>NW_020273227.1:186347-348633 GCF_003268045.1 Sipha flava
ATTATTATTATTATTATTATTATTATTATTATTATTATTATTATTATTATTATTACTACATTTAAGTATATTCTAATACTGTATAATAATACGATTACAACCGTGTACACGTGATGTGGCGACGAGGCATTCGAACGAGAAAGATCACCACGGGCCCACATGGTACATGCACAAGCAGTGTTTACGAATTACGAATAATATTAATATAACACGTTATGTTCGAGTTAGTTTTGGTCCTGAGACGCAGTTCAAGTTTCATGGTTAACCGTGGGGAGGGGGGGATAAATACGTCTAAGATAACTCCAACTGATTGCAATTTTTCCATCGACGTTATATTATTTATACGATTGTGCAGTTGTTCGCGTACGCAACAGGACCCGATTGATTATATTGAATACGTTCAAAAACAATTTCTGCCACACATGGACCATTTTACAGTGTAACAATACATATTATGCAATCAAATTCGATAGGATACATTTGTAATGACCAATATCGCGTTATTTGGTTTCTCGACCACAAAAATATATTTGTTTATATAATAATATACAGTGAGATAAAAATAACACGCATATATATATATATATATCTGTAGCAGTCTTAAACGATGAAACGTGTACACGAGTAATTGCCATGATTTATGGATTTTTTTTTTCGTGATCTGTACTTACATATACTTACGTTTACTTGTCCAGTAGTTCGTGTGTATACGATTAGAATAATATACGAGTATTTAACAGCTGTAAAAATATACATACACGTAATACGTACAACTGAAATCACGGACTTACACTCACCGCGTGTTGCTCAATAACTACCCCCTACGATTCCCCCTCGAATGACACTCGTACAACTCTAAATTATTACAAATTATGACGTGATCGTCCGACCTAGACTCACGGCGATATTTTTACCACCCGCGTGGTTCTGCGTATAATTACACGTAATAATAAATATAATATGTACATTTTAATACACTAATTTGTAATCGTTTTATCGTTTATTTTTCTTTTTTTTTTCTTACAATTTTCGTCGTAAACAATAATATTATTAGCATTGCCGTAATACTACATAATCGGAATTCGAGTTCGTTGTGTAACAAATTACCAATGGCTTTACTTTTTTCGTTTTTTGTTTCGGAAGTGCTTGGAATAATAATTCGATCGCGTAGGCGGTATAATTTAGAATTTACACACTTTTTGTATGATAAATGCGTAGAAAAAATTTTATGTTACCGGATAAAATGTTCGGACATTAACACATTTGTTCATAAACATTTGCATTCATTATATAAATTATAATTAATCAATATAGAGAACAGTTCGTAATTAAAGTGAATATGTGTGTATGTGTGTGTGTGTGTGTGTGTGTGCAAACCTCAGTTCTAAAGCTCTACAAAAATATTCTTACACTCACTGAACACGAATAATGAACACAGATATATTTTCTGTTCACAAATTTTTTACTAGCATAATAATATTTTGCCTCCGTGGGTACCAAAATGCCAGTTTTATAATATACAAAGCAATGTTGTCAACACTATAGTGTACACGCATAATATGTATGTGTAATCAAGCAAACAGATATTATTTTTATCTGCTATTTAGCAATTGGCCTAAAATTCAATACCCAGTACTACTAGTACTACTACTTCTACTACTATTTCTACTTTCTAACTACTACAACTGCAACTACAACTATTTTGATTTTTTTTATGAATGGCCGGACTTGGAGGATAACCATAGCTCTGCTTTTCCGCCGGACTATTGCTATTACAACAACTACTCATTGCTGTAATCTGTAGCTAATTGTAATGTATTGCATATATATAGATACATATTTTGTATATGATCGAGTAACTTATTTTATTCCACAATTAAATGTAACCATCGGAAATTATTATTTACGTAATAATAATATTATTCAATTAATAATTTAGTCAAACGCTTTGGAAATACATTAATAACATTTTTAGTAAAATTGAATAATTCAAACTTCCTCAAAAACATTAGCACATTCCATTTGTTTGTTTGTTCTTATTTTAATTTTTTGTATTTTGTTTTATATCATATATAAATTTACTAATTTATATGACGTATATAAGCTTAATATAATATACTCTAATATTCTACATTATATACATATTAATTAATAATATTACATAGATTCTAAATTATTTATAAAAATTATTGTAATAATAATATTAGTATTTTAGAAAAATATTCTGTGATCTCTTATAAGACGTTTATGTAATAATTGTTATCGAACAGAAATCGTTTATTATAAATTGAACTTCCACTTCTCCCACTACTATATTTTATTAATAAAATATCACACAGTGTAAAGATCAAAAATAAATAATAATATTAATACATTTTTCCAGTTATTCATGGAATTAATTATTTTAATTAAAAACGATTTAAGGATTTATTTTTATTTTTTATTTTTCGAATATCCACCACCGTAACCGATCTCAATAGAAGGGTCCACAACTTTCAGCCTCTATGGTCACATTTATTAAAACCAACGGTCGACGATGACGGGCTCAATTCTGAAAATAAGATAGTGAAAAGGTTTCAATTAATCAACAATCTTTTACAGCATTTTGACGTTTCAATGGATTAATGTGCTTCGCTGAAGTGAAAACTCAAAGCCTAATATCCCCTCGTTTTCTACCACAGTAATATTATATATTTTAAAGTTTAGTAAAAATGCTTGCTGATTAAACAGACTATACGGCAATTTTTCATTTCTTAGCAAAATCCAATGAATGTGTTTCATCGGGAACCAGCAGCTCTTTAACCAACTAAGTTCTTGAGATACATATACTTACAAATAGAAAAAAATCCCCTCGAATAATTTCCCTCTTCCCTTCGTCATGCATTATCCAGTTGATGTTAGCCATAATAATAATAAAACCAAACCATAAAAGAGATCCCACTCGTATTTCATATTTATATATTTTATTATTATTTGTATACACAAACACGAGGTCGATTGATATGTCATTTAAAACACGTTCAACTTAAATCGTTTACGTATTTAAATAATTAATTAATTTAGTCGAATAAAATTACTCTCAAATACTATTATTTAGATATTATACCTAAATAGTAAAGAATGAAAGAACCATAATTATTTTTTAGCTAATATAAATTGAACGAACATGAGCAGCATTAGAAACAATTCTCGTTTGGTTTCTCGCCGAATAATAGTTATCGCACACGTTTCAAAATTACCTAACCATAGGGCTGACTGTAAATTAGTAGAATTCATACGAAATACCGACACCAAATTTATTAGTCATTGAAGTCAAATACCGTATATGATCATTGTAATAATGAATTAATATTAATTACCCGCATTAATAGAAATGTCCCCATGACCTGTAATGCGCAACGCGTAATATGTCGTTTAGATTAATTTGAAATGCATTAGACGAGTTCGTTCAGAGACTGATTCAGAACAGTGTAGAATAGTTATTATATAATATTATATTATAATATACATAAATATTATATGATATTATTATAATTGAATTTTTTTTTTTTTCTAACGTACGAAAAATTATTTAAAAAATTAATAGAAACATTAGGAAAATGTTTACGTGATCTTAAACGGTTTAAATTTAATGCAATTATATATAATATTAAATGATAATACCTTAGACACGTTTTAAGAAATTAATTTTTTTGTTCCGTTATTTATTTATTTATTTATTTTAATTACTATTATTATTCTTTTTTGTACATGAAATATTTATAATAAACGATATTTCTACATATTTCTACATATATATTTTATGTATGTATAATAGCCTGATGTATTGTGTACATTTTGTTTTCTAAAAAAAAATGATTTTGCCCACATTGTGATACTACAAGCTTTGGTTACTTGTATTCTTATGACTACTATTTTTAACTACTATATATATAAATAATATAGTTTAATATAACATAATATAAATCTTATACTTGCACTACGTATAAAAATTAATGATACAAGTTTAGTATTTAGTTTTTTAGTGTTGTTACCTTGCTATAATACGTGCTTTTATAATATACTGTAGGATTTATATTGTTGTATAATAAATAATTACCGATCTTATAATTATGTATAGGAAAAATAAAACAAACATCTGTTAGCAATAAATTTGAAACACAATAATTGTCAAATATTATTTATTGACTTTTTTTTTCAGCCATCTATTGACTTTTTGTACTTTTTTCAAACTCATCCGATCCCTCGACTCCATTACAAATCTTTGTTTTTAGGCAATGCGAGTTACGTATAATTGTATCGAATGATGTATAAAGAATCATAAAAGTATTTTTTTAAATTTTTTATAAAAGTACCATTAGGAATTAGGATTCAAATCTTGGAAATATAAAAGTTTTAAAAAGTTCATAAACCTTGTTTGGGAACATAACCAACATGACTCTTTGGTCCCGTTATCGTTCCTACATATGTATTATGCTGATAAAACTACACGGCTATACCATTATATTGTTTTAAACAAAATAATATTTATTTTAAAATTATTAGTAAGCACCAAATTAACGTAAATAATATTAATTCCCTACCACTACAAAGTGATTCATTCATCCAACCAACAACTAAAGTACATTTATTTTATCTATACACTTTTACAGGCTAATTTTTATCAATTTTGAAGTGTTCTTCTTACTTGTATTTTAACAATAAATCTCTTTTTAATTTTCACCATTACATTTGTATCATTAATTGTACCACAAATATCATAAGTCTTGTTTGATCTGTAATCACACTTTAATTCTAACAAGCATTATATATGTTATTTATGTCTAATAAAATGTAAGTTAAATCTCAAAATTGGTTTTTTTTATTATTATTTATTTATTTATTTTATTTTTTTTGTATGATTGACAAAAATTTCGTCTATTTTATTATTTGTTAATTTGTCTAATCAACAATGATAGCGTATAATAAGATTATTGTTATTACAAACATATCTTATTTGTATTAGATTTTGAATCCTTAAATCGAAGAATTTTAAAGGAATGTTAAAATATTCAATCCCTATAAATCTCTCGTAGTTCAATGCCATTTTGAAAAATGTATATGATCTCTACTGACATACATCGGCATGGTATAAAATTATGAACATTTTAATGTTTAATTCATAATATTATTTACCGTTTATGCATGTTCAATTAAATACCCACATGAACATAATAATTTTAAGTTAGTTTATAATTAAATAGTTTAAAGCCACATTTAATAGAATATTTTTCTTGTACCTTTGCCTTTTTTTAAAATTATAAATAATAATATGTAGGTAATGACCCATTGTTTTCAAGTTTGAAGAATTAGAGGAAAACGTACGTGTTAAATTAAATATAAATGTAATGTAACTGTAATAAAACTGTAATAAAATAAATGAATGTTGAATATATCCCGTTTGTTAATTATAAATATGTTTTATTATTCCATATAAGTATGGAGTAAAAATATAATTTCATGACAAATGAACGTGTAGTAAAATAATGTATAGTTCGTACACGGGCTAACAACCAAAAAAAACGACTGACTTTGTTGGACTGATTTAAAGCGATTATAGTCGCCGATAAATTATATTTTACTTGTATTTTTACCTATGTTGTACATACGATTTCGTAACAAAATTTGTTTGAATTTTTTGTCAAAAATATAGGCAATACATAAAGTGAAGACATCATTAATACACATTATAACAACGTATGAATGATATATATATATATAGTTTATATTATTTTTGTATTTTATATAACTGGGTAATGGAGTCCAAGTGAAATACAACAATGGCTTTGGCAGAAACACAAACGATTCTTAGCACGATAATTTTCTTTCTTTTCTTTTTTGTCCTTTCTTAATTTATATCTTCTATAAACATTAAATAAATGTTTAAACTGCTACCAGTTCCAATACATTATTATTGTGAGAATCCCATCTATATATTTCTAATACAATCACACTCAATACATTTAAGCGCTGACTTTTATTTAACCATCACGGACGTTGTTATTCAACAAACGTAACAGTTCGGATGAATGAATAATACAATAAATACGAAGGTTCGGCATAAAAATCCACGTAAGTCGTTTACACTAAAATAATTTATACGAATAATATTATATTTACTCAAACTATTATTTATAATCGCCATGATTTACTGTTTAACCGACCATCATTGCACCGTAGTTATAATATAATATGTGTATAAAAGGTATAAAATATAAAAATAAAAGGTTTTGTAGTAATTTGACGCGAACGTATCACTTTGAGATCAATAGTGTGAAATATTTAAAGCGATGAAGAACAATTCCGCAAATGTATATATGTTACCGGCAATATAGATAATCCGGTAACCTAGGCATTATAGTAGAATCTCCGGGGTAATGATAAGGAGAGGGTCACAGAGATAAATGAAAATCACGGTTAATCGAGACTTTTTATAATAATGAAATTTTAAAAATGTTGATTCAATTATAATTAGAAATATACATAATATACATTCAATAATATTATACATACATCTATAATATTGTATACAAGTTATTAGGGCTTAAAGTAGCGAAGGACAAAAGCAAACTGAAGGTAATTCGATAAATATAATAATCGATGTACAATATTGCTTATCTTCATACTATTATCATCAAAAATGCCATTAATACGATTGTCGATATTGTGTATTATGAAATATAAAATGTTTGATTATAACTACATATATATCTACATTCCATACTTATTTTTAAATTTTCGGAATAGTGAGTTAATCGCAAACACGGATAATCGAGGTTCTACTGTATATAAAATGCCAAAAATCACTCGGCAATATACATAATACGAGATTTGCCTAGGTATTATGTATAATGCCAAACGTGCAGTAGACAATATGATGAAAACAAACAAAATTAAGCATCGCCTAACAGTGGCGTGTCTAGGATTTTTTTCTAGGAGGTGATATAACCATAACTATTTTGTACATTTAGAGCCAAGGGGGCAAATATCTTCTAGGACGATCTTGTTATCATACTTTTCCAGTTTCCGTAAAGTGCACTTTTATAAAACATGATTTTATTTAAAACTATACCAACATTTATTTTCATAATAAGTATAAGTTAGAACACAAAATAATGTCAAAATTCTGTTCACCGATCAGTTAATTTTAAACGAGACACGATTACACAAAAGGACTGAGTGCAAATGTGAACACTGAACACATGGTTTACGCACTATCGCTAATATAGTAGAAATTAAATAATCACAGATATAACAGATATATAAACTAACCATGGACATTAGGATATTAAACTATAATAATAATAATAATAATTCATCATAATTATCTAATGTTCATGATTTTCTTGAAACTAATAACTATATTGTCTACAACTGTCTATGTCTATTATTAACTTCTATTGATAACGGACTGAATGGAATACTAAGAAATACTAAGAATCCATTACAGACTTACGGCTCAAGCATTTAAGGGTGCCTTCACACGTAGCCACTTAGCAGCGCTTCTTAGCAGCGCGTCAATGGCGCTGCTCGTGTTTTTTGAAGCCCGTCAGTGGCGCTGCTCGTATTTTTAGAAGCGCGTCAGTGGCGCTGTTCATGTTTTTAGAAGCACGTTAGTGGCGCTGCTCATATTTTTAAAAGCGTATTTAGTGGTACTACGAATGTGTATTGGTAGACAGTTTGTGAAGACAAAAACATACCACATCAGTCTCAAAATGGACGTGGAAACTGAATTATTGCTGGCGATGTTATAAATTAAAAAAAAAAATATATAAAAATACACCAAGAAGATTCTAGGTACATCCACTGCTTCTGGAAAGACCGAACAGAGGATTATTTAATATACTATTTGATGACATAGAAGAAAATGATGAAAAAAATTTTCCATATTTTCGTATGTCAAAAAATACATTCAAAGAACTTTTATCTGGTATCAAAAATAAAAAATAAGAGCTATTGACAGCACTCAGAATGATCAATAAAGATTGATATTAAAATAATAATTGAACTCGTTATGCGGATTAATCGCAATACTAACGCACTGCCGACGCGCTGCTGACCAGCTACAAAAATAGACGTGCGATTGTGGTTGCGTGTGAAACCCCTAATCTAAAAACACGTTCTGTCTCGAGAAGCGCGACTTTTAGACGCCGCGTTCTGCGGCGAAGCCAGCCACCGACACCGTCTGTGGCGCTTCAAATTAGTGGCCGTGGTCGTGTGTGAAACCATCTATATAAACTAATGTTTTTCCAACAGAAGCGCTGCTAAGAGGCTACGTGTGAAGGCAACCTAAAAGAAAAATAAGAAAAGTGAAATGAATAAAAAAAAAAAGATTTTGGGGGGTATATCACCCAGATCACCCACCGTAAATAAGCCACTGTCGCCTAATAACAACAACTTTACTTACCGTTTATCATAAATATGCGTGCATGAATTAACGCAATGAAGATTCTTTTACTACTATAATAATAATTCTGAGGTACAATATTGAACGTACTAATAATAACAATATCGTGATTTTTATCGTTATTTTCGTGTCTTTTTAAGGTGGTGCAACTATGGATACGATTTATATGAAGTCAAATTTTTATAACAAACTATAAATTTTTATAAATTTGACCACTAATACTGGTTTTTTATCTGATGAACAGTATGAGTTGATAAAAATTCAATCCATAAGAATTGGCAAAGGATTTTTAAAATGTGTTTCTAAATCAAAATAAAAAGTGTATTTGCCTAAAAAATAACATTTTTCGCACTTCAAAATGTCACTTTTCTACAACACGTTACTATAAATAAATAGTAGTTTAAGTAAAATATTTATATAATAGTGATAATATAATAATAATTAAATAAAAATTAAATTTTGTCTGTAATATGAGTAATAATGTACAATTATTATAAGAATCATAGAATCATAATGTAATATCATTATCATCGTGATCTAAAGGCAATATAACATATAATAAAATGTTTTGTACTTTGCCTAAAAAAGAAAATGGCATTTTGATTATTAATGCCTAGATATTGTTTAAAATACCTAGGTTATATTTAAAATAAAATTGAAAATCATATGTTTTATTTACTTTGCCTAAAATGAGTTGGCAAATTTGCATAATGTCTAGGCATTTTGCAAAATACTATATTATCCATATTACCGGCAACATATTTATATATATATATATATATATGTGTGTACGATTCCGCAAGATTTCAAATGTAGCGTAGCCGTAATATCCGTTTATAATACTTATAAATACTTGTTGACACATACAGATGATATTGATAAACGTATGTACAGACGCTTTCATTCATATAGGTACCTATTAGTAATTATTTATATTTGGTGTTAATAGTAATTTAAAAAAAATAAAATACAAAGGTTTATTTAATTATTTAATTTTATTGCATATGATATTGAAATATATAAAACTTTATTTGTTTATTGAAAAAACATATTTTAACGATGGAAATGAAAATACAAAATCTGATCAGAATCACAATACAAGTAACAATTAAAAAATGTATAAGAAAATTAATATTATAATTAAAATAAATAATAATAGTAATGTTATATACAACGAAAATATCGTATAAAGATCCGTTAAACCAAGTTTGCGCGAACTAATTACAAGTGTAAATTAAAAAAATATAACTGCACACTTTAAAATTATGGACAACGTGTGTTCAGGTTTTAACTATCGTGCAATGCTGCATTTGAAATCATGTGGAATCGTGAATATATATGCATATATATAAATACAATTTTCGGAATCGTTTTATGTTTATAAATGGTTATGAAAATCTGCATGATTCCGCAAATTTTGCGGAATCATAATACAGCCATTTAGAGTTAATTATAATATTAGCACGCGCAAACCATAATAGATTAATATTAATGAAAAAATTGTATCAATTATAAACAATATATACAAATTATATATATATATATTTTAATAATTGTTTAGTCTTACATTTTTAAAGGATACGATATAAAACATCGATGTACACATAAAAATTTTTTTCGCGTATGCGCACTAGTATGAGTGTGTGTGTGTGTGTGTGTGTGTGTGTGTGTGTGTATGTGTATATGTGGAGACTGGAGCGGAAACAATGCAAAATGCATATCCGAAATAAATAATCGGGAATAATAAATAGAAAGAACAACGGCCGATCCAATTTAGCACTTCCGACTGGGCTCATAAAATAGATGGGTCAAAAATATAAAACAACTATCTAACCCCTCTTTTACTGCTCTATCTCCTTTGATATACATTTACGCACCAGATGAACTTAACACTATATAGTTATAATATACATGTATACCTATATATATATATATATACATACATAAGAACAAATCTGAAATAATAAAAATACTATTTATGATCTTTCACAGAATAAATATCGTCATTTGTTTGGCTGTAAATATGCAAATGGTTATTATATACGGTCTGCTCATTAAAAGTTTCACCGCTATGATTTTTTTATGTATTTATAATATATATATGAAAAAAAGTTAAGTCCTAAACAGTGAACATAATGTCCATCTCAAATTAATTTTTGTTTTTACTCAGAAAAACGTTGCTTGAAATATAAATGTTTAAATACGATTTCAGA
The DNA here is from genome assembly GCF_003268045.1 of Sipha flava. Lineage (NCBI taxonomy): Eukaryota > Metazoa > Arthropoda > Insecta > Hemiptera > Aphididae > Sipha > Sipha flava. The sequence goes on from NW_020273227.1 coordinate 197,007, forward strand.
TTGGTGGGTGGTTTAAGAGTAATTACAATATCTTACGAATCATTTTTAGCGAAATCGGTTCACAAAATCCGGTAACTACTGTATGATATAAAATGTAAAATGCATTAAATATGATTTAATTTTATAAGCTTTAAGCCTGTGATTGAATTGTATATTTTAATGACAGTTTATTAATAACTATGAAATTATTCAACGCTAACCATCACATTCCCGAAGAAATATTATGCTATATAGTAATTAAATAATTTTAATTTTAAAAGGGGTGTTTTTATTATTATACTATATATGTATAGTTATATAAATTAAAACATTTTACTCAACTCCCATGGCAAAAATGATATTTTACCAATTCTAATTAGGAAATTGATTTTTAAATAATATTTTTCATTTTGATAAAAGTGATATAAATATGAAGGAAATAAGGAAATAAAAGGTTTTAAAAGTAGTATATTTCTATGGATTATTGGAAAATATATAACTGCCAAACATTAATTTAAAATTTACAGTATCGATAATTTGTAAACAGTTGTTATAATAATTTTATTTTATATATTTTTAATACCTAAATAGTTATTAAAGAAGTTATTAATTTATTAATTAAAGAGTTATTTTATGAGATTTTATTATTATGACAATATTGAAGAAAAATTCTATTTGAGCTTTATTTTATATTTTTTTAATTTTATTTTTTTTGAATCCAAAACTTTTCTACATGGAGATAATATTTATGTTTTAATCTCCATAAAGAATCCAATAATATAATTTATTATTTATTTACACACACACGTATACATATACACAAGCACATATATAATATTTATAATTTTAAAAACTAAGTATATTTTTTACTAGGTAAGTATTGAAATAAGAACCTATTAGAGCTCTAGATTAAAAATTTATATATGATTATATTCGAGTATTAAATTAAATTTATAAAAGTAATAATTTATTTAATTTTTTCATTGCAATATTTGAAATTAGAGGTTTTATTGAATACATTAAAGCCTATGCATATTTAACTACTGGAATTGTATTGCATTCAGTAAAAATGTTGTTTTAAGGTTTTTTGAAGAGAGTTAATTTCTTTTTTAAAAAAATTATAATTTATGATCCATTTGTAATGGTATTTATAATCATAATAATCTGTTTTGGCTCTAAAAAACTACCACAATTTAAATAGTTTTGAACGTACATTAGTTACATTAAAATGTCTAACTAAAATTATCTTATTAAGTAATATTAATAAATAATAAATGTCGAAATATACATTTTATGTATAAAATTCTCCAGTCACAATGTTTGTTATTGAACTCCTTTAAAACGTCTCGATTGATTTTCATGTAATTATTTGTATATATTTGGTAGGCCTGAGAATAGCTATTAGACTTTTAAAACCCTAGTTGTTAAATAACTTAATTACTTAATTTATTGGCACAAATTACAAACTGATAGTCACGACAAAATACCAACTGGAGAGTACGTGCATAGATTCAATGCGTCTGTTGTTAACGAGGTTGCTAATCGTTGCTAGAATCATGGTTGGCGACCGCATAGCTGTACGAAAAATCGTGATTCGAAGAAGAAATAACAATTTTGAGTTCATCGCTGATACATACCGTTCATACGACACTTTCCAATATCCGCTAATTTTCTGGAAGGGACAAGACGGTTATTGTATAAACATTAAAAAACGAGATACCGTAACAAGTACTTCATACATTATGAACATCATTACTCATATTATTAAATTTTACTATACTACTGTATTTATGAATATTTTGTTACAGGAGCAGAATATAACTAGGAAGTTAGCTTAATGGATTTTTATGCGTATCATTTCATGATTCAACGCGGTCAGGACAGCGTCATCTGCGATATCGTGAGCTTTGCCAACAATTCATGGTCGAAATTTGTGTGAAGATAGAGAGCGAATGACTGCGATACTTACGAAATAATCAACATAAGCTGCGTTTGAAATAATATATTCACTTATAAGACGCTATTATAAACAAGGTCGACACGGCCAAAGTTGGTAACTCTATAATTTTACTATCACTGCATACAGACTGTCCACGTAACACAGAGGCGGATCTAGGGGGGGTTCAGGGGTCAGCTGATCCACAGTAAATATTTGTTGACAAAATTGGCCTTTTGGAAATTTTTTTCTTTTTTTAGACCTTGATTTGGACTCTTGGACAGTTGGTCCATCGGAGTTACTTGAAAAATGAATGCCATGTATATTCAAAATTTAAAATTTTTCAATTCATAATTTATATTTTAAATTATATCGTTTTAGTAGAAAGTTAAGTAAATCATATTTTATTCCGTACGTTTGTTGCGCTGATAAAATTAGATTATATTTATTAATCGTGAATAAGTCACTATCGGTGGTATCACTAATTCTAAAATGTAATATAAATATACTGATACACTTTTATGAGCATATTGTGTTTTTTTTTTTACAAGGTATTAATTTCTAATTCAGTTTCATCCCTAATAAATGGCCTCTTGAAATAGCTTGACCCACAGTTCCCTGACTCTGGATCCGCCCCTGACGTCACATGTAAGAAAGTTTACAGGATACAATGACCTTGCGTGAACACGGATGATCGTGTATATTTATTAAGTTTATATGTAATCTAAAATGAGAGGAGATTACATATTTGCTATTGCTAGGCCAAAATTGTATACATCGTTATGCCATTACAGCACGTGTGTTCGAGGAAAAGTTAATGAGCTTCATAACTAAATTACATGTATTTAATGCCACATGTTACTAGAGATACTAGGTTGAATGGAAAAATCGTGGGTTACCATTCACATATTTTAATTTGGTTAGTGGACAAAATACGTCAAGGGAAAATAGATAATATTATTTCTGCAAAAATTCCAGACCTGTCTACTGATCAACTACTGTTCGACATTGTTACAACAAACATAATTCATATAGTAATCTGAATTCTTTATGGTCTTACATGACAGATGGTAAATGTACAAAGCGTTTTCCAAAAGATTTCATTAACGATACGATCACTAATGTCCATGGTTATCCAATACATCGTCGAAGAAATATCGAAAATGATGGATAATCATTGGGTGGTACCATATTAGGCTCTGTTGAACAAAACATTCAACACCCATATTAATGTTGAGTTCGGTAGTTCGGCGAAGAGCATCAAAAACATTTGCAGATATGTGAATAATGGCTGTGTTTCAAATTAAAAATATCAAAGTGAATACTCCTTGATTGAATAACAACGACGAAAACACTTTACCAACTTGGCTAGTATATGAACTCCAACAAAGCTCTCTGGCGTATCTTTGGTTTCCCTATTAATTTACGAGATCCAGCAGTTATACATTTAGCCACCCATCTTGAAAACGGCTAGCACGTGTTTTTCACAAACGAGGCAGCATTTGATTGTGCTATAAATTCTTTAAAACTACACTCACTGAATTTTTCTAATTATGTAATCATGCGGATTCTTTTGGTCCCTCTTTTATTCCACGAACACTACCTTTAAGTAACACGCTATTTCACATGGGCTTAAGCGAAAAAATGAATAGCTCGCAAGGAATACCAGTTGATGCGTGCCTTAGTTTATTCAAATCAAACACTTTAGGCCAATTCTATACAGTCAACCCAAGGCATACAAAGTAATTCTATTTGCGACTGTTATTAGTTAGTGTCACCGGCCCATCGTCATTTCCAGATGTACGCAAAGTGAATGAACAGCAGTATTCGACGTTTAAAGATGCATGATTTGCACTTGTGCTTGCTAAAAGACGAAAACCACTGGGACAATATGTTTGATGAAGCAACATTGAGTTGTGCAACAACAAAAATTCATCTTCTATACGCTATAGTGTTGGTAACATTTCTTCTGATCCGAATAGACACTTTGTGGGAAAAGCACAAAGATTCAATGAGTGATGATATATTGCATCGAATTCGTACACGATGGAACGTTCTAACAATAACATTCAACGACGCTATGTACAATGAAGCATTAATTGCTATCGAGGATCATTGCATTGTCATTGCGATTTACGATGTTCAATTGCTTAATTGCATTCGATATACGTTGGCTAAATCGAAGTTCATTTGATTTCATGAAAACTGAAATGAACTGTTAAATGCAGTACAATACTGTACAAATGGCCGAAATTTTTACTCGCAATGTCCCACTACTGAATGATGAACAAAAAATAATTTACGACCACTTTATGCTGGCAGTTTCGGCAAGATAATGTGGATTTTTTTTTTTTTTGATGGACCAGGTAGAAATGTGAAAAAATATTTTCACTGATTTTCACCAAAATACGATCAAATAATAGCATCACATTGGACCTTGCATCATTTGTAATTGCAGCAACTTTATTGGATGGAGACAAAACAGCTCATTCGGCGTTTAAACTGCCACTGAATATTTAAAATAATTCAGACGCAGTGCGCAATATAAAAAAAAATCGTCCTTGACCACAGTACTAAAAAAATGTAAAATTATCATCTGGGACGAATGCACTATGATACACAAACATTCACTTGAAGCGTAAAATAAAAATATATAAAAAACAACGACAAACTATTAATTATTCGGCGGCAGTCTGTTATTCTTTACAGGTGATTTCCGACAACGATTCCCGTCGTTTCATGATCAACAAACTCTAATAAGATCAACGCTTGCTTGAAATCATTATCATTGTGGCGTTATATTGAAAAACTACAGCTAAATCGAACATGCGAGTTCAAATGCTTCAAGATTTATACGATGACGCATTCTAAAGACAATTGTTAGATATCAGCAATGGAAAAGTTGCTGTAGATGAAAATACTGGATACATAACATTGCCGATCAATTTCTGCATAATCGTTGATTCACAAAATGTTTTCATCGAATGCATATTTTCATATAAACACATACAATACACAAATAATGAGTGATGGATTGGAAGAATCATTTTCTGAGCAAAAAATGCAGACGTCAATGATTTAAATTTTAAGATATAATAGTTGTTGCCAGGCGAATTTGTTATACAAATCAACCGATACAGTTTACGATACCAAGGAAGCTGTAAATTATAAAACAGAATTTTTGAACACATTGAATTTGCTAGGCATGCCACCGCTTCGTCTAAAACTGAAAGTTAGATCACTAATTATATACTTCGAAATTTGAATCCCCCAAGAAAAAATTGATGAAAAACGTTGTCGAAGCCACTATTTTGAATAGCATGTCCAGTGGCAAAAATGTATTGCTGCTACGAATCCCAATCACTCACTCACTCTAACAGATGTGCCAATTGAATTCAAACGCTTTCAATTTCCAATTAGATTGGCATTCACAATGACAATCAATAAGTCCCAAGGCCAAACGATGTCTGGTTATGGTATAGATTTGAGCGTACCATGTTTAGCACACGGACTATTTATTATACGTCACATGTTTTCGCATGAGCAAACCATCAAGTTTATCTGTGTTTTCTGTGAATGGTCTATCAAAAAACATCGTACACTCGATTGATTTTCAAGTATTAGTATTAATATTTTTTTTAAATTGTCATATGTAAAAAATATGTATCGCTTTTTTAAAAATTTAGTGCATTAAATTAAAAAAATAAATTTGCATTTTGTAATTTTTATAGGCCGACATCGTTCACAGGGATCCATTCCTCTTTCAACTATTGACACCATCCCAACATACTTACAATAAGTTAGTTTTTTTTTAAACTAGAAAATATATTCTAAAAATACTAGAAATGTATGGTAAAACAATGTTTGCCCTGTCAGCTAGTATATATATTTATAGCGTTGCGTTTATAACGAACGATAATAATACTAAGTAAAATATCTACTCTTAAGAAGAAATTTCAAACTCAGAATTATTATGTTCAAATTGAGATGTATAATGTTTGTATTAATATCAATCACTAAATTTATCAAGAAATACGAAAGTTTCCAAGAAGCACTATAGCAGATACAAGTTTATATAAATGTTAACCTTAATTTACGGTAAGAGGAAAAAAATTATATTTTATACTTCCCACACAAACATGGAAATATATTAATTTGTTTCGTTTTCGTTTTTTTACTGAAGCACTTAAATTCAGAGTAACCGAAACTTTTCAAAATACACACTACTTATCTATTCAAAATTTATTTTAAATGGCGTTCTTTCTTTTTCAAACCAATCATAAGAAATTATTTTGTGCTCCTATCAAGTAACTGCGAAAATTATCTCATCGTGGACATTATTTATAGTATATAACAACTGATATTACATCAAAATTAATAACTAATAAACAATAATCGTCTTGCACTTTATTACATCCAAAAATTTCAAAATGGGAAATTAAATTTACCAGACTTTTTGATGATTGATTTTTGTTATACCCTGTATAGGTACATTTGTCGGCTGACGCGACAGCCTACATGACTGTGGGAATCGCGTTGGTCAGCAAATTCGGGCTCGATCTGGCAAACGGCTCCCACGGTTAGCGCGAGCGAGTCAGTCAACGTACGGCCTAAAGTGTGACAGAATCTCGATAGCGTCTTTCATAATCTTAAGTTAAGTAGTGTGGTGAAATAAACTAATATTTACAGTATATAAATTAACAGTGTTTTTCCATTATTCTCTACATCGAATTTCCAAAAGTATAATAGCACTCACGCACACATAATTTGAATAAAAAAAAAAAAATTTAATTTCTTAACATTTTGGCTAGGACAACTAGGAAACACTTTTTATATTTATGGTTATATTTTTCTAATATAAAAAAAAAAATTTATGTACTAAAATATCAGAAAGAATAAACTTAACTAAATTATGCATGTTCATCAAGTTGGAACCAGTGTTATGCTGGAATTAAATAGCTGGTATCAAAATTTGAAAATCCACGGACAAATATGCTAGTGCCATCTTTTTGAGGGCACATGCACTATGTCCAATTAAAAAAAAAAAATGTCAAATTATTCAGCTGAATTTGCTTGATTTTACTAGAGCATTTTTGGATTTTGCTAACACCTCTGTCATTTAAGGGGGAAGTTCCAAATTTGGCGTCAGCACCGGAACATTGTCTGATTTTAAAATATGTCAAATTATTCAGCTGATTTGGTAGATTATGCAAGATCTTTTTTTGGCTTCATTAGATCTATTACATATATTACACAATCATACTTAAATTAAATTTAATGTGACATGAATAAAAAATTCAATGAGTAGTGGTACCGCTTATAATATTTTTAAGACTGAACAAGAATAATTAGCACAATAAAATTATTTTGCATAATTTGATTATTATTTTTTTTTTTTTACTATACCTACCTACAGTAAATGCATAAAATTGGTACATTGAATTTAGGATAAGCTGTAGCTGATATTTTGATACTATTACAAAAATAATCAGCTCGAAAATATTTAGGAGTATTAAACGGTTTTTGATCCATAATCAATTGTCACCCGTAAAAAAATTACGTACCTGTACAATAATCACATAATTTTATTTAATTATTGTTTCATATTTTTAAAAATTTAATAAAGGAGGTCACATTATAAAAACATTTTATAAATTTTACATAAAATAATATTTATTAAGATGTATTCCATTATACACGACGTGCATAAGTAAACAATAGTCACATATACCTAAAAGGTTTTCAGTGGTTTTGATTTCTACGATAATGCGACAGTAGAAACATACCCAGTAAAAATTTACCCTTTAGTTTTAGCTTTAATTTTTATATCTATATTTATAATTTTTAAATATATATAATTGGTTTCAATTTAAATTAAATGCATAATAACTAAAACTTAGTATGAGACTTAATAAATCACGTACAATGAAATAAATCAAGTAACATATAAATAATTGAACATAAAATTAAATTAAAATACGTATCTGTTAAGTGTATGAATTACTCGTACTTAGTGTATGGAACTTTAGGTAATTAAATGGACTTAATGAAGGAGCTTAATAGGATATAAATTATATATTTCTATGTACAATAATATGAAGTATTAATTATTTGTACATCAATAAAACCCTAGATAAAAAAATTGAGTACAAATTAAAATGATAAATTTCTAACAAAAGAATAAAAACTAAAAAAGATCGCTATTTTATAGACCACAAACTCCAAATAGAAGGAATTGTTTGAGTTGTAAACTTAATGAAACGACAGAGGAGGCACTATTAATATCAAGTAACTTTGTTTATATAAATTGGCATAATATTTTAAGTTAGGTAGCGCATCATTGCTGGTGCTAAATTATGGAACCTCCCTTAGACGACAGGGGTGTTGGCAAAATCCAAAAATTCCCTAACAAAATCTAGCAAATTCAGCTGAATAATTTGCCAAATTTTTTTTTAAATGGGATATAGTGCCGGTTTCGCTTTTAAAGATGGCACTAGCATATTTGTCTGTGGATTTTAAGGGTCCAAACAAAACCTAGAAAATTTATTATTTCAATTACATAACTTCAGCATAATGTGCCGGTGCCAACTTAATGGACATTGGTGATACACTTAAATTTCAGTTGTCAGAGTAAAAATTGGATTTCAAATAATTTCTTTTTCATTACCTATAATTATTTATACTAAATATATATTTAAATTAAATTAAATAAAATAGAAATTAAATAGAAATTAAATATTAAATGTTTAGACTTGAATGCATCAGAATAATATAACTATTTGTATCTACTTTATTAAAACAAATAACAGCTCTCTACTAATATTATTCCAGTTTTTATAATTGTTATTTAAAAAAAATAATGTAGTAAATATAAATTAACTTTGTTATTGAAATCTGATGTAAAAATAAAAAGTTAGGCAAAAAAAATGTATTTTATACATTAATACGTACACTAGATTTAAACACAAGAAATTATAAACAGAAATGTTAAAAAGTTTGAAAAGTGTGAAACTATGAACCTAGCTTACTAACTGATTAACAAACCAGTTTAGTCAATTTATGTAAAAAAAAATACAATAATTCACACTGTTACTCTAGTACTGTCGTTCTACTCGCAATTGTTTTTTTTTTTAAAAAAAAGAGGTTGAGAAATATTACCGAAATACTCCCTGTTCCTGGGAACGTTCCTAGGGAAATATTCCTAGTATTAGAATACATTACTAATCATAACCAAGAATGCTTAAAAAATGTATATAGCTTAAACGATGGAATACTATTTTATTTTAACAATTGACAACTGAATGAACAAATATCAACTAAAAGTGCACAGATTTGATTTTAAAAGATGGTTCTTGATCCATTATTCTACGCAGACGTCGTAGAATTATCAAAACCATGAAAATCTATAAAATTTAACGTAATAAAAATACCATAATAATAAGTAATATGTCAATATCAGTTTTAATTGCGTTTCTCATTTCCCTCAGATTCTAAATTATTAAATACTCCTGTTATTTCACAAAAAAAAAAAAAAAAAATTTACGACCAAGAAAAAACTTTTCTAACTTTCTGTAACTTTACGTACAGTCCAAATATTGATAAAACTGTATTTGTCATGTTTATACAACAATTATTGATTTATAACAAATTCGCTTGTTTAAACTGTACCTATTTATTTTCGAACACCAGTATTATTTTACTTTTGTTTTTACATATATTATGTAATACGTATTAGATATATTTATGTTGTCGAAAATGTAATGCTTCTATAACATGTTTTCGTCTATATCATGTGTACATTTGGTTTCATAACTTTTATTTTATTCTATTAAGAAGTCATATGATTTCATCTTTAGGGAATTTTTCTTTGTCAAATAATTTTGTATAAAAACTTAAAGTTTGATGCTTACGAGTATACAATAATGAAAAATTTTACAAACAGTTCACGATCAGTATTTCTTTAAAAACGTTTATAAAATATGTTATAATTATTTTATTTAAACTATTTATCAAAGATTTTTCTTACCTCTAAAACTTTTTAAAGTTGTAATTGTATTGGGAAATTGTACCGGAATTCATTGCCTAAGTTAATTATTCAACTTAAGTGGTAGCAATAGTCACCATGAGTATAATTTTAAGATTTAAAATGTTTAATGTCCGAGGTCTATCTCACAAGAATCAATAAAAAAAAAACTGAAAACAAACAAAAGAGAAGTCAAGGATAAATTGTGTTTTTAGATACAATATAGTAACCGAAGGAAAATCTTGTAAATAACGTAATATATCGTAGTATCCAGCTATATAATCCTGATAATGTCTATTTTTAAAATTATGAAACTCATTGTGGATATCATAATCTTATCTTTAGTGTAACAAACGATGAACGAATCGATATTGTGAGGAAATAAAAACTCAATGCGTAATTCGGAAAAAAAAACATGGGAAAATTTTATTGAACATCGTTTATTAAATATCGGACAATCGGTATCGTATTAAATAAAGTACCATCATAGGTGTGCGCGGACTTTATTTGCAGATATTCTAAAAAACGATTCTGAACCTTTAAACAATTTCTTTAACCACATATTGGACTCAATCTACAATTTAAGTTTTTGCAAACATACTACTGATTTTTTCGCTTCCTTCAGAATCTATAATCACCCAAAGTTTTACAGTAGAAGATTAAAAAACGCACTGTAATAATAAATAGTGTGAATTATATTTATTAAAATAAAATATTTAACTTCTTAAAGTTAATATTTATAATGTTTTAATTGTATTGAGAATATTTAATATCTAAAGTTTAAGTCTTCTTTTTAACAGCAGAAACGTTTTTTATTAATCTATAACTTCTTCAATATGGATTTCTGGGATACCATTTTTTACTCGTACATATTAAAATCAGTAAATTAATATATTCTTGTAACATATTTTAATTCTTAACTCATAATTACGCTATGCTATATTATAATTATTGTCATTGTTTTTAATATTACTACTATTATTATTATTATTATTAATATTATTATTATTATCATTATTATTATAAAAGGGCCTTGATCGTTGAATACCAAATAAATAAATAAATAAATATTGCTTCTTAGTTTTAACTTAACAACAGGCAATTTGGAAAAAAAACCCGTTCACACAAGTAGTTTGTCACAGGTATTGTTGCAAATTGTCTTAAAGCTTTATTGACATTTATTGAAGTTTGAAAATGTTCTTTTTCGGAGGTCATTCTGTGATAACCAATTAATATATGCTGAAATAGATTTTCTTTAAGTTTAAATGTTTATTTCGATTTCACTGTACTGAATTAATTTTATAAAGTGACCAGACACTCGAAATTTAAATTAAACAGTGTCGTATATAAGCCGGAAACCCACCAAATTTCGAGCTCTCAGTGTAATTATTTTCACTAAACATCCTGATTTCAAATAATTCTTAGTATATTTAGAACTGGTTATTCTAAAAAATGAAAATATATTATTAAGCAGCACCACTATGAAATCAATTTACACATATATTTACCAAAAACTACGACTATATTTTTTTTTTTCATACACTAATATGAAAATATTATTGTATAAACTAATGAATGTTAGTTATATAATTCACATATATGATTTTGTATTAAAATCGTCCAATAAATTTCTGGTTTTACCATTACAAACATAACTTACAATAATTTAAAAAAATTCAAATTTATTTTGATCACGAGTGACACAATGTCGCGTGAGAGAATATATCAATTTCAAAAATTTTCTCGCTTGACGGCAGGTCGATATGAGATTTTTTTGGAGTGAAAAAATAGTATCTTTTATCAAAAAATTTCAAAACAATAGGAACATTTTTTGTTGATTATTTCGATTCTTAACATAGACGCCGCAAATAGGGAAGAGGCTTAGTCTTCTCTCCTAGAATTGCCACAGCCCCCAAACACTAATAATTATACTATATGTTTTATTGTGACGTAAAAATATCTAGTATAGACCTTAGCTTTAATCTCCTTCGTCCCCCCAAAAAAAATTACAAACATATTTGTGCCTATAATTATTTAGTTTATTTTCGATTAAATGTTTTGTACAAGGGAAACTTATCATAAGATCAATGGTTAGGTTAGGTTATTCCCATTAAATTAAATCATAGTAAAATGTGTAATAGACTTCTTAATATTGTATACCAAAGGTGTGAGTCGCGACCTAAAATTGGGTCGAGATTATATTTTTGGTGGGTCGCGTTATATTTTTAAAAATCCATCATTTTCATTGATTTTTATAGTTCAAATTCAGTTTTATCATCAATCTGTATCTTTAGCTGCGATTGTGTCGATTACGAGTTTACAGCGATCGTGTTAAACCAATGAAACCAGATTAATAGTTAGTAAAAAGATAACGATTTATACTAAAAAAAAAAAAAAGTCATTCTTTGATATAGTGGGTTGCCAAAATTTAAAAAATTCTCAAAATGGATCGTACAATAAAAAGTTTGGGAACCTCTGTTGTATACTATTATAACCATGATAACAATAACACTCGTAACCGTACACTAAATTACGTTATATACATTTATGTATATAACAATTAGTTTTTTCTATTTTTATATGAAAACAAAGTTTTCCTATATTTTCTTGACTTCACTACAACGCAGAGTGTCTTTACATAAAGATAATAACGCATTTTACTTGTAATAACGGCTCAATAGTGCTGTTTAAAACTCTTTGCTGGCCTAAAAACGTTCTGTTACATTCCAATGGCGTCTAAAGTGGTAGATAACATTCTGCTTTATAATAGGGTTGGAAATAGGTACGTTTTATACTACAAGAAATATTTAAAAGAACTGAAAAAAAGAAAAAAAGACATTCAATAGAATTGTTCAACTTAGAACCATAACTATGAACGCTCGGTTAGTTCTTTGTTTGCGTAAAAAAAAATATTTCTTAAAAAAATATTAGACATTTTTAATGATGCAATTACACACAAGAAAAACACACCTAATTACCGTATATATAAACCATAAGATTATTAACATCATCAAATGGAAACTAAAATCAAAATATCTCATTTAACCAATGACATTTTTAGGTTTTCAGTGATAAGCCAGGAAATAGGTATTAGTTTTCTAATAATTATTTTAAGAAAACTTTAAGTGGATATTCTTCGAAAATAATCTACGAAAATATTTGTGTATTTAGTATACTAGTATCTTTAGAATACAAATTGAATATACTGTTTAAACATTTTTTTTTGATTTTATAAAAAAATTTCATTTGATAAAACAAGTAAATTTGTGTTTTATGATTCGAAAGTTTTGCGTTATAAAGAATTTCTATTGATTCTTTTTACAATCTTAAACATTTTTCGATTACTCACTATTTGAAATCATTTTTAGAAACTTGTATTTATTACTAAAATCGCCTTCGGTATGATAAAATTGCCAATTTTTAAACCACTACTACTTCCTACAACCTGGATCATTACTCATAAAATAAATTAAATAATTTCAAACCAACTTGTGTCACCTAAACGAGTAAGATATTGTATGTTATAGCTTTTATCCTCTTCCCAATTATCCTTTAATAACCTTTATCCCCAATCCCAATACCATCCTAATAACTATGATACCGATTTTATTCATCCATCTTGTAGTCAAACAGTTTTACCCATAAACATAATCAAAATATTGGTAACCCAGAGAAAAATATATTTTGAGGGAATTTTCTTTTTACTTTTGCATAATAAGAATATTTTATTTTTATTTAACGACATACATAGAATGCTAAATATCGATGGAAGAAACCACTTATTAATGACTCTTAAATTTTTATTATTCATTTCAAGGGAACATGAAAGTTATATTTAAGTATTAAAAATTTTCTTTTTAGAAATAATTTTTTATTTGTTTTTTTGTTAAACAAATCGTTGAATTATTTCATTGCTATTTATTATATCCAAAATATCACTTTCAGAACACAAACTCATGCAATTAGATAAAGCTTCTTGTGATGTTTTTATTTTTTATACAAGCTAATTTAAAGAAAACTTTTCTAACTGAACAATCAGCAATAAGAAGAATTTAATGTATTTTAATTCTCATATAGAAAATAGGAAAATTAAATAATACTTTTATTTAATTGAAAAGCTTCCAAATATCTAGCATATGATCTTTAAAATATTTTCTATCGATAAACATGATGGTTTACTCAATGATCAATATTGTTTACTTTAATACACATTACTCTATACTGTTTCATTTGTATAGGATTTTTTTTATTATGAAAGACAATTAACAATCTGTACAAAATAATTACAATAAGCAAATTTGATAAAATAAAGAACAAAGTAACATGAATATCGTGTTGAGGAAGAAACCTAATATTAATACTTCTTTTACTAATTTAATAGGTCTCTACACCATTTACGTTTTAGTCTGCGTGGCGGGTTTTTTGGTAGGGTAAGGAAGGACATTTTTGTTATTAATGTATTGCTATGCATGTTTAAATTTTGGAGGAAACGTTAATACATTGTTTTGGCTAGTTCAATAGTAGTTATTATTTTTAAGTCGTTGTGCAAGGTAGAGTTTGAAACGTACCAGGGGGTACGGTTAGTAACCTAACCAGGGCTTTGGTTACTAACATTAGCACAATTGATTGAAAAGCCTGAATTGGCCTAATGTTCGAGGACTTTGCTGGACCCCAGATTGCTATTCCATAAGACCAGACTGGTCTTATGATTGACTTATATATAATAAATTTGTTTTGGAGTGTTATTTTGGATTTTAGAATTGGTCGGAAGAGGTGAAGTCTGTTGTTCAATGATTTTCTTTTTTCTTTTAGGTGGGGGCCCCAGGTTAGTCTTTTATCAAGTGTTATGCCTAAGTACTTGATTTTAATTTGGACAGGGATGGGAGCGTTGTTCATAATTAATTGAGGGCACTCACATGGAAATGTTTTAACGTGAAAGTAACTTGCACAGATTTTTCTGTATTAATTTTAATTTTCCATTCTTTGGCCAATTCTTCAATTTTATTAGCATGATCCTGGAGTTCAGCTGAAGCTAGAATAGGATTTGAACTGGAGGAAAGAATAGCTGTGTCATCAGCATATGTTGCTAGAAGGGTGTTATATTGACTAACTAGATTGAGGGATGTCTGCTGTGAATACATTATATAGATCAAAAAATAGATCACTACCTTGTGGAACTCCATCATATATTGAGTGAGTAGATGAAATATCGTTACCCTGTTATACGACAAACGAACGATTTTATAGGTATGATTTGATAATAAGATAGTAGGGAGCTGACATGAAAAGTTTTAATTTGTATAGTAAGCCATCATGCCAGGACTTTATCGAATGCTTGAGCAATATCTAAAAAAAGTCCAGAACAGTATTCTTTATTTTCGAGAGCAGTTGAGATTTCATCAATAAGACGATGAACTTAATGGATTGTTGAGTGCCTGTTTTGAAAACCGAACTGATTATTCGGTATGAAATGGTTGTTTTGGATGGGACGTAATCTTTTCAGGCCTTTTCGAAAAGTTTACCAAGGACTGGAAGTAAACTTATGGGACGGTATGATGAAGATAAGTTTTAAGGTTTATTTGGTTTGTGTACAAGTATAATGACTGCAAATTTCCAGATTTTTGGGAAGTGGGACAATCTTAGCATAGAATTATATATGTGGGTGAGCAATGATAAAGTTTTGAGAGGCAGATTTTTCCGAATTTTGTTTGTAATGAGGTCATTTCCAGGTGCCTTGCCGGGATGTAATTTTTTAATTATATACTGAATTTCACCAGGAGAGATGGGTTTTGCAGGTAGCGACATAAGTAGCAGAGTTGATAGAAATTGTTGAATTTCAATAATTGTGTCGTTTTCGAGATCGGTGCACGAATGAGGCTAGAATGTTTCAGCTAATTGAGAAGCGAAAATGTTAGCTTTGTCTTTATCTGTAGTAGTTAGTTAACCATTTTCTTGTCGGAGAGGTGGGATTTTTTCTCTGTGTCTGGTGAGCCTTTTTGTTGCTTTCTAGAGAGAGCAATTATTTGGTTGTAAAGATTTTATGTATAATTGAAACTGTTCCGATTTGTGGATCTGTAGTTTATATTTCAAAAGATTTGTTAAGAAATTTAAATTTTTTTATGATTAGACAACCTTGTACTTTGCCATTTAGCTCGAGCATGACGTTTATTAGTTATTAGCTGTTTTATGTCGGCAGGTAGGTTTTTGGAAGGATTTGAGATGGTTAATAGGTGATGAAGCTTTGATGGCGCTTGCTGGATTGTTCGAACTATACCTTCGGCAGCATTGTCTATATTAGAATGGATCTTAAGTGCTACTGTTAGATTAATAGTTTGGTCCAGATTAAATTTGAATTTATCCCAGTTTATCGGTCCATTAGTTAAGGAAGGTCTAGAGTTTAATAGAACATCACCAATCATTGATAAAAGTATGGGAGAATGGTCGCCGCTTGATAGATCACAGATATTTTCGATGTAAGTATTTAAGTGATTGGGGATTTTGGCAATAAAAAAAATCGAGTGTTTCGGGCAACCTATTCACATGAGTTGGCCATTATGTAGGATTTGGTGCGGAAATGAATGATAAATGGTTTTTGATCAAGGATCTATGAAGAGCAGAAGCTCTTTGGTTAAAAGCTCTGTTTCCCCAAAGAGAGTTTTTGTAGTTAAAGTCACCACCAGCTATGAACGAATGACCTAAAAGTTGAAAAAACTTATTGAAGTCCTCGAAATCAATTTTGTAACGCGGTGGGCAGTAGATAAAGGCAATTTTAATCGGTATATTTTTTATTTGTATGGAAATAATTGTTGCTTGTATAGGAGGTTCTTGAAAGCCTAGTAGTTCATAGTGTTTTATATCAGAAGAAATAAATATTGCGGTGCCAGCATGGGCAGAACTATCAGGATGGTCAGTTTTGTATAGTGAGTAACCAGGTATATTAAAGTATGTTTTTTGAATGAAATGAGTTTCAGTTATGAGGGCTAAGTGGATTTTTTTTCATAGAGTAGATTTTGCAGTTCATTTTTGTGTTGGGATACACCATTTGCATTCCATAAAAGTATTGATAGATTAGAGACGGTATTTTGAATGTTAATCATTTTTTAGGAGAAATTTGTTTATTACTGTAGTAATTAGTGTGATTAGAGGGTTAATAATAGATTTAAGCTCATTTATAAATGAGCTAAGTTGATTCGTTAAATTTAAAGAATCATTATTGTTATGTTGGGGGTGGTTATTAGTTTGTGGATTTTGAACGGCTATGGAATACGTTTTTTGTGTATTATTTGGTTTATTTTGGTTTTCGTATTTAGAGGTATTACCAATGGGTACTTATATATAAGTTTCTGAAATTTTATTATTTAGTCTTTAGTCTTCGCTTTTTTTGTAAGAGAGGATTTTCGTTTGGATTGGATGTCTTGATAAAAAGGACATCCATGGTAACTAGCAGTATGCTGTCCTTCGCAGAGAACACATTTAGGTGGTTGGTCGAGTGACTTTTGACAATTTATAGTCAAGTGCGATTCACTGCATTTAACACAGCGTGGTTGGTGGTTACAATAAGTTTCCGTATGACCAACATTTTGGCAACGTTGACATTGGATTAGATGCTGACGAGGACGAGGTTCTTCAACTTTAATTTTTGTGAAACATATAGAAGATAGCTTAAAAATTTCAGAGTTGTGTTGGTCAGATTTCAGATCCACGAAGAAAAGTGCAAGAGGTTTTTTTGTTTGCCATTAGAGAACATTGACTACTTGGACTGCTGTGTAACCATGCACTTCAAGTTCTTCTTTTATGTAATTTATATCAGTTGTGTGATGAAGATTACGGATAACCACACGGAATGGTTTTTCTTGTTGAAGCTAATAAGTGTGGAAATTGACATTTTTTTCTTTTAATAAGCGTATTAGATTTCTGTATCCGGTAGAAGTGAACGTTTAAAGTTTTAATTAATTTAAATTGCTTTTGCATGTAAAATCATTTGAACCAAATGCAGTTTTTATTGTGTTGCAAAAACCATTATAATTTAAACTTGATTTTATAAATATGGGCGGTGGAGTATGTGTTTCAGTTTTGGTTTCAGATAAATTAATATTTGATTGATCAGTATCCATATTATTCGTATCGTTGCCAAGAGGATTTAACACGGTGATTTTATTTAGTGGTTTAAGAGGGGTTGCTACTGATTGTTTTTGTTTAGGAGATAAGCTAATAGAGGATTTAAGTTTTTTATATACATAAGGTGATGTGAGTTCGACTGTTACCCAGTCGGTGATATCAATAT
Organism: Sipha flava; assembly: GCF_003268045.1. Classification (NCBI taxonomy): domain Eukaryota; kingdom Metazoa; phylum Arthropoda; class Insecta; order Hemiptera; family Aphididae; genus Sipha; species Sipha flava. The sequence goes on from NW_020273227.1 coordinate 215,229, forward strand.
TTCCGTCGTTTGTATTATCACATAGGAGGAAGTTTGTATTAGCTATTTTTAGAACAATGTTGCGATTAACTTTTAATTGGTGTTATCGGTGCGTGCTTATCTGTGTTTATAACGGTGGATGGTGAAGTCGGCGGCGACTTATTGTTACGCGGCATGGTATGATGTAACATATTGTACCGTTTGTAGTAAATATAGGTAATTAATATTTGAGTGAGTATTACCTGGTGGGGGGGGGGTCATCAGACCCCCTTAGTTTGAGCGTTCTTCGGAAAGTGTGAATCAATAATTTTAATGTTCCATTCTTGTAAAAATCTGAAAAAGATCGGTGAATTTTCACAAAAGAATAAACAAAAATAACGAGAGCGTAATTGGTACATGCGTACACGATGACTGCCCGCCCGCGAGCGATGATTATAGGATTATTAACATTTTTTTTATACAGTAAAATACAATTTTTCACCTTCTTACTAACTTTGCCAAAAACAGACGATAACATAGTCTTTATATATATATATATTCTACTAAATTCTATCGTTACCACCGTTAGCAATGATTACATATTCGTTAGAATTGAAACAAATAAAAAAAATGTCAATATTATTTACCTGCTTCTTCATTACCAATTTTACGTAGACAGCTATGCATCCGATTACATCTTGGAGAATCGAATATTCAATGAAAACGTAATATTAAATACCACAAGTATAATGTGTAATTTATAACTTGTTTGTCAGAAAACCAAAAGTCCAATTCTGATTTCTTCTTGATGTTGCAATCGTGAATTACACCTTAAAAACATAAATACACTTATACATAATTTAAAATATTGTGTTAAGCCGTTTTACCCTTTTTTCTTGATAATTATTATAGCGTGTGACTATAATACACACAAATAACATGAAAATGGTTAAGAATAATTAATCCTTTTGCACCACTGCAAAATAGCTAATTTATTAAGCGATAAAAATATACAGTTAATGTTAAGAGTTTAATGCGAGGGTGTGAGGTGCCGTTATTCTTATAAAATTTTGCTTAGTTCAAGGTTGACATTATATAATATGATAGGGGTCACCAATTAATATTTTTCGAAAGCCACGTTAAGAACTCGAAAAATTCTCGAGGTACATCAAAATGCGTTGTACATTATTTTACATATTATATTTTATAACTCTGCCGATTGACAAAAATAAACAAGAAAACAGTCGATAAGGTATGATATGCTTCACGGTTAATATATTTTCTACCGTTAAAATAACCATTGACACACAAAAATAGGAGATTACATATAAAATTAATTATTACAACAGTCGTGCGTAATAGTAATGCTTTACATTTTCAGTTTCTTCTCTTCGAGATTGTTTAAATCTATCCACGGGCCGATATTTGGTGACCCCTGTAATATGATATAATGCAGTGTTCGACTTAACCTTGGGGAAACGAAATCCAAATAAGAACAATTCGATCCTTTACCTAATTATGTGTTAAACAAAACAATATATGGACGGCTGATCTTATTAAGTAAGTGTAATTCACTCACAAGATGTAAAGAAAACTCCTAATAAAAATAAATCACAGACTGATATGTCTCGAGTCCCTCCCAATCTGTAAGTTTATCTAATTTATCTAACCCATTTGGGTGAATACAATTTTGAAAAAAAATGTATATGTAAAAATAATGAACATATAACAATCGCCCTTTCTACCATACAATATCACAGGATTCCAAAAGTCAAAAAACTGATCACCCTTACGTCCACAATTGAACAGCAAAAATACATAATGCCTGTTGACAGTAATCTGCCACAAGTTGTAGCTAATAATAAAATAGATAAAAATGCATTCCATTTTTTAATACAATTTATTAATTAATATTTAAATGACATTTATTAATAGAATATTTTTATAGATCCGTAGAATACTACAAATATTGTTGGTCTCACTGATTAGCTAGTATATCAATATTGTATTGATTATTTTTATATGAATTATTTTTAATTAAGTTAGATAGTATATTAAACTATAACTTGAATAGTTTCTAAGAAATAATCCAAGTCTAGACTAATATACAAGCCCGGCTCAAGTGTTTAAACAAGCATAGGCAAAATTTAGTTTTTGCCGCCCCTTAAGCGTAAATATATTATCAAATATTTTTTTTTTATACATAAAAATTGTCCAGGAAAAATTCCGCCCTAGGCGTAGGTATATGTCGCGTACCCCTTGAGCCAGGCCTGCTAATATACAACATATATATTAAATAGTACAGATACTTATAGCGTATATTTGATAAGTCAATTGAAAATACCGCTGAACGGTGGCGGTAAAATCGAGCATGCTGCGGTTTTTATAAATATCGTAGAGGCGATATTTTACCGCGGCCGAATTAACGCCAGCATGTGCGGACTCCCATTACAATACGTGTGTACAAATTTAACGCCACCGCCACCGCGTCATTTTAAAACGTAAATGATGATTAATTTTTAATTTTATTATTGATGACTTTATTTATGATAAAATGTCAATTACGTCGGCAATAGTATTAGTAGTAAAAACGGACTATTATTGGAAAACTGGTTCTGCCGCCGCGCCGATGCATTGGTGATTAGCAACACGAGATTAATATGGCCCGGCATGGCATATTGAAAGAGGGTATAAAGCGGGGTAATTACACACACTAGTGATCATTTACTTCACACACACTCTCATGGCGTTCACGCACACGTGTGACAAATTGCCTATATTCAACCCCTTAAAAACTACACGGATCAAATCCCCTTAAAAGTAGGTACAGTCATATTCTACAAGTTTCTAAAATTTAATAATATAATTTGGGTATCTATAAATCGTTTGCCTAAATGACTGCAATAATTAATAACCGGTTTCGACAATCGGTGCGGTACTGTGCGCGGCGTGGGGAGTGTGTATGATTTTAGAATGCTGCCGCTGTAACCACGAGAGCAGCACTAGACGATTGTAAATATGAATCAAAATGTCTAAAAATAGTAAAAATATGTCTCAGGAGAACAGCTCTCATTTAATTTACAATGAACATAAAGAAACTAAACTTTACCTAAATAAAGATGACAATATTATCTGTGTTTGTATGTTGGATATAATAAATAAGTCAACTCGGTCAGTTTATATGATGCAAAAAATATTGCAAAAAACTAACTTCTTACACAGGTAATAAAAATTAATGTATTATAGCTATTGAAAAAAACCAACGTAAAAACACGAATAATATTGTCATACTTATGTTTGGAAAATTTGATAATTGTACGACTATTGTAACACAAATGAGAGCTATTCTACTGGAACATGTATTTTAACGGAAAATACGTGAGTGTTACGCGCTTTTAACAGATAGAAATTAGGGAAAAGGTTGCCAACGACTAGGGAATTAAATTATTTCACGAACAATATTCTATATACATACGATTAGGTCATGCGGTTTGTTATTATATTATTATTAGTAGTACTATTACTATACATCTTGTTATAATTATTTAGGTAAAACAACGAAGTTAATGTGTATCTGTCAAAATTCTAAAACAAAATTTCAATATTTTAATGCATAGATTTTCTTGTTAATCATTAGAATGAAGTCCGTGAAGCGCATAATAGATGTATCAAAAATGTTGATACAACATTGATGAAGGCTTAAAGGTATATTATCATTGAATAAATTAATATAATATTTCATAATTTATTAAAATACCAACATTTAATGGAAAGATCAGTACTAACTTAATTAAATTAATATTCCACTAATGAGTTCTTAATTTACTTTTATATTAAAAAACTCAATTAAATATCTGCTGTCAGCTGCATTATTGATTACACTAATTTACAGCTATACTGATTACTATACTGATCTACACTTCAAGTAATATAACGAAAGAAATTATAACATAAAATATAACGAAAGATTTTAAATAAATATTGTGTTTATATTTTAAATGTAAAATTTTAAATCATTTAATTTAATTTAATTCGTAGCAGATGAAGGGGCCTACACAGATTTGTTGTTTTATTAATTTTCTCCGACGAATATTAAACTAAAGATGATAATATAAAATAAATGCATAAAAAACAATCATCAATTTGTACAAAAACAATTGATTTTGCTTGTAAAAACATAATAATAATAAATAAATAAATATTCAAGACTGAATATATTGATTTAAATCAGTCGAATAAAATTGCTGTATTGGTTTAACATAAGACTCTCAGTACATAAAACATAAAATTATTTTTCTTATCGAATAATAAACATAATAAGATGTAGAACGAAATTTAAAATTAAACATAAGTATTTTTTTAAATTTTCCCCTACGTCGACGAAAAAAATCTACGGAAAAAATCGAAAAAAAAACCTTATTTAAAGGACTCTCGTCATGTGTCCTTTAATTTTCAAACGTGGCTGCATGAAACCATTTCGGTGTAGATTTACTTCTCAACAGGTTTGATGAGGAAAAAATGAAAAATGAATCAGTTGACTAAAAAATCCAAAACAAGAAAGTGAAAATTCTTTTTCTGTAAAGGTACTTTTGCCTTTTAACGTGATCACTGTAATGCAATACTTAAGCCCGGCTCAAAGAGTAGGTGACACAGGTTCACGCCTAAGGCAGCATTAAACATTTTTATACTGAAGATAATTTTTTTAAAAAAGATTACATGTCCTAGTACCTACTCATACCAAATGATTTTTAATAACAAATAAGACTTTGTTGATCATTTTTGTTTTATTTAAATTAGTACTGGTTTACTTGTTTATAAATGTGTTGATCTGTTCAATTGTAAACTTTATAAAAACAAATTTAATGAACTCAAATTTAAGTCTATTTTAGTAATGCTTATGTAAAAAAAAATATATATATTTGATTTTGTATTTACATGTAAAGAGCGGCAAAATTTAAGTTTGCCTAGGTGTGAGTAAACATTTGAGCTGCTTCTTCATAATCACGTTAGGAGAAAAGTGTATACCGTTGTAAACTTCATATGTCGGTTTGGGGAAACGTATGCGTCACTTCAAACGTTTTGATCTACGACTATCGCATGATGCCGGCAGTTTATCGCCTACAAATTGCGCCGATCAGCAAAGTTTGAGTAGTTAGATTGAAATTGGTTTTTTTTTTTACAATAAATAAGCATCAAAATAAAATTCGCCAAGGAGGTTATTTACAACATTATATAACCACTGTACCCAGTAATTGGACCTTGTAGTGACTAACTGGCAACCACCAAATTGACACTTTTCGAGAGATGTTTTTCAATGAGTATGGATTATTTGGGTAATGAGAGTCGCCACACTACCGATTGTCAGAAGAACAAAATATAGTAACGCGATATTATTTTGTGTGTTTCTGAGTACTACACTGTATACCGTGATCGTTATCATTGTTTATAATTTCGCGCCTTTTCCTTGGTTAGAGTTCTCTTATCATTCGTTAAAATTGATTAGCGCATTCGTTTGAAGACCACGGCTCGTTACAATACTCATCGATTGTGGAATTGATGTTCCTATTAATGTTAATTTATGAAATTTCGCTGATTTTCCTCCGGCTTGATTGCAACGTGTTGTTATTTTTTTTTTCGAAACTAATGTTTTAGAATTAAATTCAACTATATCATTATGCCGTGCGAAATGATAACGGTCCAATTGGGACAATGTGGGAACCAAAGCAAGTATTATTTTCTAGAAAATTATTAAAATACTTACTAAAGTTTTTGAAACGAACTTAAGTCAATAGCAGTTGATTAGACCAAAAGCTTCTACAACTATTATTTTATCCTTGTACTCTAGTACGTTTATCAGTAAATTGAAGAATTTTTTTTTTAAACAAACAATATTAAGTAAAATAAAAATATATTTTTTACTGTGCGATTATAATAGTAGACAGAATTAATTTAAAACCGTTGATACTTTTCTTTTAATAATACTACTATAGACCTATAGAATTTTTATTGAAATAATGTATATGTAGTAAAATAAAATCTTTGATCGACTAATATTTTACACATTAGACTAAAGATGATTCCGATTTTGAATTTTGTATTAAATAATTAAATTATTTAAATATTTGAAAGTGTTTTTATTAAAAAAAAACTGAGTGAAGTATACTACTGATAGGATTCGATGTATTAGTTGTATACTTTGATGTACTAGTTTTTCATGAAAATGTTCATTAAATTATACTTATATAGATTTTAAAACTCTTGAATTGTATTTAATATTATATTAACAAATATTCTATGTTTAGTTGGTTTTGAATTTTGGAAAAAATTGTGTGCAGAACATGGTATCAATCCTGAAGGAGTATTGGAACCTTTTGCCACAGAAGGTGTTGGTGATAGAAAAGACGTATTTTTTTATCAAGCTGATGATAATCATTATGTACCACGAGCTGTTTTATTGGATTTGGAACCTCGTGTCATTCACTCTATCATGTCATCCAATTATTCTAAAGTAAATTCAAATTGGTTCTAAACAGTTTTTATACATTTTCAATACTCTATTATTTTTAGCTGTACAATCCTGAAAATGTCTATTTATCTAAACATGGTGGTGGAGCTGGAAATAATTGGGCGTCAGGTTTCAGTCAGGGTGAAAGACTACAAGAAGAAGTATTTGATATATTAGATCGCGAAGCTGAAGGTGGTGATAGTCTTCAAGGATTTGTTTTGTGTCATTCTATTGCAGGCGGAACAGGTTCAGGCATGGGATCGTATATACTTGAACATTTAACTGATCGATATCCTAAAAAAATTATTGAAACTTATAGTGTTTTTCCAAATCAAGATGAAATTAGGTAAATATTTTCTTATTTTACTTAATTTAGAGTGGTGATATTTGTTTTCTATTAATTTATTTTTATAGTGATGTAGTTGTACAACCTTATAACTCATTGTTGACATTAAAGCGACTTGCTCAAAGTGCTGATTGCGTGGTAGTCTTAGATAATACAGCTTTGAATCGAATTGCTACTGATCGTCTGCACATAGAAAATCCATCATTTGCTCAAATAAATTCATTAGTATCCACTATTATGTCCGTCTCTACTGCTACTTTAAGGTATTTTTCTTTTTATATTTAATTTTTATAATATGGTTAAATTACTTTTATATTATATTTTGTGTTCTGTTTAGATATCCATCATATATGAACAATGATTTGGTTGGTCTCATTGGACCATTGATACCATCACCACGTTTACACTTTCTCATGACAGGTTATACACCATTAACTACTGATCATGAGGTATTTTACTGTTTTTTTTTTCTGTTGATTTCTAATTATTCATATACATTTCCATGATATTATTATGATTTAGATACTTCTATTTTTATGATATTTAAAAATATTTCTTTTGGTGAAGTAAAAATAGAACTTTTGATAAAATATTTAGGCTATGTATACATAGTTGAGTTTCATTTTATGTTATGATGTAAAATAATTGAAGTATATAATAGCTCTTACCACCATATGTATTGTATATATTTTAACTTCGTCCTTTACATATAAACATCCTGTATAATGTAATATCAATGCCATTATTTTTTTAACAGGATGCTAATATTCGTAAAACTACAGTTTTTGACGTTATGCGAAGGTTATTACAACCTAAAAATATGATGGTGTCTACAGCACAAGAAAGATCTACTATACCACATTGCTACTTATCAATATTAAATATAATTCAAGTATTTATTACATACATTTAGTTGATGAAATAAAATCTAAAAATGTGTAATTATATTATTTTCTATAGGGTGATGTTGATCCTGCACAAGTGTATAAATCTCTCCAAAGAATTAGAGAACGAAAAACTGTGAATTTCATTAATTGGGGCCCATCTAGTATACAAGTTGCTCTCTCCAAAAAGTCTCCTTATGTTCCCACTGCACATCGTGTTTCTGGTCTTATGCTAGCTAACCATACAAGCATATCTCAAGTAAATATAACATTTCTTGTATTCAATTTAAAAGTATTATGTATTAATATAAACCAATTTTAGCTTTTTCAAAGAGTTCTGGACCAGTATGATAAACTACGACACAGAGAAGCGTTTTTGGATCAATTCCGTAAACAAAATATGTTTAAAGATGATCTATGTGAAATGGATGATTCTAGGGCTGTGGTTCAAAACCTTGTGGATGAGTATTTGGAAGCTACTAAAGACACATATCTTCAATGGCAGCCTAATGTATGTAAATACTGTTTTAAAAAAAAATGTTCTAATATGTTTAATTATATTATATGAACATGGCGGTTTTTTTTTTCAGAATAGCATTAATTAATAAACAAAAACAAAATGGCTCCAAATGCAGTTAACGTTCATCACAATTTTGTTGATTTATTCAATGTATTTTTTTTTAATTTTTTTTTTTTTTTTAAATATTTCTTAATTTTTATGTCTACTAACAATATAATCTGCATTTTGTGTTTCTTTTTATTTTTTTATAAAACATTAATTTTATTTAATCATTTTAAGTTAAGCTTATCTTAAATGTTTTTTTCTTACTATCATGGTTTTAATCTATCACCCATTTTGTTAAACATTTTGAAAAAACAATTATTTTAATATTCATCTTAAAATGTCAAATATAATGCTATTATTTTAGTAGAAACACACTGTCAAGTGTGAAATATGTGTAGAACAATTTAAATTATTGTATGATGTTTTTAAAACTACCAATTTTAGAATTTTTGGCAATATTTCATCATACATATAGTAAAATACAAATCAAACGTAATTTATATTGGTTTAGTATAGATAGATTATGAATACAAATACAATTAAGCTCTCAATTATGTTTATATTTTAAACTAACAACACATGTGTCATAAATTTAACTCACAAAGAATGTTTTTATTTATATTTTATTATTTTTATGATACATAATTAGTAACTAATTTATGATATTTGATATATAAGTCTGCTACAATTGTTAAATTATACTGTAAAAATATAATTTATTATTTTTTTAATATAATTTATAGTTTAGTTTTCTTTAATTAATTTTATAATCTTTAGTGTATACCAATTAACACAAAAAACAATTAATAAAATATTATTAGTTATATAATTTCAAGTCTAAATGTATTATTTTAAGATATTATTAACTTTGTATTTAACACTTTAAATGGCTAACAATCATTTCAGTTTTACAACATCTCTAAAAATAGTAATTTGATAAATTAAAGAAAAAATTACGTTGTTTTAACAAAACATTTTACTACTCTATTATCTTAAATAAAATCATAAAAATTATATTATTCACATAAAATAATTTTGATTTTATTTATAGCATTTTTTTCCTTCTATCTTATTTGTTAACATAATAAATAATGTTTCTAAATTTTTTTTGCCAAGAACAGAAATAAACTATTTATATCATATTAATATAACATTGTTTAAAATAATAATCGATTCACATTAACATTATATTAATCATTATAATTTAATATTTATTAAAAATTAAAAATTGCTAAAAACAATAGCAACAGTTTTAATACTTTTTCTATATTATTAATACTCAACAGATGGTATAATTAGATAATTTTAAAAATTTTAAAAATATTTATTGTAGTAGCACAATATTATTAACATGTAAAATGTAGTAAACCAAGTAAACTGTAGTGACTGTTATAATTAAATAAAATTGACGTTTTGATTTTAAGGACAAATTTCGAATGTCAAAAATCAGAATAGCAATAATGTACAATAGGTATCCTACTTGTTGAAATACTTTACATGATAACTGCAATGTCTATGGGCTTTGAAAATATGTGCCTTAACTTTGGGCGAAAAATCTGATTTTTACTAGATTTAATGCGATTCTTAACTGTATTTACCAACAGTACATTGATTATTGCAAATTACTAATACATACTGGCATGGAAAATAAATGTTTCAGGAAGTGATTGTAACAATTACCGATAAATGCTATTATATACTTTGGAATTATTTTGTAGTGAGTAACAACAATGCTATATACGTCTGAATTTATTAGCATTACTGGTTCATTTTTTTTTAACAGTGTAGATTTGGTAGGATAATTCGATCAGAAAATGTTTCATTTCCATGTTTAAAATTACATAAAGTCGGTCACTTTTGCTCCTCCGACGCCGGTGTGCAGTCATATACGGTGACATCACATACGTACATGCATAAGTGAGTGCACGGGGTAGTCAAGGTAAGCACTTGACTTATTTGTGAACCTTCCCTCCCTTACCATAATATTCAGTATTAACACAGTAATAAATAATCATATTATGTTGATATGAAAAATATAATTAAATAAAGTTACCCCATCCAAATTTGTTGTTAATATTAAATGATAATGTGTTATGTATGACTACCAGGGCCGTGGAGAGAAATCAAGGGCCTCAGAGACAAATTAATCCTAGCCCTTATCATACGAGGTATTAAACTTTCCACTGACTTCCAGTGTCGTTTTTTAAAATGTGTATACCAAAGAGATAATATAATCGCAGTCACGAATGATATTTGACTGACTGGTGAAGGTGTATCTAACCTAACCATCATGCTACGATCAAGTATTTCAGTACTGACGATAGAGGGTGTTGGAGTAGCAGATGATTGGCCCAAGAACTGTTTCTGCATTTATTATTGCCTTCATAACTTCTTGCTTAATTAGCAGTTTTAAACGTCGAGAAAGTCGTTTTGTACTCTCAAAGAAAAAATTTAGTTCTCCTAGCTGTTTTTCACTTGATTTTTGTTTCCAACAAATGATATTATTTTGTCAACGTCACTTTCTTTGTCTACATTCTATACGTATTTCCTTGCATCAAAATTACGTTTTTTCTTGTGAGTTTCACTTTCTTTATTATTTGACAATGCTAATTCTATGTTTTCTATTTTGGCTATGTTCCTCAATTATTTTATTTTCTTCATCTGCTAGGTTCGCAAGGGTATCATTGCCATCATAATTATTGACGTTAGTGTAAGTTTTGCAAAAAAAAAAAATACTGCAGTAAGTTTACGATCAAAGAACTAAGAACGATTTAGAAGTTATACTTACTCACGTGGAGAAGACTTAGATAAAAAAAGACATAACTTCTTCGTATTTCCAAGGTTTCATTTTATTCGCAGCCTGTCCACTTTTTGCCTTCCTCTTTGATGTAGCTTATCTGTGAGAATCTTGAAGCTTCTTTCATTTACCTTTCAGTTCATCGACTAAATAAAAGATAAATATAAATATAAATAAAAACCTATTTATAGACAGCAGACATTTTAGATTGGTTAGTTATTTTTTTTTATGTTTCTAGCCACTGGAAATTAATTTCGGTCGTTAGCTTTCAATTATCGCATGGACAGTTCTATAATAAGTAACATAGTCGAAGAAGTCTGTAAATCCCTATGGAAAAAACTTTCAGCCTTTTATAATGCCTGATCCTAATGAAGAAATATAGTGCTTCAGAAGGGCGTCGTTCATAACCGCACACTTTCAAAAACAGGTTATCGTTCAAAACCGCACACTTTTATATCTTAATCCCACATATTATCAACAAATTAAATCGTTCAATACCGCATAAATTTATATATATATATATCAATTACGTATACATTAATCTAAAGTAACATGAGTGCACCTCGAGACCGAACGGGGACCTAATTCGCTCGCTCGGACAGTTAAAAACGAAAATATCGCCCGATTTGCTATGTAACATTACCCCAAGTAGGTCCCAGGATAAAAAAAAGATTTTGTGTGGGACTCATACGAAACCGGCAACGTGAACTGTACATGCAAAGTATGCAGAGAAAAAGGAACTGTTAACCAAATATGTGTGGTTTTGAACTACCGACCTTTCAAATTTCCCTTTTTAACAATAGAATAAATATGTGAGGTATTGAACGATGTAAAATGTGTAGTTATGAACGGTAAGTGTGCGGTTTTGATGACCACCACTTCAGAAAAAGCGTTTAAGAAAAATGGAACTTCCCTTATTGTGTTACTGCAATCGATGGGAAGCATGTTCGTATTAAGGCTACAACTCATAAGGGTTCAAAATTTTTCAACTATAAAAAATATCTCTAGGTTGTTTTGCTAGCACTAGTATCTACTCTTATGAAAATAAAAAAATAATTTGTGTTGGTGTTGGGCAATATGAAAGAGTTAGTGATGTAAGTGTGTATTGTAACGGCACTATTGAAAAGCGTTTAACAAGCTTAAATATGGGTATAGCTCAAGATGAAGATTTAAGAGGAAGGAGTTTGCCCTACGTAATAGTTGGTGATGAGGCATTTCATTTTAAAAAATATCTCATGAGACCTTATCCTTGAAGTGCTCGACTAAGTGAGAATGAACGTATTTTCAACTAGAGGCTTTCAATAAGCAAAACTGCTGTGAAAAATACGTTTGGTATCCTAGCAAACACTCGGAGAATACATCACAGCCCATTAGAATGCCACATCGAACTCGCAGATTAAGTAATTTTAGCTACTGTTGTTCTCCACAATTAAACACGTCAATTAATTACTCAAACCAATATAGCGACAGTTAAAAAAAAAACCAATAAATCTAACGTGTCTATGCCAATACGAATTCGTACCTCATCGAATTAAAGTAGAGAAGCTTTAAATGTCTGAAATTTATTCAAAGAATATTTTATATCCAATGAAGGTCATGTTGAATGGTAGCAAGGAATTGTGAATCGTACAGCTTAGAATAGTTAAAAACTATTTATTATACATTAATAATTATTATTATTATTAAATTACTATATCATACTAATAATATTATATTATAATATATAAATAATATAAATATTAATATTTTACATTTGAATACCTAATAATAAATTATTATTATTTCAAGAAATATATTATAAAATACTTATTGTCTACCTGGTTTTTTCAATTCTTTTGAAATGTTGACCCAGGCATTGTCGATGTATCGGACTAAATAAAATATTCATTATCTATTAGAATTATTTAGAACAAACTTCTGGTTTGTTGTTCCCGGTGCCTTTGAGTGAGTGTCTTCGTTTTGTATTTTTCTGTGCGTATATTTTACGCACCGATAATAGTTTTAAAACTAATATAAATTGTTTTTTTTTTTGTATTTTGTTAAAATTAATAATTTATAATAAAATCATTAACTAATTTGTTAAACCTGTTCCTGAATCAACAAGAACATTAAATGATAATGACAATATAGTAGATCAACCACAAAAAAAAAAAAATAAATTGTAAAACTAAATAAGGGTTCAACTTATTCAACGATTCATTTAATCCAAAAGTTCTCGATATTAGTTTAAATTATGAGAAACAACCTATACAGCTAATTATTAATTTTCCCCATCGAAAAATTGGTGATAAAGTTGTTTTCAAATTTTTTGGTATAAAACATACCTTTGGATTGAGTATTCAATTCAAAATCTATTCATAAATTTTGGAATAGATAATAGAATTAGATGCAATTTTTTATTTCTGTTGTCATGAACTCCCTCCCCCACAATTTCGTACTGATGTTTTTTACGTGTGTCGTCATCGTTATCAACGTTGTAAAAAAAGATACACTATATGGGCGCGAGCGAATACAAATTAAAATTTAAAATATTTTAAAGATAGAAAAAATTGAATCGATTGAATGATGCCACAAATCGCTGGCAAAAAAAAATGGCATAACGTATAGGAAACCGAAAACAGATTCACTGTTTAACATGACGTGCTCTCTGCGTTAATGCTACAGTCGGTTAACATTGAATTTTTAAGACGACGTCGTGGCCAACACATAACGATGTGATATATACCATCTCAGATGTATGCGCGGCTGCTACAACGCCCCTAAGCACATGTAAATCGTATTCAAAAAATAAAAATAAATATACCTTTACTCGTTGGTGCATGTACATGATTTAGGTACTTGATACATAATATATATACAATAGCTTGAATATAATAAATACATAGTTGTGTATTTATGTAATATATATATATATATATACGCATATAAACGATTGCATGTTTAATTTCGATCGAAGACTGCACGCGTTATACACATCTATGCATAATATTTGAATATTTTTAAAGCTTTACCACGTGATTATTATTGTTATAATGTAGTGCTTTCTATATCTATTATTATCTCTTTTTTTATTCAACGTCTGTTTTTTCTATTAACATTGATCATAAACAACTGTAAATGTCTTTCCCGTCGGAATATATTTTTCCCGGTATGATACTGCTAGAGCGTGTGCACACGTGTTACACTGTAATGTCATATATCCATTACGTACCCTTGCACATGTAGAGTAAACTCGAGTGGTATAACTAACACAATGTCATTTGCATTATTCGATCGTGTCCATAGCAGTGTCGTGCCATGGTCGTGCAGTTGGTCTACGTGCATACAATATGAAATGAAACGTTTACGTTGAAAATGCATATCCGGTAACAGTCGCTTCTCATAATTTACTTATTTATAAATCGACGTGCTCGGCTGACGTCACGGGAACGTATATTTACGCGCACAGGAAATATATATATATGTGTTCTTGGCGTCAAAACGTTTTACGTCTTCCCGCATGTGAACGTCTTATTAAGAGTTTATCAATTGCATCTACAACTTGTATTCTTCGTCGGGGTAATAAACATTTTCCGTCCGAAATAATTGTGTGCAGTGTATTTTAAAGTTCGAAACCCTGGTTAACTTAAATTGCTTTTTCTCCTTAAGACCGCGATAGTTATCGAAATTCTCATGGATTTAATGTGGCCCATGACAAATTCGACTCGTCGATAAATTACGCCCCTTAATCAAAAATAATACATTACGTAATGAAGGGGTAGTTTTAAAATTCTATAGAGTGTACGACAAACACAAAATGTAATAATAAGTACGACCATCATTCGACTTCCTTCATATTTCTAAAAGTCGCAAAAATCCTTTTATTCGTAGAAAAACATTCAACCAGCAAGTACGACTTTGAGATTAAAACATATATTTATTTTTTGATATTTTATAGTGATAATTGTACTTAATATGTTTTTTATATTTCCCTCAACCTCAATTGGTATGTTATATTTTTTAAGCGCAAGAACGGTTCGTATACTCATATATATATATGTATTTATATATCGTATATTTATTTATACCCAGTACCGATTTAATTTATTATGTATTTATATCTATGGCACTCAGGTATAGTACACCGTTTGTTTTTCGCTCATAGATATTTTTAATTCTTCGGAGTGGTTTGCTTTTCTCATATTGTTATTTTTAGTATATGACATAATATATTGTATTTTATTTTCGTCGAACGCGTTGGGTGTTTCTTGGTCCTCGCACTTGGATATGGTCACCGAAATAAATTATCTACTGTCATTGAGTGGATTTATAGTGTACTTCGTAACTCTTGCACTTCGATGGGTAAAAGCCAATAGGTCATTTTCATTTTTACATGGTTACAACTTTTTTTGAAATTTATAATAGCCGTGTGTTATGTCAGCCATTCACTAGTCAAGACTTTGAGTCATAATTATATTTTCGGATATTATTAACCAAAAACTGTTGTGAAATATTTTTAGTTATTAGATTTTTTATAATTATTTACTGGACAAATTTCACGTTACGATACATTATTGTTACTATATATTATATGAACATTATTGTACGTTATTCTATTATGTATACATTGTTATATAATACATCCCCGTTATATTATAATTAGGGTACGGATTTGTATGCACTTAAAAAGCTTAATATAGTATACATATATGCATCAAGAAATCTTTAAATATGCCCTTGATATGCTCTTATTTCTTTTAATAATATGCAAAAACATTCACCAATTTAAAATGTATGAATTTGTATATAATATTTACAAACTGCATACACTCATTACAAAAATGTAAATGCATGCTAAGCCGGACTCTAATTATACCACAAACATAAAGTCAACTTTAAGATCAAGTATGTATATTAAATCACGTAACAAAAATTTCTAGGCGTAATACCGACTAATAAAAACATGCATGGTTTGCATTTTTTCATGTTTTTATATGGATACAATTTTTTAAAATGCGATTAACGATTCAATAATTCAAAACATCAATATACTAATATAATAATAACCTAAGTAATTAGAAACAATAATTTTCAATTCCAGGTAATACTTCTTAAGGATCCAAGTGTGAACGTCCCATATAGTTTAATGTTTTAAATCTAAATCAAGTTAATCTAGTTAAATCAAGTAAATCTAAGTTGCGATTCTATCATCATCATTACGAGTATATCATCACGTATATAGTTATGTATCGTCCGCCGCGCTTATTAAGCATTCATCAATTAATTAGTTCCTTTGTGTAATTATTTTTTTCTGATATTATGTCATCATCCTTGGATGTAAATTCCCGTTCCGGCTAAAATATGGTTTCCAACAAAATTAGAAGAGCAAAACACAAAAATTCTGGACACTAGGTCTTGGTCTCACCTATATTGTAAATATTCATAAGACAAAATTCAATATGTCCCCTAGTTTACAACTAATTATAGATAATTTGACCTCATTATGTGCTGTTAATATAGCATTTAACAGCAACTATACTTTCTATATTCATATTTTCATATGGAGTAATTAAATAAGTTCCTCAATTTCGATTGATACTTTCAAATATATTTTAATAAAAATATAATTATCCACATGATCGAATTGAATTTTTTGTCCAATAATTACCAACAGCTATAGGTACCCGTTTTCAATATGAACAGATGATAAGACTAGTACTCGATTTTTCGTACAACGTAATTATTGCCTACGTTTCGGGCACACTTAAAAATATTATCGTACCGATCCTAGATAAAGTCATTATGGTGAAGCAAAACACTCTATGGATACTTGATCATGACTATAGTAAATATCTCCTTTAAAATGACTTTAATTTTTAAGAAAAATATTTGTTAGATATACTAATTATTTTTACATTCTAATGTTAAATAAATAGCCAGCTTCTAAGTACTAACATTTTCAATACTAACATTTAATCTCATGAAGTCAACTTTCCTATATTAATCACTACTTTTTCAACTCCTGTAAAAAATAAATATTTGGTTTACCCTTTTCGTTATCGTTCGACTAAATTTCATATTAGGTCGTGATTTCAATACCTTTCATTCCGCATAGGACTCTCGTTTGTTCTCACGCCGTGGTAATCTTATAGATGACAATTGCTATTCACTAAGTCTGGGTTTCTTCGACGATAGTAGCCTTACTCATAGGCCAACCGGCTTCTTATGAAATCATACAGCATAAAACTTGGAACAATAAAAGAAAAAAAAAACAAGAAAAAATAATAATATCAATAATAAGTGGACCGAAATCGTTTTGTAGCATTCGGCCACAAACAAATATAAACAGATCATTGAATACGTGCCAGGGAGTATTTAAATAATTAAGAGATATATTACCGCGTGATGATCCTCCACTGTGACATTGCCCCCCCTCCCACGCCCAACGAAGCTTCACGTCGTGGACAATATGACTGTCTCTATTCCATGGTCAGTAACATCAGTAGAACAGATAAAAATCAATCAAGAAAACTCGTAAATTTAAGAATAGTACAATAATGTCCGTTCTGACCAGTTGAACAGACGAACGACGAAAGCGTTAGTTTTCACTACAACTTTATTTCTCTTAAAGCGGCGGACGGTAGTAGTCACGAATTTAATTTTAGTTGATACGGACGATATTAAGCTTGCTATCCTCCGTTGCATTAAAACGTAATAATTTAATTAATTCTCTTAAATGTCTTAATACCCTATTTATTCTCTCTGTTATTGTGGTACCCTAATTGTATACAAGCTATAAATCTGATGATTTTTTTTTTTTAGCCAGGAAGCTTGAATTGTCATTTAATATTACCTTTTCGTATTATCGTAAGAATATGACTTAATTTTAAACATTTTTATATGCATTAAATAGTCACAGTACTACATACCAGTAGATATTAATCTTAGACATACACACGCACGCGCATTCCCGTTGCATAAATATTAAACTAATATCATATGTATTTATTATACAAACGTATGCGAGATAGAGTGATGTGTGAATGTTAATAAAATTAAAATAAATCATAGCAAATCAGAAGCGGTACATATGATAGAACCTATATACCACACGTATTATTTAAAAGAGTAATATTACCTTAAAAAGTGATACCAACAGAGAGCGTTAACTATTACTCACCATCTACGTACAAGTATAATGAATTAATAGATATACAACGGAACCGACTAATTTTGACGAGGTACACATGGGATTAAAATCACTAAGATTTGTGCACACATTTTTGTTCTCAGTATACATTATCAAATCTCTTACACTATTTTTTCCGGTTGTAAACAAATTAAACGAAATCAATCTTATATAATATAAGTGCATTTGTGTTTGCACCACTGTATTATGTTGTGTTATCCTCATTATCGCCTATCCCTAAAATAATTATATAAAAAATATTAATCCTACGTAAGTACATATATCTATAAAATTCAATATTTAATCCCACAGTGAAAATCGATTGACCTCGGTCACATCACATGAACATTCATGAATGAAAACTCAACTGTATTTTTCCTTTTTTTATTTTCTTTTTTGTTTTTACTGGCCTACAGAATTGGTCATTGTCAAGGTTAAGTATGAATACTTCATATGAATATTTGAATTTTTTTTTTCGATTTTTCTTATGCTCATAAATATTGTTATAATTTCCATCTATAATTTTATCGGAAGGCTTGTATACCACCAAGTTTGTGTTTTATTTTATTTTTCCACGCGTTTATAACACTATAAGACAATGCATTATATTTTGTACGTTATTTAAATCGTTTAGTTATTCTGAACTGTAAAAATTGTATTGCTTTTTGAAATAAATTTGAAAATTAATGTAAAAAGATTCATATCTACGATACCAACCATTTTAATTATTTACCAGTTAAATGTGTATATTAATCATTTAAATTTATTATAATAATTATCATATAAACAGTTATATCATACAATAATTTATATTTATGTAATTTCATTGCACTCATAAATAAATACTCATAAATACTAAATAAACTTTAATACTAAAATAAAAAATTGAAATAAATACATTAATAGTATTAAAGCTAATCAAATATAAATACAATTTATTAATTAATATAAAAATTTTAGTTTAAAAAATATAGAAAAAATTGAAGGGTTTTCATAAATTTTAATAACTTTTAAGGTATAAAATGTGATAAATACCATTTAAATTTACGAATTTCGATTGTTATTTTATATTTAAATAATATTTAGCAAAATTTTAGTATTAGATCATATAATGAAAAAAAAAAAAAAATGGGAATGTAAAAATAATATATTTTGCGCCTGAAAGATTTATCTAAGAAAATGTATAAATTATTTATAAAAAATATTACCCTTGGTATGATTAATGCATAATAGTATTACAATTAACACGATTCAGTTAATATGATAATTTGCAGTAGGTATTTAAAAATGTTATAACATTTTACCAACTCTATAAATTATGAGTATTTTTTTTGTGTGATCGATGAAGGTAAAATAATAAGATTCGAGTGTGAAGAACATCATTAATAATTTATTTATTTTAATAGTTACAAATTTGCACGGAGAACAATGTATAAATTGCAGTTTAATTTATGGTAATCTAAACAGAAATATCATCAACGAAAATACAATAAGGATGCAGAATAAATATAATAATCATATAACCAAGACCACAAGTCTTATGAATAGTGACTGAAAAAAAAGAGAAAGATGCGAAGTCAACGTTGGCGAACCACATTCAACAATTCATTCCTTTCATTAATAGGTGAATATTTTAAAGTCGGAGCAAAAATAGCTAAGTTCAGTTTTAGTGTAATGTCAATCCATAAGAGTTAGTGAAATTTATTAAAGAAATTTAAAATAATTGTATTCATAATTATCATAAGTGTAATATAAAACTGAAGAATTTACGTCGGATGCGTTCAAGTTGATACTCTGTGAGCAGTGACAATTTTTATTTTCCATTAAATAGTTAGCAACAAGCTGGTTCCGATTTCATGGCTTATTATTATATTTTATTATTTTAGATTTGATGATTTGATTGTTGCAAAAATTGACTGTTTTAATGCTTCACGTTTTAAATATATATATATATATGAATTGATCTCTCTCTCTCTCTCTCTATATATATATACATTTATTCAATATCAGAAAAATCTATGAAGTAAGATTTTCAAAAAGAAATTTTTAATTGATCAAAATATTACGATATTCTCATATTCACATTATTTTACGTGTTGACAGAGTACTTATATTTAATTGTGTACCAATTATTACTTGTCGCTGTCAGACTATGGCTAAAATTTATTAATAACCTATTTCATTAAAATATTTAAATGATATCATATTTACTGAATTTGATGAATCAAAACTATACTATCATCATGATAGTATATTTCACTAAATTTATTTAAATAAAAATATCAAAATAATAAAAATGTAGTTACTAATTTAGTAAACCCGTTAAATATCTGCTATTCACATTTTATATTATCAAGCTTTGTTAATTAACAAGGATCGGAACTTTAGGCATTTGAATATTGGTTTAAAAAGTGCATATTGAAATTCTAGTTTGAAAAAAATTGATCTATAGCAGATACACAAATTTCAAATACAAAAATTTTTGTTGCATAAATTTATATTTATTTATTTATTATTATTTATTTACAAATATACAAAATATTACATAAAAATAAACATATTACATAATATAGTGTACAAAGTTAATGGGCCTCACTGAGCAAGCTCGTGTGGAGGCCCATGAGTCTTAACAATTTATTTTAAGTTTTAACACATTTGTTATTTAACAGCTATATACTTAAGATAATTTTAAACATAAAAATATAAGTTATTATTGAAATGATGATTATATTACAAATGAAATATCAGCAGCTTGTTGTAGCAACCAATTTGATAAATTAAGTTTGAATACGACATAATTTGTATAATCACGTAATTCATATGGTAGATTATTATAAATATATGGTCCAATATAAAGAAACGAAGATTGAGCGGCGGATTTATTTACGTAAGGAATACTGATACTATTTAATTTACCTCTGGTGTTAAAATTATGGGAAATAGGTTTGATTTGGTTATTTTTTATTAAGAAAGTAACTGTTATTTTGTAAAAAAGTTTTTTTACTGTATATTTACTGTATACTTATATATTTTGTTATTTTTTGTGATAATTTGTATATTTTAGACTTAAGAACTTTTATGTACATATTTCATAGATTTAACGAAACAATTTTTTTTTTTAAAATTTAAGTATCCTTATAGTCCATTAAAAAAAGATAATAAAAATTTCACAACCAAAATTCTATATTATATATCATTTGAAAAAATTAATTCATCAATGGCTATTTTGCTCTCAAAGTATTTCACAATGATATTATATTTTCTAATGTACTAAAAAGTCGTAATGATCGCCGACCGGCCCAAATTAATTTTTATCCAAATTTACCTAGACATTAATATTGTACCATAACATAAAGTAGTCGTTATCAATATTTATAGTATACATTTTATACACAATATTATTTTTTTTAATCATAATAAATAACCTATATAATTGTTTAAATATTAATTAATTCGACTTTTTTGTAGGAACTTAAGAAGATTAAGGTTTGATTAAGCTTGTATAACAGGAAGACAGCAATACACAACTGTACAGTGATTATTTTTTTTTAATTTGATTTAAATTTTCTCCCCGTACACTTATTTTATGTAAATTGTATTTTATTTAATAAATTGCATGTTTTCAAAATTTTTAGTGTATATTATACTGCATACTATGATGTTTTTAATGCATATTTATGTGCATATTTGAGTATTTTTCAGCTCGTAAAATTTTGAGCCTTGTTAATTAACTTTGAATTATAACTAGAACAAGAAGTATAAGATCCTGAAAAATATTTTACATTCACTTAAAAATACGTTAATTATCAAGTATGTATTTCAAAAACAACTATTGTCAAATGTAGAGAAAAAAATTACTGAAATTGACTCAATCTATATTATACTTATATATTAATCTGGACTGTTAAAAACAATTTCATATATGACATTAATTTAATTAAATGACCAAATGAGTAAAAATAAAATCTGCACTTTAGATATTAAATAAAAATGCTTTAAAAACAAATATTCCCTTAATGATATTATTCACTATTGATAATACAATAATACGCAATCATAATATGATTATAATAATAAACGATAAGAAGGTTAAAGGTTAAGTTACTTTTAACACAAAAATATCTTATTTTTTTTACAATTGCCAACTTTACTAAATTATTGAAAGCATTCTGATTTAATCTTTAAGTATTATCATAAAAAAGGTTTTCTTGATTTAACTAATTTATTTTTTATTTTTTTATTTTAAAAATTACAATCTGTAGCCAAATTTTTACAATAATCAAATTAAACATTTACATAGGATTGTAATTACATGAATAGTGTGTTGAGGAAGATTGGTAACAATTTAACTCTTTTAACCTCTTTTAACTAAATTATATATAATAGAAAAACTTTTGAAACTCTTGAATTTCACTTTCCAATAAATTAATTTAAACAGATCACGAACAGTACAATTATTATTTTAATTAAATCGCTATGTTTTCTATCTCTCGCTCGTACATACGATTTGAAAAATAAATGAATTATTTTATCTTGCCATGGTGTATATTTACGTGAGTAAAAATTTTCTGAAATGTTTGTGTGCCTAAACCTTTACTATAATGCAAAAACCCTATTTTAATTCACACAACGCGTGGGTCAATTTATAATGGTTCTTTCTTACAATCGTACGACATCATAAAACATGTAACGTGCATCGTTTTCCTCGTTCGTCAATGTATACGCATTTTATTCGCTGATATCGTGTTTAAGATTGTTCATTAAATTTTGTGTGGTATTCAGTTTTCACTTTGTAACACTTATCTATTTACCGAGCATCGGATTATATTGTAATCAGGGGCAATTCAAATGAGGAAGAGAGATAAAAAAAAACCGCATAATGCAATAGGACAGGTATTACATAAGAAATAAGGTTAAGAATTCATGAATACGTTCGAAAATGTTGGAATCCAAAGTTTAAATCATAGCACACAAGGCCCATATTAAGGCGAAATTATCGTAGAACACGAAAACAACGTTATTACCTGCGTTTACCATTAATTTTACTTGCGTAAAAATGTTGATTTTGAGTAGTAGCAAACGGTTCACATATTAAATTGAACACCTTACATGAATACAACGACATCATAAATGTATAATTCTGTTATTCATTTATTATTATTATTATTATACTTATACAGTACCCGACGTATATTATTTCATTTTATCGGTCAACTCGTGATTGTAACATTACAACATATTTTATAAAGTGTTCCTATTGTAAAACAGGGTCAACAATTATTACCAATCATGGCCCAAAATAGTTTTAAAATGCAAACTGAATGCAACTTCGCGTATCGACGACGAAGCAGCTATTTTTAAGTAAGTTGCTAGATTTATCGCTTTTATCTATAAATTGTATGGAAACGAAAAACAACTATTTCGTTCTGCGTTTTCGTAGATATATAATTAAAGACGTCAGGAGATTATCAACCGTCAAACGATGATGTGTAGAAAATGAGAGTAGTTTAAAAAATAAATCGGTGATTCGCATTATAATAGGCACAGAACATTCGAGACAATCGTAAACGGAAGAAAGTTCATTATAAATGATTGCTTTCGCCATCAATGTCAAATCGATCGCTAGTCTTACGCGTAGCGAATGATATTCAATAATATTCACTGCCGCGTGCGCTAATGCAGTTGTCAGCGCATGATGGTCATTATAATAACAGGCACGAATACGGTACTGACCGGGAACGGTGACAAATTATAATAATGATCTCAACGGGAACCGCGCCGTTCGTTTTTCTCGCACTATTCGTCTATAGGCAGAAAAAAAAAAGCATCGGTATTGCCTATTACTATCCACTGCTCTTACGGCGGTTTCGCCATGCATTAGGTAACACGAAAATGGAGTAAAACCCGTCATCAGTAATACCACAATGCCTAGTAAATAAGCGATAGGAAATAATATTAAATCGAACTGCGGTGGCGAAGAGTGATCGTCGATGACATATAAAAACGCCTCGAGGCAAATCTAGACGATTACCTATCTACACTAGACGTCGCGTGCAGCGCATAATACAACATGGAATCGTGGACGCGTCTACCCAGAGCGTAATGTATTCAAAAACGTCCGTCGCGCGTATTAAATTTTATGATAAATCGTTCTTTTTATGTCCAAACGACGATCGAAGATGAACGTTGAGTTTTAAACATTAAATTATGTATAATTTATTCAGTCCTTGGTCATTTTGGTTGCGAAAATAATGTGATCGGAGCGTTATGAAGTGTTATCCTCCTATTGTACAACCAGAACACTAAATCATTATCTTCCGAAAATATGATTTTAAATTCGATTCGTTTTGCAAACCAATACGCTCATCCGAACGGACGTTTATTATGACGTAACGAAAGAATATTTTCGATTCGAAAGATAAAACAAAAAAGTAAAAATAAAATTACATTAATTAATAGCGTTACAACGTTTTTACAGGGCTCGGGAAATGTGTAGATAGCTGTTATATTATAGTTTACGAGATAATTATTTTCTTAACATAATTGAATCGAATCGATTGTTTCAATTTTACTCATTACAAATGTGGTACGGTACACAATTTTTTTTTATTCCTAAAAAGCTGAATACTATATATTATGATTTATGGTGGAAATACATGATATAATATTACAGCGATGGAATTCGTGGTATTTTATTCAATAATTAATGTAATATAACCAGAAGATATTATGAAAATCGGAATTAATGAACGGTAACTAATTATAGAACAAATAAAAAAATTTTAAAACGTATGATGATGATTTAGTGCTTTAATTGTAATATTATTTATCATAAGATCTGGTGATACAATTTTATATTTTCGTTTGTGATATTTTTTCATTTTTTAAGCCCATAATAGGTTTCATATAGAAAATATTTTCTTATCTGCATCGATACTTACAATTTCTACAAGTAATAAATTAAAAAATTGCGAACCATCAAGGTTTTATTATAACTGTTGTTATTTTCATACTATATTTAAATATTTAAATATTTTCAAGGATAAATAATGTTTAATAAAATTATAATACATTAATATGATAAAATAATTAATAATATATTAATATATGATTTTTAATAATTTATAAATGTTTAAACCATTGGCACATTACAATTATTTAAACGATATTTCCATTTAGAATAATACATTTTAATTTCTTTAACCATTATTATTGTAGTTTATATCAAATACTGATTAATTCAAAAAATTGTCTATAAAATATTAAGAATGTTTTCAATCATATTTTGTATTAATAATTATTATTAAATAATTGAATTATATATAATTTATTTTGCACTACTTTGAATTGCAAGTTTCCTCATTACCTACCAAATATATATAACAAATAGTATATATCTTATTATGTTACTATTTTGATTGGCCACCATCAGTTAATTTTTAATTTTGATTATTGCATGACCATAAACTAAAATAAGATGGTAGATTTTTACCAACGTTTAAAAACATGTTAAACCGACTTCTAGTAAGCCACACAAATAATATATTACCTATAAACGTGTATATCACATCTTATGACCCACTAACCTTGATCAAAAATTATTTATTTATTATTCTCTGATTTTTAAATGAACAATAAGTATTAATTTTTTTTTTTTTTTGAGATCAAAAATGTATTTATTTCATCAATATTATAAAATACAACAATATACGTTTTACACTAGAACATTTTTAAGAATTAAATTTTCACAATTTTAATACATAAACATAAATTCTACAGCATTAAATGTTTACACAAATGATTTAAAAATATAGTTCATTTTTTTTACTTATCTAAATATCGGTTATAGTACAATTAAAATAATAATCTAAAAGTACATTCACAAATAGTCGTTCTTTAAATATATTGAATATATAAATCAATTATAAATGATAAAAGTAAACAAATAATAAAAAGTTGTATAAATAAAAATAAATTATCTTTGGTTTATATTTAATAACATGAATGTGTAAATTCTTCTAAATAATATCTCTCGCCATAAATCAAATTACTATGAATAATTTTCAAATGTAATTTTTACCATATATTTCGATTCTAAACAATACGCTTTAGCTACCAATAGAACTAACTCATAAGTAGAAATATCGCTCGTGTTCATGCTCATATTGAAAGCATTCACAACTATTCGGGGGTATAACTGTGAGCGGATCGTGATTTACACATTCCTATCGTAAAATATACAATTTATTTATCCTAATAATATTATTATATTCATGTAGCTCCTATGCACATATAATATACACATAATACGCGCGTACATGTAGTAAACAATTTATTAAGTCTTACATAATATCTAACAGCTACCTAATTTTTTTTTTTTTTCATTTTTCATCAAATTTTAATTATTTTATCTAAAAATTTTGTTAAGACTAGAAAAATGCCACGCAAATCGCACCGCGGGACAATTGAAATAGTATTGGTGTCTAATGTATTTTCACTAAATCAAGATTACATCGAACGATAAAACAATAACTACCAACGCAATACTACGTGTTGCATTCCGAAATTATCTTTTGGTAACATTTATCCAGACGTTTCGTCAACCGAACCGATCGCCGAACATGAGCGATTGACGACGAGCTGTTCGTATCAGTACGCGTCGCAGTCCGTAACATGTAATTGAAAAACCAGACGCTCCTGTAACACGATCGGAGTTGGCCTAAAGTTACGACGGGGGACTGCTAAAGGATCCCAACGAACACCCACCCATTCACACACACGGGGGGGGGGAATCTCGCACACGTCGACGAACGCGACTGCACATACACACACACACACACACACACATACACACACACATGGACGCATACACACGCCAATGTTCGATGCTCGTCACGGGACGCGTAACGTATCATTTGCTGTGACACGACAGTGCAACCAAAACATACTACTACTAGACCGGCGCGCGGCGGTCCCGGTTGTTGGCCGGCCGACGGGCGATCACTTTTTCCTGGGCCGGAGCCGGAACGGGAAAGTGACGTACGGCAGCGCCAGGTTGCCCTTGGGCACGGCGTATGACACGTCCTCGACCGGCATCAACGTGTACTTGTTCAGCAACGTGCCGATGGTGCAGAACGATATGAGCTGCACCAACTTGTAGCCCATGCACGACCGTTTGCCGCCGCTGAACGGTATGAAATAGTCGGGCTTGTACAGCCTGCCCTCCGCGTTTATGAACCTCTCTGGGCTGAAGTGCTCGGGGTTTTCCCACAGTTCCGGACTCATGTGCAGACTGTAATTGTTCAGGAACACCGTCGTGCCTTTCGGGATTCGCACGCCTGCAACCCGAATACAAGGATAGTTATGAGTATATATGTTGATTAATGTTATTATTGCGGTTTTCAATCGCTCGGGACTTACCGTTCACTGACGTGTCTTGGTTGGCCAAATGCGGTACGATCGGCGAAGCGATCAGCCGAAGGGACTCGAAGACCACGGCCTCGGTGTACGGCATTAGGGGGCGGTCGGCGAGCCCGACGCATGTCCCGGAAGCTCGGACTACGGCGTCCGCTTCCTCTTGTATGCACCGCTGTATGTCTGGTCGATCCACCAGGAACCCCAGGGTCTTGACGATGAAGTTCGTGATCGCCGAATGACCGCCAATGATATCCTCCAACGAGAACAGCCCGATGTCTAGATCGAATCCGTCGTCCCGGTCGGGCTGCATAACCGCTTCCAACAAGTTGTCCACGAAATCCACGGGCTTGGTGCCCGGCACCCAGGCCACTTTCCTCTTGTTAAATATCTCGGTCTCCATGAAGTTGCGGATCTTCGAGCTCCACGTTCTTATCTTTTTAAAATGCCAACTGTAAAACGGCGTCAGGCTGGGCAGGAAATCGCCAGCTGAACCTTGGTTCACCTCGTAGAACACTTCGTCAAAGTTCCGGACGAACTCTCGAAATCGGTCGTATGTGTTGGAGAATCTTGTGGAGCAGAAGTACGACAGGAACGTGTTGGCACACGAATGCAGCAACAGGTTCTTCAGGTCCACGCACCCGGTATCGGCCAGTGCACCGATGGTGTCCATCAACTCGGCCAGTTCGGTTTTCAAGCACTTGTCCAGGCGAACATACATGTTGGACGTCGCGTTCGGGAATGTATGGGCTCTGAGCAGCTCTCGTCGGGTCTTTTGCAGCTGAGACCAGTCACAGAACGCCAAGGCTATGGAAAATAACGACGGGAATGATAACACATAGACTATTTGCTTTCCCGTTTGAATGTAATATTGTAATGATAAATTTATGTGATATATTTCTTAGAAATATAATTAACAACGTGGTTTCAAAAAAACGAATGTTAAAAAATTTTTATTACATTATATAGAAGTACTTACAGTTCTTTTTGTCGCCTTTGAACAGTTGTTCGAATCGACGGAACGTCGGGCGGCTATCGAAGTGATCGCCTTTTATCATCAACACTTCCCGGATGTTTTGCAATCCGTTGATGACCACGCACGGTACCGATCCCAGGTCCAAACGAAAAACCGATCCTAGATCGGCCATGATCTCGTCGAACACTCGGTACGGTACCTTGTACCGGGCCATCAAATACAAGTGCCCAAGTATTGGCCAAGATTTGGGCGCAGGTGCATCGATAAGTCGATCGACGTTGTTCTCCACTTGTTTCGTTTTCAATTCGTCTCGGATCAGGAACAACAGTACCGCGGTTAACACTAAGAGTAATAAATATGTTAAAGAACTGAACACGAACTCCATTATTTGATTTTTTTTTTTCGTATTTCGTAATTAATATAATTTTGAATTTCGTTTCGTTTTTTAATTAAAATTTTTTTTTTTAATCGTCGGTTATCGCACAGCTCAAATGTACGTGTGTGTATGCGTGGCGTGTGTGTGTACGCGTGTGTTGTTATCTGTGCGGCGGATGTTGGATGTGCGTGTTGAGCTCTTGCGCTCGACAATCAGAGTGACACGTTCGGATTTTCCTTTTATAAGCCACCACTCGGCCAGCATCAGCTGACCGAGCGCATTGGATATGGACGGATTACATTGATTTCCATTGCAAATCAGAATTTTTCCCTTTCATCCTGTTGCCCTCCGGTGTCCTACAATATGTAAAATCCGACGATTCGGTTAGACATGTACACTAAACGGCCATCTTTGTTCGCGCATGACGTAATCTGTATACGGATGTTACTCGTTCGGACTTAATTTTCATTTTTCAAACTATATATATATATATAATATATACAAATAAGATGTAACACACTAGTAGTACCTATTCGATTATGTAAAACAAAACGTTTTACGTTAAATTTTTTTCGTTTGACAATTATTATACTACCATTTTGTATTACTCTATTTGATCGCTATTGTGTGATGCGATTATTGTTAACATTTACTAGGTTTACGATATGCACTTATTTTTATTTAATATATGTATAAATAAAAATTGTATATCATTATAACATCAATATGAATAGTATTATAGCCAATACAAATGTAAAACGATAAATCTATAGATTTCGATTTCTGTTACACTCAACGAAAAAATAATTCAAATGGTACAGTGTTATAACTTTTAAGTAACTAACTAAATTATCTGTTCCCGATTGAAAGATATTTCACTATTTTAAATGAGAGCAATTACTTTTTCACAGAAAAATATAATTCAAGTTGAAAAACACTACATTTTAAGTAAGAATACTGTCATATATTCTAATATTTATTATATTTATAGGTGGTATCGAGACTTCCCCGGTGAACCCCTATGCCGACGTGCCTCCTTTCCAAGCCTGGGCATTAAAGAATTAATAAGTTTTTAAGTTAAAAGTTAAGTTAATTTAACTTATTAACTTAACTCATTTCGTAACAGATTAACTTAAAATTAACTTATTATTTTTTCATTTATCCCAATTAAGTTAATTTTGATATTCAAGGCCATAAAAATGTTTTTGTAGAATACCGTATTCGATAACAACTTTATGGAATTTAGAAAAATATAAAAATAAATGTTTGGAAGAATATTTAGGTAAGAGCATAATATTTATCACGATATTAACTAATAGTAGGGGTCCACCATCAAATGATCTGAGATACAGCAGTATAATAAATGGAAATTACAAATACAAACATATTAATTTAAAAAAAAAAATAGTTTATTACTCAAAAAAAAAAAAGAAGGAAAATTAATTATTTAGTTAACGAAAAAAAAAGTCGAGGAATATTCATAAACATGAATTTTAGTGAATATTTTTTGTCCAAAATTGAAAATTTGTAAAAGTACAAATAGCCGAGTTCTTGAGGTTTTCGTATTTTTGGTAGGACGAAAATGATCTAGAAAAAAAAAAATTTTTTTCATTAGTAATAATAACAAAATATGTTGTTCCTCATTAATTTATATTACATTGTGCCTTATATATTCAATAATCTGAATTATTTATATATGATTTGTTTCTAAAAATCGGGCAACCTTATTTAAATACGTCTTGTACATGAACAAGTTCACTGTACGAGAACGCTCAATTTTTTGTTGTCTATTAAACGCTAGGAAAGAGAAAACAAAATTTGCATACGTGTTACAAATTTATAAGTATATACACTGAAAGTTCTTTAGTCACATGGCTTATCCAGTTGCACTGATTTTGTAGTTTGAACTGGTATTCCTCGTACATGAATGTCGTTCTAAAAACGATAACACAATATCAAGGTAAAATAGTCGCTATTACTTTTAAGGCAATTGAAACGAGTTAGTAAGAAAAAGTTTGAAACTTTACTATGTGGATCTGAAATGAAAGTCAAAATGAACGCGCTTTGAATACGCCAAAGGTACATTTAATAACGTGGAGATATAGAATTTCAACGTCGTTCACGGATGATAAAATACTTATAGCAGAAATGGTAATAGTATTTTAATACGTACTCTTGTAAGATAGAGGTTCAGACAGTTGAGTTTTTTGTTGATCGATACAGTTTCGTACTGTATTCGACTGAACCCCTCGTCCATTGCCATCTGCAGACACTACGGTGTATGGAAAAGTGAAACGAAAATAAAATATATTATTAAATTAAATTAATTTATTTTAATGTAAGGCAACAAGTTTCTATAATATCACTTATCACTTGCAGTAGGTATTTGAAAATTCTGTATAACTAGTATCTGTTTTTAACCAAAATTTGAGATTTACGCTGTCCCGGGGGTCGATATTAAATATGGTACACGTCTAGGGTAACCATACGTCCCGTTTAAAATAGGATTGTCCCTTTTTTTATCATTATGTCCCATTATCCCGACAAACTTTGAACGGGATGCTTTTTGTCCCGTTTTTAGAATAGGGTCCCGTTTTAATCCCGTTACTTCCATAAAAATTGTAAACCGAGAGTAAAATAAATAAATAAATAAGATATGTCATATAGTGTCATATAGATATATATGTACTACAAACTCATGTGTGAGACTTCTAAAGAAATCGATATTAAATACGAATAGTTTACCAATATACAGTAATATTTTTAATCAACGATATTCGGTAGGTATAATAGGTATATTAATCGAAAAATCGAACATAGTAACGTGTGTACATTGCAACGATCTTTTGTTACTAATGTTATAGCCACTGTGTGTCAGTTCTTTTTATTTAAATTGTTGCGAGTCGTTAGTGTTATCACTTTTATTGTTTTTTTTTCTTTAAATGCCTAAAAGAAAATATACGTTCACTATACCTTTGCAGATTAACTAATGCAGCAATAAAAAGAATATTTTCAATCGCAAATATTTTATGAACGGACGAAAAAAATCGTTTTATCGATTTTATCAATAATAGTTCTTAAAAGTAATTTTAAAAAATATTCCTGTAAGATTGAATGAAAGAAGAATGAAAACTATTAAATGCAATCAGTTCATCAAAAAATATAATTTCAAAGGATGTGATGAAGAAAATTATGAACAATTGACATCAACTCAATAAAAATAAAGAAAATATGGTCTTTTTTTAGAGAACATATTTGTTCCGTTTTTTTTTTTTCATAAATATGGTCACTCTATACACGTCACACGTTGTCATATTATTATTATGTTACGATATCGCATAACGCGTACTTGGGCTTTATTTATATTTTTTGGTACATGCAGAACCCAGTGTGGGCGCAATTGCACGTGCCATCCAAATAATAGCTGCCATGCCACCAATTTCACGTCCACAAAGGTCTCTGGCGTCAAACTTTATTTGCCTTTCATACCCGGGACCGCCCCACGGCGGTGAGGTAACAACAGCGTCAACCCTGAGGTTAGCGGCCACCAAGAAAAAATTTCCCATCCTAAAATCTATCCGGTGGGCCACTCCGTAAACCTCTGCGTTTTTCTTGGTCAAAGCTATTTTCTTTGGATCCAAGTCGATGGCGATAACTAAAAAAAAAATCGTTTTATTGCGTTGAATTATAATACTGTTACATCGTAGTATAAACAATCTTACCATGGTCACAAGTCAACGCCAGCTGTATTACATTCCCCCCGGCATCACAAAACGGGTCCAAGACCGTGCCGAATGAAGTACACCTCTTGGCAATATGTTGTGCCCGTACCTCTGGGCAAACGGAGTATATACTGGCTGCATAATCGCGTGGAAAAAGATTCACATCGTTAGAAAGTATATTAGTGTATGTTATATTATAATTTACCCTTGTCGAACATAATTCCCTCGTCAAACTTTGAAAATAGTGAGAACCGCAGTTTCCAATATTTATGGGTTCGGTTTAACGTCGGTTCCTGATAGAATAAAAATTCAATCAGCTAGATAGTAATATCTATGGACATGAGTGATCGTGCATATGTTTTCGATCCGTCCACGTAAACGGTCTCGTCACCAGACGCGACATCACTAACCGGGCTCACTTGGGTGCATCCGTCCGCGTACGATACCTCGAAATGGCCACACGCGACGTTACGAGTGCCCACTCGAGTGCGTTCGACTGAATCTCTTGTGGTGATGGTGGCAGACATTTCGTCCGTCTGTGTGCCAGTGTCGGCTGTGGCCGTGGGGCAGTGAAAACGATCGAAACGGATCTGTCCACTGTCTCACATTATCCATCGTAGTGCTCCGGCAAGGAATCTTTGATGCGTGAAACCACGGCGGGTTAAAGCGGAGAATGCGTGAGGCTCGTGTGACAAGCATAAGCAGATAGACCATTCTCGGCATATCGCGCGAATCGAGAAATTCAACCGTACTCACCATAGTCGTCCTCTGTCATCGCGGTCTAAAACTTTGACCACCCGCAGATGACATAAAACACCAGTAAGTGCCATGTTTCTTCCGTATCCGAGGTCACATCGAAACTACAACGGCAATCGGAAACGCAACGACGATTGGAACTGAAAAAACAATACGTGTCTTACATGCGGTGGGGCATTCGGTATCACGTTAGACGTGATGGCTTCGCGCGGCAGAAGAACAAAATCGTTACTATTCATTTTATTATATTATTGTGTAGTTCCGTTTACCTCATTGTGGATCCCATTTTTTTTTTTTAAAGATTTGATATAAGAATCAGGAAAATTAGTGTTCTCTTAAAGCATGAACAATGTCAAATGATCTAGAATTTGGTTGGTAATAATTTATTTACGATATATTTGCTTGGTAACGTTTAAAGCCAGTTGCATAATCAATATTGTTAGTGGCCAATGTGATAAAAAAAAACACAACTTGAAATTAAATTTAAAAACTAAATAAAAAATTTAACTTTGCTAAATACTGATATTAAGTTAAAACTCAATAATTATGATTGTATATTAATTATGAGAAAAAAATTCTCGAGAAGAGTATTTGATTATTGGTCTATGATAGGGCGTAATTTTAACATTTTTACCGGGCGTAAAAATTCCTAGTTCCACTTATGTAAATAGTTACATATTATCATTTACACACGACATAATAATTAGCGCATGGTAAAATATGTTTGACTCCTTCAGATTTTTCCATTAAACATTTAAAATTGTTTGAATCATTTGGTAACATGTTAAATAATATCTTTAGTTGAACCTGGACTAAATCTAGATCTTTTAGATTGGAATCTGTACTATCTGGTGGAAATAAAGAGAGTGCATTTTTAATATTTTCAAGAGTAATATTTTATTTGTCTAAAGATTGTAAAAACAATTTGAACAATGGTTGAATAGAAGAAATACATTGTTTTAAGTTGGTATTTGATAATGTGATCAGTGTATCAAGAGCTAACTTAAATTCTCTTCGGTAAAATAAATGTATTGTAAATTCAACTCCATTGGATGGTCTCGAGTAAATTTATTTAGGACATAATATTCTACGATGATGTGTTTTAAAATAACTCTCTGGGTTTGTTCCAAGTAAAGTTGCAAAAGATAAAGCGCTATCAATTAAAGTATTTATAACTTGTTCATCAAGTTTTATCTCAGTCATCATTTTCATAGTGAAATCAATTAAAGCTATAGCATCAATTAAACATACATGTTTAGTTTCAAGAGTTTCAGCAAGACATTTTAATTTGCACATAATATTTTTCATAAAAATTATAAAAACAATAAAATCAAATGAAAGTAATTGTTTTTGAAGACCCATTGCTTTGAATTTTGTTCCTTTATCAAAATTTCCATTAACGAATTAACGGATATTTCATCAAGACTTTTAATTATTGCTTTTAATGAACCCCATACAGATTTGATACTTTAAGCTCTTGCTGTCCACCGTATTTTTGATACATTTTTTTAGCTGCAACGCATTTTCGATTTCAGATAATTTTATTTTATACCATATCCCTTATTATTTGTAGAAAAAAATACATAGAGATATTCTTAAGTATCAATCATATTTGTAATAATTGTGCTTGCATCTATGCAACTATGCTCTAAAAATGTATTTAGCCTAACCGACAATGTTTCTTTATAATTTTTTTTTTCTTATTTTACTTTTCAGTTAATACTATAATAATAATAATATTATAGTTGTTATGATATTCTTATAAAATTATAAACAAATTAGAAATCCCCCTACAACCCCCCTCGGGACGGCCCTGGTGGAAGGACAGGTACTCGTATACAAAGTTTTTGTTATAAAATATAGCATCTGGTCAATGGTATAACGATTAGTTATTATAATTATTAAAAAAAAGACATGATGACTCAAAATGATTCTTTTTTGATACAGCTTATTTTTTTATATCTGATATACTTGTTTTAAAACGAGTTTTACGTCCGCCGAGCTCTGCATTAAATAAAATGTATTTTCTTTCATAAAACAGCCAAGATTTTATTTTTATTATTTCCTTCTTCATATTATAAAAAACATTGAAAACATTAAGTAATACAAAATTCAGGTACCCCGGCCCTAAATAAAGCCTCAATGCCTGGTTGGCGATCCGCTCGTGCTATGGCGGTTGTCACCGACTGCTC
Organism: Sipha flava; assembly: GCF_003268045.1. Classification (NCBI taxonomy): domain Eukaryota; kingdom Metazoa; phylum Arthropoda; class Insecta; order Hemiptera; family Aphididae; genus Sipha; species Sipha flava. The sequence goes on from NW_020273227.1 coordinate 250,888, forward strand.
CTACCGAGAGTGAATCGTCACAACATCTCTCTGGAAAAATACGTCTATTTTCTTACTCGTTACTTTCGATTTAGCATACGTTTCATTTAATGCATATGTAAACGTATAATGAAAATTGTTCTTTTGTACTCCTTGTCCGTGATCTTGGCTAAACGAATTTAGAAAAAATCGTAGACATCGAGTTTCTGTTGTATTCCACGACGAGACCGAGGATTGCAACATTATTTTCACCGCGCCCGGCACGCGTGTGCGGCACACGATGCGTTCCGTAAACGAGCGTCTGGCGCGCGCGGGCGAGCGAAAAATAGAGATTCCGCGAAAAGGAAATACTCCATGCGACATAAACATCGTCGAAATTCAACCGTGGATTTGTTTTCGTTTACAAATCATTATTCCGCGTAATAGATGTGTTACGTATTGGCGATAACCCCTATCGCCGCCGCGACACACTGCTACAAACGGTGTCTACTTAACGTTGGCGGAATTTTTGTTCTCTTTTTTTCTCTCTCTCACTCTCACCGTAATAATCGTGTTACGCGGAACCGTGGTAGGGAACGGCTTCGGTGCGCTGTACGCGCGCGTAAATTTAAGTAGATCAGGGCAACGTCTGAATATCGTTTCGTACCAAGAACTCGCGAGTATGCGCGCGTTCCAGAAACATAACGGTTCGCAGCGGTAATGCGTCGGTTGTTGTGAACCGATTGCTTCTGATTTATTCATCGGTTTACGGCGGCCGCGCGTTCGTACGAACCGTTTGCACTCGACCCATTACGATCCCCGCACGACTCACCGGCGCGTGTTTGTAAACTTTTCCACGTCTCGGAACGTTTTCGGCGACCGCCCGACTCTTTCTCCGCAGGGTCAACGAGAGCGGAACGTTTTCACCGCGTCCGCCGTACGTACGCGCGTTTGCGCGGCCCGACGCGTTTGCCCGTTGTGATCGAAACAAATGGAATATTGCCGTCCCGCGGCGGTCCCGTTTCGGTCCGAGGGGAAAAGAAATGTGCGCCCGAATCGGCCGGCTGGTTTTGCCGAATGTTTCGTAAAAAATTTAACGCGGCGGGCAAACCCGTAGTGGAACGACCGAACTGACCTGGTATACTACAGTAGCTTGTATGCATAAAATGTCATAAAATTTGATTACAAGGATAAATGTTTGTACGTAATAAAATCTGGGAAAATAATTGCATTTGTTCCTAACGAAATGTGAGATGATGTGTTGTCGGTATGAAAATCAAAATATGTTTGTTCCTAATGAAAAGTGAAAATAATAAGAAACACTTAAACGTTTAACACGGTATTCTGATGAATCGACGAACATGCGGATACTACAATTAACCAAACCTGGACAAGTCAATGATATTATAAATTAATAATAATGAATATGCATGAAAACCCCTCATTTATGAATGTTTTATAAATTTTAACCTAGCATTGCATAAATGATCACTATGGTCATAGATATACTACCATAACAATTTTCAAAACACAGCTGTTTTTTTGACATCAAACATTTTGCGGGGTTTCAGTTATTTTCTTCGTATGTTACCGACATTTTATTTATTTAACAATACCTTTTTTAATATCAGCTGTTTTCTGGACCACAATATATTTATTAATTGATTTATTTAATTGTTAATTTTTTACAATTAACTTTTTTAATTTATCATTGAATTACCTTAAACAATTAAATATAATAAACTTTGTAAGTAATTGCTATGCTATTTGTAAAATATGTAAGTTACGAGGGAGTGGTGATGGTAGTTAGTAGTAACAAGAGTCTTGTGGAAATGCAAATTATAAAAACAACAGTTACATTTTTATTACAACATTTGTGATATAGACTAGTGAAGCAAATGAGCTGAGGCATCTAAAATATAAATTATTTACAATCACGCAGGACGATAAGATAGATATTTTATGATGTAGGATAAATACTAACATATTTAACTATAATATTTTTAAAACTAATAAATTTAAAAAATAACTTATATTAATTTTATGAAAAACCAACTCGATTCGTATGTAGACGTGCAATATTATTCAAAATTATTATTTTGCAATTTTTTTATTTTTTTTCATTTCTATACAGTATTTTATGAATTATACATTATTATGTTGTTTCAGAATTTTGCACCCAATTATGAGGTAGTATAAAATCAATATAATTAAAAACGTTAAAGGGATTTCAATAAAAGATAAATTTTCCACGCCAAATTTTTTATGATTCTTGGTTTTTTCCAACTAATATTTCATAAGAATCCTAATATTAAAATTGTTAAAAATTCAACAAACAAGAATCCATTACATATTATAACATCATTGAAATCCATTGATCTCGTTCTCAAATGTTCAACCTCAATCCTAATAACTCCATTGGCCGTCACAATACTCGTATATATTGGTGTTGAGATTTTTTTCTAACCTTTTCAATAACAGATATGAAAACGCACTCAAATTTCTCGTAGTCTTCTGAGTCTTTAAATATTTATTTCTAGCTGATTTGTTTTTGTAATTTGTTTATTTGTATATTGCTGATTGTATTTTAATTTATACAGATACAGAAAGTGTTAAACTCTTAAATAAGTCCACGATCCATAAATGTTGACGATGTTATATGTCAGGTACATATGACACACACATTACGGGATAGATAAGCCACCAAAATGATCAACTTGATGGTTAATTCATGTGTAATACATTATTTTTTTCGCATTGCGCTCGTATAACGCGAATGAGCGGAACATGATTAAAAATCAAAACACACGTGGGTGAAAAGAGAGAAGCGGGAGAAACCGGCGTGAGAAAAAAAGAAGGAAAGGGAAACAAATAAATTCAAAATCCCAAGTTTTGCGTTCCGAGAAAGGGTCTCCGCCATGACCGATTTAACGAACGCGCACCTACTTTGCATAATGCATCGTATTATTACGTGAATAATATATGTCACCATTACTGTTGTATAGCAAAAATCAATTTGAATCTCGAACGTCGTTGTTGTGGCGAGATTGGAAAAAACAAACCGAAGAGTGCTTACAAAATTAGGTCTCTAGAGTATGTTCTACACGAAAGGTGAAAAGTATAATGCAGCCAGTACAACGATAAACATTCATTAAAAAAGAAAATATTTAGGAATATTCTATACGCTCATTAGTTTCATTAATCGACACGAATTGTTTTCCTTTCCCTTGGACTTCTAATATTTACTAACGGATTAGTCAGTAGCTATTAAGTTTTCTATAGCCGTTGCATGATCATTTTAAACGTTTGAGCTATCACATCTGACACAATATTTGTTCGCTCAAACATAAATAGTTTATTATCATATTATTTCCTCATAGTTCTAATATCGTGTACCGTAGTATTTGTATTACATATTAATAATAATTATATCGATCCAACTCATATAATAATAAATTAATCACTGCATGGTATACGGTCATCAATTATATGCTGACTATAAAAACAAATTGTGAGTAATTATCATAGGTAATAAAACATACAAGCACATAACCAGGATGATTCGGCAAATAGATTATATTTTGTTCTGTTTATTTATTTTTAAATAATATATTGGTGTCTAAAAGTATAATATTAATAATTATTGTACTTATATTAATTTAGATAATTTAATGAAAATTCCATAATGATTTATTTCTTGTCGTTTGTAAGTAAGGAAATTCCTAGTTATAGGCTATTTGTGGATGTATTTAACAAGTTTTTATTTCTTATATGTTGCATTTTTTCAATAAATTATTAAAAAAAAATTCAAATTTGATTCCCAGTATAAAATAATGTAAACATAATTTACTGAGTTGGATGAGCAATTTTCTTCAAACTTTACTGTACAATATTTGAATAATACATTTATAAATTGCATAAGTAGGTTTTATTTAAAACTCTAAAATTTCACACGAGAATAAACGACGAATGTACCAAAAAACGTAGAATGTAATAAATGTGTAATCCAAGTAATTTAAGTTATATTACGTGATGAATAAAAAATAACTTAAAGTAAAAATTACATCAAATAAACATTTTAATTTATTTTGAATTAGCAAATTTAAATTTTTTTTAATTTTTTTCGAAACTGTAGAATAAAATTATTAAAAAAAAAAAAATAATAATAATAAACAGAACGAAAATTATTGCATTTTCCGAATCATCCCGGGACACATTTTGTTGAGTGTTTTATCTTTTAACAAAAATAAATCAAAAAATCGACAACATTTTAAAAACAATTTTGATCTCTTAATAAATCTCATACAAATCAGGGTATTACTCATTTGTGCCAAAAAATTCATTTGTTTTGGATACAGCCCATTTGTGCAAAAAAAATAAAAATGGTAAGTAATTTCTGACAGTCCATTTGTGTCAAGTTTACCTGCGTTAACATTTTACGACTTGACTTAATTCATATATTCTAAAGACGTCCTGTCTGTAACATGTTATTAAGTTATTTTTATAATTATAAAAACAAAAAATTAACAAGTAATGAATATATTCTAATAATTTAATTTAATAAAATAAATATTATATACGGTGACTTTTTAAACTAATCTTCATTTATATTTTGTTATGATTATATTGTGATTAATTATTTTTAAAAAAGATCATACTATTGACGATAATTTCAATAAAATTGTATAATTGATTATTATTTGAGAAAAAATATATTTCTATATTAAAATTATACCAGGTAAATTTTGCACAAGTGGACTATCGGAAAAAAAACATACCTTTTTTTATTGTGGCGTAAATGGGCAATATCTGTTTTTTTATAATCATTCTTATCATATAATGCACGTTTTACATAATGGGGTATCGACTCCACAGTGTACATATTCCACGAAAGTTAAAATCCTGAATCGACCATCTTTAAGCTTGTGCAAAACACTACTTGACTTGTGTTATACTTATATTTTATTTATACAAAATAATAACAAAAATAGATTATTATATTACTTTATTTTCGATCATAAATAGTTTATTAACAAGAAATTAACGAAAAAAATTAGATTAACAAATAAAATATTTTATTTAATGTTTTGATTTTAAGCAAAACAAATAATATCATTTAATCGTGTATTTTCAATAATTTTTTTTTCTTTTGTATGTAATATTTGTATGGAATTTACGCAAAGGAACTATTAAGACATGTTAATATAATTTTATTGATAATCGTTTAATGTTTTAATTATCAAATTATATTGTGAGTGTCTGATAGCTTCAAATAATTATGTACTTAGTAAAAAAATGCCAATAATTACATTAATAGATCTTAAGAGTTTCACTAAAAAGTGTTTATTTTCACCATCACGTTGGTAAATATATTAAATCGAATTATATTACGCAGGTAAAACTGTACAGTTATAATGAAATGTAATGAATTCAATTTTAAAATATTTAAATGTATGTCAATAGATTACCAACCTATATAATGACAAAATGCTGTAAACAAATTTAAATTTTGGCTGAAAATCATGCTCATTGTTTGATCTATTCAAAATGGTGGGTGGCAAAATCATTTAATATCATCTAGTCATGGCGATCTATAGTTTATTATACTTATGTCAGGCATAAACTATGATGTTTTCCCTAATAACACGAATTGACAACACAGAAAAATGGCTAAATATACAGTGTATGTTTAAGTCGTGCAGTTATACTTAACATTATGTTGTGGTCGAATCGTTACTAAAGTTTTTTTTCTTTCTATTAGCATGACATTTTTTTACGAAATCGACCGTTTATATCTGTTTTGTCGTAGCAGATCATTATCAATGAACTTCAGCGTAAATAATTTGAAATATTTCCCAGTACCACGCTTCGCATTGGTAAATACGTCTCCTAAATTTTTGTCATATTTTTTAAACTTTACATAGTGTATTGAAATTGAAATAAAAAATGAATAATGTACACGATTTTAAAAACAAAAACAGAAAGTCTAATTTAATTTATTCAAACATCTGTTGTATTATTACGACGATTCGCTCGTAGTCAAGTATATTCAGTAAAGTTTTTGATAAATTCACCAAAACAAAGACTAAGTACTATTTTTTAAGTTTATGACATAAAGTGTGCAAATAAAATTAGTTTACTATATATCATTTTAAATTAATAGTTTAATCTGAAATATTTTCCGAAACATATTGCAAAAGTATATTATTAGGTGTATTTTTGTTATAACAAATCTCAACAAATCTCAACAAATCTCAATTTATATATACTTGTCATAGTAAAATATAGGAAAGATTTATAAAAAGATCATAAATGTAACTCTCTGCTCCATCACAAGTTACGCTTACAGGAGTAGATATACTCTTTATACATATGTTTTATATTTATAAGGAAATCAATAATAAAAAATAAAAAATTTATTTTTGTATCTGCGTTTGCATCTATAATTGTAAGTCGTTCTGATTGTATATAAAAAGTTGTTGATATTAAATTAAATTAAATATCATTAAACAGAAACAATTAATACGAAAAGATTATTCTTAATTTTTTACAAAAATATTATTTATACAAAAAATAAAACAATTTTTCTTTAGGTACATATAAAGTTTAACCATAGATATTTTAGAAAAAAAATATATACATACATAAAGTCGAAAAACCACGTTACAACACTAATTAGTAAAATGCACTGGTTCCCTAACAATGATTTGGTTTTCATAATAAAATCATAGTAAAATCATAGTTAATATCCATGTAATTCTAATTTTACTAAAATATTTACACAAAATTAATAACCAAAGCATTGTTAAAGAAATTGTGCATTTTACTCGTTTGTACTTTTCACTCGACGAGTGTGACATCCGGCATGAAGTTTAGGACAATATTTAAAACATGACTCAGCAATAAGTATACATGTCCAATAACATAATAAAAGCAACAATAATAAATAGTATAATTTTAATCATATTATTTAAAATTATTTTTTTACAATATAAAAATTATAAATCCAAATTAGGATATTTTTAATTGCGACGACTCCAAAAACCGCATACATTTAGTAGGTGAAAACCGCACATTTTATAATGATATATAATTTATTATTTATTATTTATACTACAAATTTATTCAAAAACAATTTATTGAGGTACAATGTATATAGGCATTGAAAAATTAAAAACATAAAATTTACAAAAATATATAAAAATATTTGAGGCTAACATTTTTTGCCTACGTTTTTTCAAAAAATTAAAATATAAATAAAAAAAAATTAAAATTGCCTCCTTTATTACTATCTTCTTCTTTTTCTTAGGGTTATTGGGCCTTAAGACCACCCCATGTCACAACCTCTATTACTATCAATAGTTTCAAAAAATAGGTTTTTTATATATATATAAACTTTACGTTATACCACGCGTTTCGGTCGATAAATGTACTGGTTATATTTCGAGCACATCAACGTGCGATCAGATAAGCTTTTCAATGTAAAAATTAACTTTAAAATTATATATGTATATAACATTCGTCTATATAAAATATACATTATTATTAATACATTAAATAGTGAGGTTTTTACCCATTATACGTGTGTGGTATTTGGCTGTACGATATATTTACCTAGCAATCCATAAAGTGTGTGGTTTTTGGATGTAATCATTAATTGCATAAAACAATTAATTTTTTTTTATTTAATTAAAAAAAAATCTATTATTTATTAAATAATTGAAAAAATATTAAATTTCAATTTATTTAAATATTATTTATTTACAAAAATATAATTGTGAAGTTCCAGTTTACAAACCAAATTTTTGAAGAGATATTCAAGATATTCAATATGATCACAAAAATAATAATAATAGATTAAAAGAACCAATGATGAACCAAAAACGCAGAAAGCGCATTACACAGAAAAGATTTATTGTTTCTTTGGAATAAAAACGAAACCTTTTAAAATTTTATCTAAATTTTATTAAAGATAATTTACTGCATAAGTGTTGAAAGATATAAAATTAAATGTAATATTAAAATCAAAATTTACCTTTGAGCAAGCCTATACTTTACATAAAATTAATAAATAATAAAATTAATTTACATTTGTGCTATGTACTAACCAAGGATGTATCCACGGGGGGGGGGGGGTCCAGACCCCCTCATTGAAATTTCTACATTCTCAACGATTTAATAGTATATAATATATTTTAATTTCCCACCAGATAAAATAAAAATTTTGGACCCCTCCCCATAAAAAATTCCCGGGTACGTTACTGATACTAACTATATAACAGTCCATAAATAGTGGATCTATTTATTATTTTTAATCCTTACGAAACATACAGAGTAATTTTAAAAGTTAATTAGAACTTAATTTTGAATAGCTAATATTAATCAGTTTAGAACTACTTAAGATTTAATAATAGTTTTTAAATAAAATTATAAAACATTTATGATATACATATTTTTTAAACATTATTTCAGAATACACAGTAAAAGGTCATAATCACAATGCAATCTATTTATGTTTTTTTTTTTAAATGTATCGATTTATTGAATATAGGTATTTTTTTTTTTAATTATTACTAGCTTGAGTACACTTTTAAACAAAAAAAATAATTATAATCAAAATAATTTTTCAATTTATTTTTAAAAACATTTAAAATTTGTACAATATAAAAAGCAAACATAGTTTTTTCTACAGCGGTAAAGGTAATACGAAATATTTTGAATCATTATTGTGTACTCAACTTGGATGTTATTTTTTTACTGTATTAAGGGCATATTTTGAAAAATTCAAATTTGTCAAAAATGTTCTTGTGTACATACAACAAAACAAAATTTTTTGAATGTATATTGGAATTACATTACATTACATTTTACAACTTTGCCTAAGGAAGTTTTGTTCTATCTTGAAAAGTGACTAATGGTGAGTAAATAATAGTATCTATGAAATGTGTGATTATATCAAATAGTACATTATAAAACCGTTGGTGGACTGAAAAATACTATAAAAACATATGTTGTCCTCTCAAAAAATAATACATTTTCAAGAAGTTGTCATAATTAATAAACAAATAGTTAGAGAATAGAAATAAATTAACAAATACTTACCCAGGAGTGTTATAATAGTTGTAAAATACGACCTGTTTCGAATTTCATCGTTAGGTATGAACAAAGTTTATAGAATCGCGTACACGGCTTTGTATACACCTAAAGATGAATTTTTAACACAAAACCGGTCGAACTTTACACATAATTAATACTCCAGACTAAGCTTTTTTTTTATTTATTTATTTCTATATATAAACTATTTATTTATTAATATTGGCAACTTCTTGAAAACTGATTATTTTTGAAAGGACAACATATGTATTTCTAGTATTTTTAACAGTCTACCAACGGTTTTACAATGTACCATTTGATTTAAAAAATTTTTAAATACTATTATTTACTATCAATTAGACAATTTTAAATATAGAGCTAACCTTACTTAATCAAAGTTATTTAGAAAAACATAATGAAATGTAATTTAATTATAAACTAAAAAAGCAGGATGTTATTAAAAAAATGTTTTTTAGTACGTGCACAAGAAAAAAAATTTACAAATTTGAAGTTTTTAAAATAAATGTAATATTAAGTTATGTATGCAGTAAAAAATAATCGAATAAAATTAAATTTCGTTTTATCTTCATTGTTGAACACACTACGTGTTTCTGAAACGAAAAATATGTTACTACAAGCGTACTCAATGGGAGGCCTACGCAATGAGGACATTTTTAAAATTATTTTCCTCCAAAAACCTGAATTTTATATCCAATAACCTAAAACAAATTGATGAAACCCAGATCTTGGAGGAGAAAATAATTTAAAAAATGTGATACTTGGGACGTCCCATATCGCGTTACTTGGTTCTACTTTTATGATTTATTTCAGAAACACTCTTTATACTTTTTACAATCCACTCGTGACCAACTCAATAAATAAACTGTCAACTCCTTGCTCTAAGTTGTAAGCACGGTCATAATATCGAGCAGTGTTGAGCCGTATTATTTTGCGTGTACGTTACGCTCAATTATGTCGTCGGCGCCGCCAAGACCTAGGTGATAAAATTCGTTTTAAAATTAGTAACGCGAACGAACTGGATCGCGTTTGTTACACAAGACTACTTACAAGGCGTATGGCTGGCAGTCAGGCTCGGCTATTGGCGTTGGGTTTGTCGTCGGTCTGGGCGTCGGCCGCTGATTCCGTACGAACGGTCGGAAGAACGAATGGAAAGCCCATCGGCTCCGGCGTTTGTGCGGAAGCTATATTGTTGTGCAAACGTTACTTGACGGTTTGGGTTTTCTCTGTACCACAACGGTCTCACACGGTGATTGCGGTAACCGCGGTAGTCTGCGGCAGTCGGAGTACCGCGGTCGTTCGCGGTGCGCCATAACCGTTGCTGGTTAGGTCCAGCGTGTTGAGACCAATCACGATATAGGCCGGCCCGACAAAGTTCACGTGCCCGGAGAAGTGTGTCGATTATTTGCAACGTTCGTCTGGGCAGGGGATTGTTGCCCACGCACCCGGTGGCTAAGTACCTACCGAGCTTCTCGTACACCTGATTCGGTGGACACGGGGCGGCTGCGTCTCCGTTTATCTGCAAGAACAACACCAGAATAACGTGTGTTGTAGTTATTAAATGCAATATTAAAGATCTTAAATTAAAGATTTTGGATTTCAAGAAGTCCATCGATTCAACGGTATAATACAACTGTAACGTTACACAACTAAGTACGACGCAATATGAACTAATATAGTTTCACGTCGAAATTTTTTTTTTTTTATTTTTTATTAAGGAAAAGTCTTCGATATCTGAGTCATCAACCTAAAATTTTACATAGATTTACTTAATATTATTTATATCAACATTTACATAATAGTAGTGTAAATTAGGCTTTTAAATTTAGTGGTGTTGTATAAACTGAAAAATAAATTTATGAATAATTGATTAACAAACGGCGAAAACAACAAAACAGAACTACGCATTATAATAAATATACTAGGATTACGTTTTCGAATCTTTTTCCGACTCTTGACAACAATACGCAAAGGCATTCCACCGAAAGCGCGTCGTGCGTTTGTATGAACGTGTTCACGATTCTTTGAACGATTTTTAACATTTTGAAGCGTTCCTGCATGAAAAGCTCACCCATGAATCTATACAAATTGTTGTGTATTACGTTTAGAATATATTACATCGATTAATATTTTTAATATTTAAGTCCGAATTTACCTGCAGGTTCCTAGCGTACGAACGCGAGTTTTATGATCGAATTCTTCCGATTCCTGCTCTTCGCGAGGGTCGTGTCGACGGTCTGTACGCGAACTCGCATCAAAACGTTCCTTATTGGGCAAAACGCCTGCATTCCTTAAGATGTCTTGACACGATTTGATCAACTCGTGTTTGAACTGTCGCGGGAGCCCTTGACATACGGTCAACCTCGAATCCATAGACGCCTTTCCGATGGCATGAGAACACAGTTCTGCGTAAATAGTGCTGTTCTCGGGTCTTTCAATCGCCTGCGCATATTGCAGATCGTTAAATAACTGTTATACACATAAGTGGATGCGGAAAAAAATTATAAAAAGCCGTAATATTGCGCGTGCCTGTAACACTATCAGATCTGTGACCTTCCCCAAGTAAAATCGATTTGCATGGTTCGCTTGGACAAGAACATCGAAAAACAAATCGACACTCTGGGAAAACGTGTCAGGTGTAACGTCTCTCATCACAGCCGATGCTCTTTTGACATATTTCTGAAAACAAAGTTTAAAATTAGCATACAGTTGTTTTTCGAAAATTATCGTTACGTCACACGCAAATATGATAAAAACACACGCCACCGTGTTTCTATATCACATGGTAATTTCTTATTATTCATTCACATAATAACACCAAATGTTTTTTATAATATAATTATTTCACGACTCGCGGCCGGCATTAATCACCTCGTGCACTCTAAGAATATTGAACGGCCTTTTTGGTTGATCGTTGGTCATAGCTGGTATTTCCGCTGTAAATGCCGTGGGTTCCGTAACTTCCGAAATTCGAATGACAGGCGTGTTCGTTTTTATACGAGGATTCTGTTCATTCCATCGAATCAGTGACTCATAATCAGGAATATTATTTTTCTGCGATTAAAAATGTTATAAGGTGATAATTTTTTTTAATTTTATGTTTACAACTTTTTTTTTAACATTAAAAATTTTCATGTGTCAAAAACATGACAAACAACCCATGATTCGTACCGTGTCAATCGAATTATTCCACGACATATAAGTCAATGCCGTCCAGTCGCTTGTTGCTTCTGAATTCACCGTAGAAACTATGGTCGGATCTGAAGATTCCCGGCGTTTATTCTTCAATATTGACTTGCTTGAATTATTTTCGCAAGTCAGTTCTTGTCGTTCGTTTTCTCGGCATGACATGGTATCAATTTGTCCGTCCTGTTTAGTATAGATTTTAAATACTTTAGTATCATTTAGTATATATCATACCAATCCCCGCCGGTTAAGGTATTTTTTACCTCAGGAGAAATGGTATTAATAACATTTGACGTCTCAGCTTCTTGGTTAATCGGATTATCGTCAGTGAAATTTTTGGCGTTGTTGACAGCTGCGCTCAATTTTTGCAACAAATGCGTTCGGCACTGACGCATACGCGACTAAAATGTACGTACGATAAAGCAATATTGTCAAACCAAATCTTAGATTATCAATAGTGATAATATTCTAAATAAACATACCGATTCTATGGAACTCTTGGCCGATGAACGGTATGGTCCGATTTCATAGGTCATTTCCAGTTCCGTATGCAAATAATTTATTTTTAAGACCAGCGGCGATTTATTTGTTTCCATAAAGTCGGAGAGATCATTTGAAATATTTATCTCTCCATCGATCAACACAGTGTCGTTGAATAGTTTCAGTTCCTTTCCAGGCGCGTGCGGATCATACAATTCGGTCTATACGTAGATATACATAATATATACATTATAACGGAGTTGACATTATACAAATGTATGATTATATTTCTTCGAAAATCATTACACTGACCTCTGAGTATATGCCGTGCATGGAACCCGCCGAATCGGGGGTTTCGTTTTTTCTGGCCAAGTCAAAACATATCATTGAAAACCTATTGGTATACCCGCAAAATATTCTTAGTTGGCACAACAAATCTCGTTTGCACTGGTATACACAAATCTGGAAAAACGAATGATTGAAAAATATAAACGGTAAAACAACCGACGAATGTGTTTTTATGCGTACGTACCGATTCGTTAACACCAACGACTGAAGCGCTTATCGCCGAACCAATGCTGTAACGGACTTCCAATTCGGTTTTCTTGTACATGATTTTCAGTTCCAGTGAACTGTTCATAATTCCCGAGAAGTCGCTGAGCTGTTGGTCAACTGTACGATTTCTCATCACATTCAAACAATACATTTGCATGTTTCTTATCATTTGACGGACGGCAGAATGGCGATCTTCACAAGATTGACTGCTAGAATCCATTGCGTTGAATCGATGTACAAAACTTTCTCGAGACGGAAATATTTAATTATTTGCTATTACGATTTGTGATTTTGTATATGAAATATTTCAACTATTAAAAATTCAGTGTTATTTAATAATTCGTCTCTCTAGAGCGTATTTGGTTGTTACGTGCATGGTATAAAATAACAACTGTTATTTATTCATTCATAGTAGCCAACTATTAATGTATACTTGCATTACATATAAGCCAATAGGCATAATTATTTTCCATTCAAATTGTATTATTCTTATGCAATTATATTTACATTAGAAATAATAATTTTTTGTTTATACCTACATCGTTTTTTCTGGACTTCACCATTCCGATCATATTTATGAATGGAAAACTGTTCCTATATTAATTGTTATATGTACTCATGGTGAAAATTCAGCGGTTTTTAGGTTTTTGAATTTCGGCATTCGGGGAAAATTATGTTTTGTTAAATCTTAAAATGATTTAAAATAATATACATCTGTATCCATAGAATATAGTAAAATATATTTCATAAAATTATATAATTTTTTTAATTTCAGCTCGGTAAAGAAAGTAAGAACTTGAAAAGTATGCTACACTCTATATCTTCAAACTTTTTCTAATTTCAGGTATACGTCCTGCATCCACGTAGTTCTTCAAAATATATAATTTATATTTATTACTATTATAAAACCATTAATCCGCTTTATCTCCACGTTATGTGTCGCTTTATATGATATTATTGCTGTGGACATCAGACGTAGAATCATTATGCCTCAATCTTGTTTATTTTTCAAATGCAGAAAAAAATTGTTCAGTTTTTATTACTTATCTTGAATGATTTTATTATATACAAAAAAATGTTATCAAATTTAATTTCAATCTTTAAAATTATCATCTTTTTTTCTTAGAAAATCATAGATTCAAATTATGTTGTTTTCAATTGATTAAAACAATAAATTATTTTTTTTATCTCATTTAAAAAAGAATATATTACTTATTAAATAATAGAAAAGATTATTAAATTTCATAAGATTTTTTTTATAAATATTATTTATTTCCAAAAATATAACTTCGTAGTTATAGTTTACAAATCAGACTTTACAATAGATGTTTAAGATATTCGATATGGTAAATATATGTATGTATATATGAGTATGTATACATTGAGTAAACATTTGAGTAAATTTTTTTATACTGCTTACATAAAATTGACCCAAAAAAACCGATTGTAAACGCACTTTAATCGCGTCTTTTTGTCATAAAAACTGGAAATCGAAAACATGATGGGCGCAATTGATTGAGTTGATATAACGCATTCGTACATTTATACAACCTTCAAATTAGAAAAGTAAAACAAACAAAATAAAAAATTATCGAACACTCATCGGACAAACGGATAAACACAACATTAACAACAAACGGAGACAGGTGGATGAACGAAAATAGCGGTAAATAGAAAACAATAATGGCCTCGTCGTGTTTTACTATACGGTTAACCGTTTTGCACGTAGTTTACACAAAGATAACAATTCGTATTCGAATACGTTTCGTAACGAATACTTAATAGCTGGTGCTATACAGAGTGCCCATTTTAATACGTACACTTGTCAACTCGGTCAATCAGTGTTTTTGAAAATTCATTTTTATACAACTTCAACAATAGGTACCGAGTAAGTTCAATCAGTTACTTCAAAATAAAGAACTTCAATTTCACACTGTTTAATAATTTTTATTTCATTAACTTTTCTCGTATAACAACTAATAATATCCACTTTGTATTATGAGTATGATTTTTTTTTTTAACACGTCAATTTGAAAACAACTAACGTAGATCTGGGAGACCGGGCGGTAGTTAATTATGTCGAATTAATATAAATATATAAATATTATATCAGATTAATATTTCATATTAGAATATGAACTAGAAAAACACGAGTCAAAAAGATAAAAAAAAAACTTAACAATGCTGTTGAACGATGATTATCAATTCGAGTTGAGATAATTTTTCCAAAAGTGGTTGACAAATAGTCACTCTGTATATAATAACGAGCGGCAGTCTCCTTCTCGCTGTCCGGACAATCAAAACGTCTTATAGCCGAAACGTTGTGTGTACTTATGAATTATATTCGGTGCCGTTGTTGATTCGAAAACTCAACGAAGGCAGCAAAATACACCAACAACAACGGAATAGTAGAGGGGTAAGGGAAAGATATTTGTGATACTAAAAAAAACATAAGAACCCATCCGAAAACAAATCGGAAACGTATACTACATATTACGTATACGCATTTATAACGCGTACGAGTTGTAATGTAACCGTTACGACCGTCAACGATCTGGATCACGCTCGACCGGCCAGTGCGCATTATTTAAATCAATATTTCGGTACGTAAGCACAAAATATAACCTAGATCGTTGATTCGGAATGCGGTCCAATGATAATAGTATAAACGTAATGTTATCGCGTTGCTGTGCTTGGCTGTTATTGATAATATCACGTATCTGTAACACTATCGCGGTCCGGCGGAGTACCTAGGCCGCCAACGAAACGATGCGTTGACACTTATGTGGTACACCGTGTTCTTAGAGAAAAACGATTTGGACGAACCGGTAAAGAATGAGAGGGAAAAAAATGTTTTTCCGGGGTTTTAGTATAATGTACCTACTGGAAGAGTTACGAAATAGCTAAAGTTTCCTAATGTCACATAATACACGTGATGCGGTGTTAGGCGAGGGAAAAAATGCTGAAAACAGCTTACCGTATATATATTTATATGGTAAACCGGTACCGGTAGTTATCCTTTGATAAGAAAAATACACTAAAATACACGAGCGTCTCGGGAGCAAAATTGCGCGATCAATCAGAGGCATTCACATTTCTTATCATTCTTTATACAAAATATAACGTGATATTGTTATATTCTGTGGTGATAATATATTGATATTATTTTATTCTGTGATATAATCTTCAATCATACAGGCGTTATACTTAATTATTATTAACTATTATTTTTATTAATTACCCACTTTTAATTATTTATACATAATAATATGGAAGAGTTGGAAATTGGAACCAGTAACACGGAAGAGCTTAAGTGTTTAGTGTGTAACAAATATTTTAGTAACAAAAGAATTTTAAAGCGACACTCAATTACTTGTGGGTCTAAGAAATCCAAAAATATTAATAGTATACAATGCCTTGATTTGTTATGCAATAAATCATTAACAAACAAAAAAATGTTGAAATCTCATATAGAGTCAGACCATGGCGTAAAATTGAAAAATAAACAAAAAACGTTTGAAACTCTTCATGGTAAATGCAATATACTGAATTTTTATTTTATTTGAAATATATATTAGAAAAAAATATTGATAAGAAATGTGAACGCCTCTGATTGGTCACGCAATTTTACTCCCGAGACGCTCGTTAAAATACAGTAAATAAATATCAGAATTATAACTATAAAACAAAATAAGGAAAAACTATTATCGAGAGAGAATGAGAAAAAAATTAAAACAAAAAAACCAAGTGATCATAATTTTTCACATTGACTATAATAAAATACAAATATTATTAATCATAATAATTAATAAATACTACAATTTTTATCAAATCATGTAATGCTAGAATAAAATTAGATATCAACTAGACTTAATGCTGGGTAAGCATTGTGTTTAAAAATATTTTGTGATACGAAAAAAAAATCTACAAGATCAGAAATAAGCAGGGGCGACTTGGAAGAAAAATTCAAGCTAGGAAAAATTATTACCCAGGCCATATATCAATCTTTAGCTTATACGCCGTTACTATAATTGTGGGGGAGAAGGTAGAAGAGGGCTGAGCTTGTGTTATACCCCCTCCCAAACAACACTACCGATTTATTTTATAATTATTTATTTATCTAGTTCTTTAGTTTTTATTATATGTAAGAGGACATAAAAAAAATAATCCTTCAATCAGTATCAATATTTTTGTGAGACTGTTGTCTGTTTATATCAATTCAATTTTGAAGGCCTAGTTACGCCTACCTCTGTGACTTTATGCATTTTCTTTAAATAATTGAAAAAAGTTCAATTAACCATTAATTTTAATAAATAAGCAATACCTACTATAAGAAGGAATGTTTTATAATAAATCATATTTTATAAACGATTAATAAACAAACCAAAAAGAATATACATTAATTAAGCTTTTATAATTCATTTTATATTTTAAATATAAATAATAAGTTAAGACATTTTAAAGACAAGTTGAAAGAAGCTTATTTTTTTGTAACAATAAATCAATTATTTGATTATTATCAATAGGTATTTATCAATATTTCTTTTTCAACTGACATTAACATAAACGCTTCAGTATTTTAATTACTAAGTTTACTTCTTAACCTATTTTTTATATACTTATAATAAAGTATAAGTAAAGTGTAACTAATGTAGATAAATATCGTTCACAGGTAACTTGGGTAACAGGAATACACAATAAAGGTTTATAAGCAACTGTTAAGACTTGATAAGCGTTACTATATAAATTGTAATTTATCAATAACTTGTAACAACACAGTGTATAGTTTCTACAACTATTACACATAAATTTACTTATTTTTATAGAGTCATCTTCTAAATCATCCTCGTAATTGTTAAGCTTCCAATTAATTATTTCATACTCATCTGCAATCGACATTTATAGATTCCCAGTTATTTAAAAACTTATCAATTCTTCATGAATCTGGTAATGAAACTTTATCTTCAGTTTTATAGTTGGTGAATTTCAATATATTTTTTAACAATATTTTAAAAGCTTGGTGTGGTAGTTTTTCTTATGTGCTAAAAATCTTCTAGGTGACAAAAGGACCAAGTTAGGTATCACGATGTGCCATGCTATCCCTGATGGCTTTAATGACTACACCAACTATATTAAAATCGTGAGCAAATCTATCAATTGCTTTATCTGATTTAGACTGAAATATTGCATATTAATAAGTTAGACGCCCTCAAACTGTGCACGTTGACTTCATAAGTTATAAACTTAGAAAAATGTGATCCATTATTCAGGTGTTTTGAGTTTTAAGATCATTAATTTCAATTAACAGACGATTAATTAATTGCTTTAACTAGTAGATCAATATTACAATATTCGTTGAAAAATGATAGACTACGATTTTTTTATAGTGAAACATTCTATTTCACCCACCGTTAGTCCTGAGCAATTATTGTGAATTAATAACATATAATTGTCACATTTGATCGGAAAATCAAGTTCAACAAATACAAGATTGCATTTATAACAACTTTTATTTATTTTTTTTTAAGTTAACAACATCGAAATAATAATTATGGAACACTAAGAATAGTATGAAAAGATAAGATTAATAGCCCAAGACCTCACTATACGACTGAACGAATATAACTGTTTCGGATGAAAGGGCCTCGTCAAACGTGAACAGCCGTGATCGTAATCGGCCCTGCGTGTACGCTTCGGACGCGGGTCATCGCGTACAACGCTTCTTCGCGAAAAAGCTGTCGAGAAAGGCCATTCGAATAGAGCCACGGATACAATCATCACAGTCCGGTCGCAAGTGCGGTGCGTACACACATTATTTTTCGATTTTGTAATTCCGTTTTAAATTCATGTAGTCGTTGACCTGGTTCCGTTCGGATTCGTTCCGCAGGTTACGAGAAAAATCGTTCGCTCTCGTAATAAATAATATGTACATAATATGTGACAATGTCACCCGTTTGTTTTCGTTTCACATTCGTAACACTTGCAGCGACGGTTACGGCGACGGCGCGTTGCCGGGATGCATTCGACGCCGACCGCGAACTGCATTGCGCGGTGCACGGCCGCACGGAGGAAATGCAATGCAACCGCTGCCGCCGCCCCCACGCTTACTCGACTGCAACGGAACACGGGCGACTGTGGAAGACTGTATGGTAAATATGGATACAGTCGGCTCGAATTGATCGAAAACATGCTGAAACTTCATATCACGGGTCCGTTGCATTTTTAAGCGGCAAAAACATGGATCTAGGATGTTGGGTCATGTTCAACGGGAGGCTTCAAACTTTTCAATTTTTTTTTCCTCGATTCAATTCAAACCATACTTCAATAGTTTTTTTTCTCGGAGTGGGACTTGGAAAATATTCGAGAGTGCCAAGCCCCCGTGAGCACGTTAATCTCGACTTGACTGAACCGTTCCTGTATGCAAAAGTTTTGCTTAAACTCCAAAAGTTAAAAAACTAACTGCACGGTATCGAAGAAATGTTTTGAATATTGAAATTATTTTTTTTTGACGAATAAATCAGTACCACGAGCTGTGATAAAAATATGAGAATACGTGCGAAAATGTAAAATATCAGTCGACATGTTAAAACTCATACTGTGGATTACTGTGTCATAACTCGATAAAATATTTAGTTTTATAAATGATAAGATTAATTACAGCCGTGGAATTTAAATTTGCTGTAAAGTTTTTAAAATATTAGCTACGATAATCTCTACCATAGAACCTATGCAAAATTGTTGAACATTTTTTGCATTATTATTTATAATTTATTACTGTTAGATTGATTTCCTAAGCTTATCCAAGTAGACTGTATAAAAAAATTCAATTTCGTACGTGTATCCAAAAAGTATAGCTTTGTATTGACCTCCAAACGTGATACTATAAAAATAGAGAATACGTATTAGACTTTTCAATTGTATAAAATGAAAACCTTAAAATCTTTCCTCTGCACGCCCACGTATACGTATAACTTTATTTTAACTCGTATTTTCTCGGCATGAAATGCTGTTAGGAAATTATTTTTCGAATCTTTTAATTGCGAACTAGCATCGATTAATCTGAGGTTGTCCATTCGTCTATATAATATTTATAATCTGTCCTACAAAAATTCAACGTTCGATACTGCGAATAAATGTACAATTTAACATAAACTCTACTTATCGTATTGTTTGTGGTTGTAACTTTGACATAATGTTCCAAGTACGTCCAATTTTTTACATTTTATGACTACTAAACAATATTATATTCTATTTGGAGTGTAACTTATGTATTCGTTAAGACGTTATTTTATTTGAAGATTTCCTATGCCACTGCAGCTTTCATCGGACGCTCATTGTTGAACGCTCTCCACGAAGTCCACCTGCGAGCAGCTTGATCACCGCTGCGCTTTTCAGTATCACTCTTCATATCGGCATTCGAATGTTTAAAACATAGTAGCAAAGCAAAAGAAAAAATCAAATATTGATGCAAGGTATACAATAAGATTATGACCGAAGATGTTAAGATTGTTAAAGTAGGCGAAATTAGTACTTTTCAATACTACTATATACATTTTTATGTTAGAACGAATAGACAATGTTTACACAATTCTATATAGTAAAAATATTTTAAAACCAAAATATTTAATTTAATTTATATTCGTCCTACATAATAAACGTAAAATATTGAATAATTATAAACGAGTCTATTATTTTAACCACCTATTCAACAAGAACGACTATTTTGTGTACACAAAACTCGCAAATGAATGTGATAAATGTATTAAATCAAAGTAAGCTCGAACAATGAAATCATATGCATAAGAGTATATTATAAATCATAAAATGTATTTATAAATATTTCTGAATAATAATTATGAAAAAAAAATTAAACAAATATTATTAACTACCTATAACTAAACATATTATTACAATAACTATTATTGACTTATAAAAATAACTAAATCATAAAAAAATAATATACTATAATTACTACAGTAATTTATTGATTTATTATTAAATATGAGTAATTTTTTGATTTTCGTGAAAAAAGTTAATGATAATTAGTTGCAGTAACGAGTTTTTTTTTTTAAATTATTCTTCTACAATGTTAAGTACTATTATCAATCTGTTAGGTCACAGACTATGAAAATAAACGTGATTTATCCTAGAGAATTCAATCATTTAAGTATAATTTATGCATAGAAATAATTACAAGAATAACTATAAATTATTGAATAAATATAAAAAAATAGATAATCTTACATGACGCACGTTTTACAAATATTATTTGATTTTTATGGCATGTATAAATTTTAATAAAATAATACGGTCACAGAGAGGTGAAAGATCTGCTATATTTCACTTTTGCTAATTTTTATACACTTCTCTAGCATTGTGTTTCTACTGTTTCAACATAATTAAATTTATTTTTACGGCAATTCTAAGAACG
The DNA here is from genome assembly GCF_003268045.1 of Sipha flava. Classification (NCBI taxonomy): domain Eukaryota; kingdom Metazoa; phylum Arthropoda; class Insecta; order Hemiptera; family Aphididae; genus Sipha; species Sipha flava. The sequence goes on from NW_020273227.1 coordinate 272,609, forward strand.
ATTTTTCTATTCTATAATAAATAATATAATAATTTATTATTCTTTATTAAAGCAGTTTAATAATTTTATGATTTTCTGTGTTATCATATTTAGGCTATACTTTTATAGTTTTGTCTTTAAATTGTTGAGCATTATTTATATTATAGTAATATTGTAATAAAGTATGTTTATATCAGGATCAGCATTAAGGTACAATATTTATAATATTTCATAATAATTTACAATATTATAATACATATTATGTACTACTGACTAGATTAATCATTATAATATTATTTCAATTCAATCTCATCTGAATTAATTTTATCATTTTACTATCTTTTTTTCCTTATCCATATCCTTATTATTATTGTAAAAAATTACCATTATAGATGTTATTTACCATTACTATTATATTTGGTGTTTGCACTTCATTATAAATTTTGTTAAGTATGATAAATGTATAAATCAAAACTTAATATTTCCGCTGCCTTTTACACTTATTTTTTTTTATTAAATTTCAGCCTTGAATTTACTATTATTGAATTTTTATTTAAACACGACTTGTAAAAAAAATAATAAGCTTTAAGAAAACATTTTTACAGACGCTCTACAACAAAATAATATATTATACAAACATAAAGAGCATGCGGTAGAACCTTGGTACTTTAATAGGACTCAATATAAAAATTATAAAAAAATAAACAAAATTCCAAATGCATACGCTTACATTTACAATATATTCTATTTAGGGATAACTACAAATACATCATATCATACTTACGAATTTTGTAATTCAGCAATAAGTATTAATTGTTGTTTATTTTGAAGATAAATGAAGTGATATTTAACCAAACTTTAATTAAGGCGAGTTCTGCAACGTCAAATTGTGATTTTTGATCATATCAGTGGAATATTAACTTTTAAAGGACAAAATCTTTTTCAAATTTTTCTTATAACTATAAATTGTCATTTTTTTACACGTGATTATATCAATTGGTTTCAATCTATATATGCCAAAAACGTATACGAAATGTGCAGCAAAATTTTTATGTGAAAAGTTTAATAATTTATCGGCAATGGTGTGTTACTAGTCAAAACGAATACAGAATTAAACGAGACTAGGATGAAAGTTTGAGTAAAAATAGATGTATAATTGGTGCATTTGCAATATTCTTGTGAACACTGTATTGTATCATGGCGCTATTTATTGACATCTTCATATTCGAATAATAATAAAAAAAAAATAATCGAAATTATTTGTACTTTCATTTTCGTTATGATTACTTGATTTTAGCGCTCTATTGAACCTAGGGAAAAAATAATACACCACTTACCAATTAATTGAAAATTCTTGAACACGTCTCTAGTTTTTCTATTCATAGAATTTCAAAAATCTAATTCATAGTTATGAAGATCGTCTCGAAACATATATTATATAATACACTAGTTCTGTGATATATATTTATAGATACATTGTTTGTTAAATACAATAATAGACGACAATATCGTGGTCGTCTCGTAACATACTCGGCGTTTGTCAATTCGAATTCGTTATTTCGTATAATATCTTGGTTTACATAAGGTTGTATAAGGCATATTTCATACAGAGTTGTAAATTATTTATGAACAAATCCCGCCGAATGAAAGTAACATACAGCGCGTCATTAAAATAATATAGTGCACGTTTAAGCCGTGTTATTGCGACATGGACGGCCATAATACATATTACAATAATTATTATCGTTATTGTTATTCGTTCTTAGACGATTTTGTGTATCTGGTAATCTCTTTCGGGATTTGCGGCGCCGATCGTTCGCAATAAATGTGTACACGTATTTTGATAAAAAAAAAAAAAAAAGAAACTATAAAATAATTATTATTATATTATTATATTATATTCAGCACAATTAAATGCGTACACACGACGATAGCGGACGATTGACTACGTATTATATTGCACGTTCTGTGAGCACACGGTGCGCGCTCAACATTGTAACAAAAATGTTATGCGTGAAACGGACGTCGAACGCCGTTTATTTAGATACGAAACGGCTAACAACGCTAAATCTTGTTCGTCTTGAGTCCTGGCCATCACTATACGTATCCGCGTATGAATTACGTTAACCTTTTTACACAATAGCGTGTATGTAAAGAATAATTAAGGTTTATCGATTTGAAAAGTTTACAAAAAGTACCGATCCGCAGTCGGTTGATATAATATGTACCAGTGGTACATTGTACTACGGGTGCGAGTAACGCTGCCACCGTCGTCGAAATAAAAAAAAAAGTCCGCTTTAGAATAATTACGAGTATTATACTAATGAAGGCAGTGTATAGAAATTATTTTCAATACAGGCCAATTTACCCCCACTATAGCTACAGCTAGAATTTTTTAAGGGAACGGGTGGTTTTAATTAAGACATAAATAATACAAATATAGGAATTTAAATTTATTATTTAAATAAGATACATAATAAATTAAGTATTTTTCTACAGTAGGTAGACTTAAAATGCTCTTGACTTAATATTATGTAAAATTCATTTTTCTATGATATATTTTTTTTTAAAATATTAACAATTTCTTCAACATTTAGAGGTATGTTACAATGAATCGTCATCAACGTAAGGGCCAACAATCTAACGTTGCCTTGTTGATTTCTCAAAAATGTTTTGAGTCGACCTAGTGTTGAAAAACTCCTTTCAAAAGATGCAGTAGTAACAGGTATGGTACATAATATTTTCAACAGAACATATATTTGTTGGAAATTCATCTTTGTTACATTTTTTTAAAGCTTCAATAGCATTTTTTGGAATGCTGTTAGATGAATTTAAACAAAAAAGTTTCCATTCACTTCTCCATAATCTCCATTCACATTCAATATTTGATGGATTATAGCTATCTTTAAAATCAGTTTGGTAATAGGTAATGGAATCTGATACATCAGTATACAATTGAAATGTAAAGTTTTGCATATGAAAAAGCACTAATAATAAACTCAAAAGTCTTACTTTTAGTAAAAATCATAATACTCAAAATAACTTAGGTATATTAATAACGATGAAACAAGATCAATTTATTTGTTTTCGTGAAGGTGTGTTATTATGGTGACGGTATATAATTGTTATTTTAAGAGAGAACGGAAATGTTTGACGAGATCGGTAGAATCTTTCAAGACTATTATTTCAATATATATCATTATCTTACGGTTTTTGTATATATTATAAGCGTTGAAAACGTTTGCTGAGTATTTAATTTTTCACAAAATTCTTGAAAAATTCCAAAACCTGCTCCCTTACTTATTGGATCGTCCACTGTTAAATTAATTTCATCACAAAAGATAATTTCATCAGCCATTCAAAGTTCTCGTTACACTCGTAAGTACTATACAATAAAGAAATCGAAATAATAAACACAAAGGTAAACGGTAATCGAAATTAAAACATGACTCTCTAGGTATAACATTTTTATCACATAAGTAGCGAAAGTTTGGTTTTCGACCTCGGTCGAAGCGTTGATATATCACATTTATCCGTCCAGCGGGCGGTAAGATGAGAATCCCATAGTGGCGGGCGGTAAAGTGGAAATCCCAAAAAGTGTGGAGGGAGGGGTAGAAAAGTGGAAATCCTCATAACACCGTGTAGTAAAGTGGAAATTTCCAAGAGCTCTGGCCCCGTATTTTCAGCACAACCAGAAACTTAAATGTATACCATGGTCCGTACAAAACTTAAACTTTCGGTTAAATCTTACACACATATCATAACCTTCTTGCACGACGCATAAACATTTAAACATATTTCGTTTTCACTATTTCCACACAAGTGCGTTGGACGTTACGGATAAATTTGTTTTGCGCGATTAATATAATAATTCGAATCATAAAATGAAATCGTTTGCACAAATGTCACGTCGCCGTTCAAATTATCCAATTTCGTGTTAACCGGAGCACCCAGTAAAGGTCGCTCCACACTATGTATGTTTCGCGTTTCGCGTTTCATGTTTTCACGTTTTCGTTGAATTTCGTGAATAGTGTGTATAGCTTTTTCACGAAAATTTTTTTCGTGAAAACGGTTTCGTAGTGTTTCGCGAACGAGGCGGTAAAATTGACGAAATCAAAGGACACGAAAACATTTTTCGTACTTTTCGTACTAACTACTATGAAACACGAAACGCGAAACATGCATAGTGTGGAGCGACCTTTACGGTTTCGCTGTGTAATATTCGAGAAATTTTGATCGGCGCGTGATCGCGGTACGATTGTTACTGGTACATGGACGCCATAACTGCCGGGACTTTTTTCCACCGACTTTCTCTGCGAACGTCCGACTCTACGTTTTTCCCGTGCCACCAGCCGTGTGTTTTTGTGGTTGCGGCATAGCACGGTGGAGTCGCCATCTCCGATGACAACTTCGTGTGTGTGACGACTGTTTGAACCGTAGCTGACCCGTGTCCGCGAAATTTTCTTTCGGTTATCGTCGTGCGCAGAGAAGCCAGTTATTGTAAATCGAAACCGACGCCGCTGATCAACCGATTCTACTGCTGGTTATGGCGTTCGTCGCACGTGCGAATACGGTCGTATAGGCATAACCACTCGAACGCCAGACCGTCCAAGGTATTTTCCGTTATATTTGTTTAAAATATTATATTTAATTTTATACGATTTGTTATATTATTACAACGCGTCTGGAGTATACGTGATTTTATCGTTTATTTTTAGATTTATCATATTTATTATCACTTTTTTTATTAATATTACTGTGGCGTTTTTTTGCCCGTTTATCCCGGCATTTGTTATAATTTTATTAATTATCCATGTTAAGTATTCTTTTTTATTGCAAACAATGCAAGTATGTCACACAATCGAACCAATGATGGTTTGACTGCGAAACGCGCAAACAAGCATAAATACGAAAGATGACAATCAGTACAGTAGTTGTAGTGAACCATTGACTTCACCATACATGGTTAAAACGACAAATGCAGTTTCACTAAATCTATTACCTGAAAAATTAAAAGAAAGATATATAATGGCTTATGAAAACCTTTTAAAAATGAGAAAAATATATAAAACCAAATCGTTGTCGGAAAACATGTTTCTTTCAAATTTTAACAAATTATCTACAGAAATTAAACCGTCAACTCTATGTTCTACTTATTTAATGCTTAAAAGCTTGAAAAATTTAAAACATTATATTACAATTGTACTAATTTAAAATTACAAGTTTTTTTTTAAAGAGAAAATCAAGTGGATTAAAAATAAAAATTCCAAAGTTTTGACTTCAACAAAAATTCATTGACGAAACTCCTGATATTTAGTATTAGTAAAAAGGTAGGTCAGATAAAATTGTTTTGTATATATTTGCTATTCATTCTCCGTTCATTTATTACGATATATGTAATATTTATTTGTGAAATATATATTACACATTAAACTTCTAATACTAAATTAAGAAGTCGACTGTCAATCAGTATTGTATTGTAATTGTTAAAAATAATAAAATTACTGAATTTAACTGATACTAAAGGTACCTATTTAATAAGGGGCCCAGGTCTAATAATTTTTGAGAGGGTCTACCTGGATTTTCCCGGTATCTTGGTGGGCCAGTACGCGCTTGTCTGTTCACATCGTTGTTTTAATCCCTGCAGAGGAAATCCTTATATCCACCGTGTATTTTCTCAGTTTTAAATGTTAGACCTGAATACTATTAATAATGAACATTGATCAGCTTAAAAATATATTTGGTGATATGGTAAGTTACAAAACAAATAATTGTGAAAATATAAATAATTAATTTTTCTAATATAGACACAATATTATGATGACAGTGGATACGATTCACTTCCTTCGCCAATTATTATTAATAAAATCAACAGCACTTCTCACCAAATCTAACTGAGCTCTTTTAACTTGCCCATTATTCTTCGTGTTTTAGTTATTACATTGGTTAGAGATCCCTAAGGAATAAATTAATTTAGTGACAAACATATTATACCATTTGGCATTTTATATTTTAAAAAATAATTCTACCTGAATTGTCGCAGGAAACAACATTCTCAATGCTATCCGCCATGTGATGAAGCGATTTATCATAGCCATAATTTTGTCATACTTCAAGCGAATGAGTAGAAAGTATCGCAGGGACTAATTCTACCAATTTTTAATGTAATCGAACAACATTGTATAGAATATATTTAAAAATGTATAAAATACATAAACACGTACATGAAAACATTATATCAGCGTGCAGCTTCATATGTTTTTGTAAGCTATCCATACAAATAAAAACGTTGGCACATTCGGTACAGGTAAACATTTTTCAACACAAAAATATACGAGACAATAATAAAATAATGGTCAATCTGTGTAGGATAATTGTGACAGTTACAGTTAACTCGGTGTTTGTTCTTCTGTGATTATTTAATCAAAATTAAAATGATGGAAAAAGCCCCCTTTGATAATATAAAAAAGTGTAGTACACGAAAAGTATCGAAATACTGCACTGTAAGCTAAAATACTATCGTTGTATAATTGTCGTAGTTATTCTTTGCAAGCTAATATTTTGTGCACAAAAAAAAAAAAAATACACGTGCTATGAGGTGATCAGCTCTTTTAAAGATTCTGATTAATGCAGATTCAACGTTTTAAATAATTCTTATAAAATCACACGTAAGAAAATTTGGTTTTTTTTTTTTTTAATTAAGCCAAAATATTAAATTTTATTTCAACCATTTCAATTAATGCATCGTTATATAATAATTATCTGTATAATAAAATGTACCATCTGATTAAATACCACAGTCTGTTTTAATAATATGCTATACAGAAAAAGAAATATTATGTTGATATATGCATTATTATATGAAAAATTGATGTCATGTGTGATCAATTTTAATGATATAAGTGGTTACCGTATAAGATAAAAAAAATTATTTTGTTGTTAGTACAAAAAATAAAATAAAAAAATATGTACCTATTCGATTCTTATCCAGACTTGAATTGGGCACTTATTTTTAAATATACGTTCAAGCATTAGATTGAGATGGATAGATTGAATTCCATTTTTTTTTTTTTTTTTGCAACACTGCAATAAATACTGTTCAGACATACCTAATTGTTTTTATTTATTTAATAATGATCGTTTTGCTAAATTCAAGTCCCTAACCTACTAAACTGCTGCTTAGCTTAATTGTTTCGGAAATAGAATCTTCTTTTAACGCTTTATGTATACAAAGTTGTAAGCCATGAGCTGCACATGTCACATTTGAAATGTTAGCGTTTCTTGTACAAGAAAGTAATTGAACAGCGTTTACTAAATGGTTAGCATTATCTGTAATCCAATCCATTTGGAGAATATATTTTCTAATTTTTCAGAGATATTCAAAGATGTATGTCGTTCTTCCATTTCTTCAGAAGCCCCAAAAATATCATTCTCATGTGACTACAAATTTAAATTATGTTCCTAGGTTACCCAATCGCTCTTAGTTTCAACGGATACAAGATGGGTTCAAGTGATACATCACTACCACCGAAAACTTGACAACGTAACTATTGTCATTCTCACGATAACATTCATTAATATTTGTATGGAAATGCGTACGTACATTATATTATTCATAATGGGTCCGGTTGGTATGTAGGTTAGATTAGTTTGGTTATATATACACGTGCATGTTTAATAATATCTGCGATGCGCGATCAATACGATGTTGAAAATTAATTATAAACTGCTATATTGATGCGCGTTTTACGTGCTGCACGACGCACAAACAGTATATTGTACACGGGCTATTGTGCTTGTGTTTTAGCCCGACGATGTAACACCATTAACAACGAATGTGATACGTTTGATAATCAACCAAATGCGCCATACGGATTTTAAATACCACATATGTGTTCAACAACGCGAATGGTGAACTGTCCATTAAATTAACTCGCTCCAATGAACAGTGTTTACTAATGTGGTAATTAAGAAAAAATTTTAGTCAATTTATTGAATAATTTTTGTTTCTTATATTGAACATAGATATACCTAAACGCAGCTAGATAGTTTACGTGCAAACATTGGAATTTCATTTATTTAAAAAACACTATGACTAAAAATAATTTGGTTTTATACGGTTTTCTTAATATCAATTTAAAAACGAATTAAGTATATCAATTTTCAATGGTGAACTGTAAAAATATATTATTAAAAACCAATTTCTCAATACCGGATTTTTTTATAAAAAAATATTTGTTAAATCTTAAATAACAATCTTAAATACAATAGAGTTTAACTATATGAAATCAATCTACAGTTTGACATTTTCATTCGACGGCATATTGTTATATTATATTTTCTGAACAAAGTAAAAATGTTATAATTTTTTTAATATATTTTCAATAATTCTATATTTCTATAGCCTATATTTAAAATAAAATATGCATAAATTTTATAGTTTTTAAAATGTTGATAATTATTTTTACTCACTTTCTAAACCAACATTTGGTATTTTATAATTGATTAATTTGTATCTATACGTAATGATCTTCTTTTTAATATTATTCGCATTGAATTAAATTATTCACCTATATTTTGTACAAGTGTTTTATTTTTACAAGTCACGACAATGTGTATGTTTTAATCGTAAAAATCAAGAATGGCGACCCGCGTACTTTTTTTATCTGACCTGCACTACATTTTCAAATTACTTCTTAACATTAACATATTAATATAATATACAATACAGCGTTTATCAGTCTTTCATTTTATCGCGTTGATTTAAAATATAAATATTATATTTTTTTATAATATTAAACTGCAGCTATTTTATTAAATGTTTGGCATTAAATTTGTATTAAATATATTTTGGCATAGTTAATATAGCTTTAGGTATTGAGTAAGTATTGTATTAGTTCATTCATCAAATTAAATTATAAAAAATAAATACTAATTGACAATTTTAATGATTTTCTTTTCTATATTGTGCTTCCTTTGCTCTGGCTGACCAGATTTTCAAGTTCTATAAATTGGACCTCTAGTTACCTTGAGTTTCTCATCCCTGGTATAAATATTTATGAATAATCATTGAAAACTGACCTTAAGATGAATAAAGTTATTATTAATTTTATTTTTAATTCATATAATAATTATTATAAATCATTTTATTATTTTACACTATTTTGTTTAATAATAATACGTAATCAATATTATTTATATTTATATTTAATACCAATTACATGTTTACATTCATTTTATACTCAGGAAAACTATGACATTATCTCAAATTTTAAATAATAATTATTATTTATTACTGCGTATTCATTATTTATTTCCAATATATATATTTTATAAAATCTATATGTTTGATAAATAACAATTTGAATAAATGGAGAATAACAATGATTCCTATTGTTAAGTTAAAAATCTGGATGAATTACCAAGGTATTAAATTAATGATTCTTATTCTTTTGAAATATTCTTAATTACGTATTATTCTTAAAACCAATTAATATAATCATAATCATTTTTTTCTTCGAATAATTTCACTATAGCTTTTACAGAGAAACCGTAAATAAATACATAAAGAAAGGACATTTCTTTAAGGGATTTATCTCAATTATTTAATTGCTTACAAAATATAAATATGAATTTATATTTATTAAGCAATAATACAGAAGCCTAACATTACTATTTTATAGTTGGAAATTGGTTGTCATTTGATTAAAATACGAGTTCAAAATAAATTACTTATCAATGAATGATTTATCTCAGTAAATGGACGAATTACATTTTTACCAATTAATTGCGTGGCATTCGCTTACATCAAGTATAAATTACGCAACAGTACAAATACCAAACATGATTCATAACTATATTTAAAATATTGCAATAAGTATTTAAAATTATATATTTACTTATTTTTACTGAAATGGTAAATTAGTTTGTTCTCGGACAACATAATGAAATTACATTTTTAAACATTACCCTTCAAAAATCAATAATTTATATAGTTATAATATTTTACTATACATATACAATATTATACTCATACTAGATCGAACTGTTTTCTTCCCCAAAATATCAATCATTGATCGTAGCATGCTATGTATCACTTGGGATGTAACTTTAATTCCAGTTAGATAATCATATCATAAATAAGGAACACCAGTTCAATTCTATATGCTACAATATTACATTTTCCATAGCAACTGAACACAGTCTGTTTGTGATCTAAGACTTGTACAGTATAATACTGTACAAATACTCCGTGAATCCATAGGAACATATGAAAATATGTCTGGATTCGCGCTTTATCATGTATTACGTTTACCATACGGGTGCCAGTTAAAATCGTGAAAAAAATATTGCTATAATAAAAATCGAGAAAATAAAAGGGCGAAAATAAAAATCGCGAAATATTTTAACAGCGAAAACATTAATAGCAAAAAGTAAGAAATATACCTGGATATATCTTTATAATATAATAAGTAATAATTAACTAATTAACATTTAAATAACATTAAAATCAAAATACTAGATGTATAAAATAAAATTTAAATTTGATATTTTCCTAAACTTGTGTTAGTATATAAAATGTATCATCAATACATTATGCGATGATCACAATATATATATATATATATATATATATATATATAAAACTTGACAGCGGTTAGGTTTAACCACGGCTTATCTTTATTACGTGATCCAAGACGCAATAGTACAAAATTACATTATTGATTATCTAGTACAGCGATTCCCAACCCATGGGCCGCGGCCCACAAGTGGGCCGCGAACAGGTGGTACTGGGCCGTGAACTATATTATATTAACATGACTTACATATATTTTTAAAATATTAAATATCAGCAAGTGAAGAAGATTCGTTGATTGAACTTTCATGTGATCAAACTCTAAAACCGATTTTTAAAACTACACCATTATAACCATTCTAGTTAAATATTCTGCAAGACTATCCAGCAATTTCTAAAATTTCCCTTGATGGGCTGTATTTCGACAACCTGTGTGTTGGTGTGAACGAGCTTTTTCTACTTTAATTTTTTTAAAAAAAAATTTAGGAATAAATTGAATTTTGAGTGATTTAAGGTTAAAACTTATCATTTTTAATCCAGATGTTGATTTTCTCATGGGGACAATTCAAAATTACGTTAAATTATTTAACTCTTGAATATTCTGGTTCAATGAAGTTTTTTTTTTTTTAATAAATAAATTGTGATAACTGACATAAGCGCACATTATACATGTATAAATATTGAGGGGCCTCAAAGATTTTCTACGAAATTGGTGGTTTGCACTACTAAAAAAGGTTGGGAACTGCTGATCTAGTATTATTATATAATAAAGGTATACCCACTAACGAAAATAATTTCTTTCTTTTCGCTATTTTATTTTCGTGATTTTTATTTTCGCAATTTTCACATGGACTCGTATCATACGTGTATGTACAACGGCCACGATCCATTTAATATTTCAAACGGAGATTTTCCACGCCAATAACATAATATAAACACATTTCAATTGTGATGTTTCGCTGCATTAATGACTGTACCACGTATCTACTTTTTTACATGTTTTCAGAAACATCGAAAATTTGTTTAAATATAATATACTAACATTCTACAAATTTTTCATAAGTATTTGGACTGATAATACTGCTTTTACATAAATCAAATCAATTTGAAGCCAAATAATAAAATATATTATCTAACACATATATATTTTGTTTGAAATTATATTGTACCACATATATTTTCATAATTGTCGGGTACGTGGTATTGTCGTTGGTGTAGCGATTTGTTTCGCAGCCTTGGACCAATCACGAGCAATCTAAATATCGTGGTGTTTATCTAGCTGGTTTTTGCGCACAATAGTTTCTTTGAACAAGGTCACGAAAAAACTACATAGCTGCCATTTAACGTTGATCGTCCATCGGACTTACAATAGATAATTTCTACCACAAACATCACCTGGTAATTCGGCTAATAAGGCTAGGCGGTCTATCGACGTTAGGCCGCCTGTTATATGCTATCTATCTTCGCGTTGTTATTTGAAATTATCTTGTTTAAGCGCTCTGACTTTTATTTATTAACAACTCTGCTAGACGGGAGGAGGGGGCTACGAGGAGGTATAGCGCACATACCCCCATTTTTTTAAAATGTAAGTTTTTTTTTACATAAATGGAAAATGTCAGATAGTCCACTCTGTGAATATGGGCATACTCAAACCATAAAACACATAGTTGAGATGTATTCTCTAACGAAATATGAAGGAGGAACAGAAAAAAATCTGTTACTACAAGTTCGTCTATTCGCACAAGTCTGCAAAATCAAGACGTGTTCATCGACGGCGGAGCCGAAATAATTTTAAACTGTGACGTGGTACACACACCTTCTACGGGCTTTTAGTAACAGTGTTCAACTGTTAAATACAATCAAAAAAGTCGCATCCCACGAGGAACTTCAATTTCTTTAACGGTCACTTTTAAATGCAGACATCGATTTCGCTGCCACTCTAATTGACTCATCATAACGAGCCAGGACCACTATGTATTAGCGAAGTTACTCGATGACGATAGAGATGGCAGTCCTTCGACCAAGGTTCTCGGGTCACCGTCAAGGCAAACATCCATGCATCCTAGTATTCTATCGACTTATTCGCCAAGCCCAACAGTAGTATTGTTGTTATTAAAGTGAATAAAATGACTATCTAGGTCCCCGTCGATAGATACAATTAAATTGATCGAATATCTGGAAAGTGTTTTGTATTGTGCGTAGTACACACGTTAATACTTTTCGATATTTGTATAAAATATAAGAGTAACATACATTTCAACATCTCTATTGACATTATCGAACAATAAGGTAAACGCGCCTACAAACGTCTAAACTGTTACTAATGGATAACACCTAGTAACCATTAAAAATATGTTACTATCAAGAAAACACGGGGTTTTTACGAAAACATTTGTTTTTTTTTTTTTGTTCGTTTGTCTCAGCAACAATATTTACCGTTGCGAATTTTTATCAGAACATGGATATTCGACCGACAGGACAATCGATCAACATTAGACATACTCTGTACTACAATTAAATTTATTACAATATATTTTTTTTATAAAAACTTCAATATTATGTAATTTATACTCCATCAATAGAGGGATATTGAATTAATCATTGTGTGCATTTAATTTTATATAAATTGAAGTAAACTATTTAATCGCTATGTATGACAACGAACATAAATTCAATGTACGAACAAATGACAGAGATAATTTTATTTTATTTTTTTATTTTTTTTTATTTTATCAAAATATACGGGCGAGGCCCTTTTTTAAATTAATACACGAAACAGACAGAATATTATACAGCAGTAGAATGAGTAGAAAATACATTTTACAATAAGTAAATACAGAAGAGTAATTGAATTTCGTGAATAGTCATGAGAAAGGAGGGATCCGTATTGGTGCATTAACCGTCTAATAAGCTCGTTGCACATGTAGTTGGTGGAGAATTTATTTTTATTTAGTTAATTTTTATTTTTATTAAGAAATTTTAAATTATTACTATCTTATCGATTTATTACATCACACTATAATGAGAAATTGGTTGCAAATACTGTTTAACTAGACACTCAAAACCTTACAATGTTGGGATTTTTGTTAAAATAAATGTGTAAAATATATTATAGTACTATAACAGCTAGCTGTTAATAAAGATAAAGTCAAAACATTGAATATGATTATAGTCACTGTACGTATTTTATACCCACCAAAACGAAAAAAAGTATTGGCCCATTCCAACAAGGCAGAGAAAAATATTTGTTAATAAATATTTAAAAAAATAAAAGTAAAAGATAAAAATCGAAAAGATTTTTTTTTCGAAATTCTAATAGAAATTATTGTAAAAACCATGCATTTTCAATCGATGCAAGACATATGTCGAGAGCTCATAAAGAGCATAATCATGCGCTAGAAGCAAATCTAGTTGGTGTTACTTCTGTAAATTATATAATTTAAGGTTAGTAACAATTAAAATTATGTATTAGTTATTTAAAATAAAAAATATTTAATTGAATATTATTTATTAAGATACAGCAAAGTAAACCGTCCCAAATTATTCAGGCCGCCTACTCTAACATTGCAGAAAATATAAAACCGTATTTTCCTAGTTATGAGGCCCAACGTAAAAAAGTAAATCGTAAAGCTCTAAGACCATGTCCAACCAAAACCCAGATCCTTTTAATCACTTGCGGAAATTTATAGTTACAAATTACTATGCATTATGGGTTAATGAACTCGTTTCGTGATGACAAATCGAATTTTCTTTTGACAATCATTAACTACTACACTAATAATGAACACTATAAATTATAATATATTGTGCCGAACACTATTGTAAAGACGAAAACTCGTAACCATTTGTCGAATCGACCGTGCGCCGTTTTATCTACTATTTTGATTCCGTCGAGCATTAATACAATATTGTTACACAGGTTCGCATTTCAAATGCAAACAAGTTATGCGATTCATAAATTCAGTTGGACGATTTTTCGGTGCAAATTTTTAACGCGTTGGACATGTAATAATCATTACACAGTCAACTAGGTAAATCGAGGACACGTAGCTGGTCAGTAGATCAATTAAGTCAGAATCGAACGCGAAACCCAGATGGCATAACACTGCGGTTGTTTGAAACTCAAGTATACCATGGTATCACGCGTTACGTAGAACAAAGATATTGGGGCACACGTGCGACCGAAACTCGAACAAACACGTGAAATGATAATCGCACCGAACACCACCGATAGTCATCAAGTTCCACACGATACACGTACGTTTTGTTACGTTTCGCCTTAATCAAGGCATAATTCAATGTGAAACCCAAATGACATGACATTACCACGATTGCTGGACACATAAACGTAATGTTACGAATTGGGCTGAACAAATATAGTGCAGAACACGTGCGACTGAAACTCGAACAAACGCGTGAAATGATAATCGCACCGACCACCACTGATTATCATCAAGTTAAATGTGCCAGAGCTCAATGCAAAACCTAAATTCCAATGCATATTTTAAACTAGGTTGCTAGGTAACACCCGTTGAAAATATTTTTTCGCCTAGTTGAAATTTGTCGCATTTTGAAATATTAGACGAAACACAAATGAGATTGTCAAAAGAAAATTATAATTTTAGGTTATGTAAAAAAAATAATTAGGTAATGTACGGTCGATAAATCTATTTATAATTCAGTATAATGTCATCGGATTTGTTTACTATTTTTACCAGTATTAAGATTTATGTTTTACAATTATATTGAGTTCACGTGAAATACTACCATCATAGTGTTTTACAGTGACTTTTTAATTGACTTTTTAAGAAAAAAAAAGGTTTTTCAGCCAAATGGCATAACGTTATCGAAGTTATTAGACACTTAAATACAATGAAAATCGCACAGAAAAAAATGAATCGTGCTAAACAAAATAGTTGAGCACCTGTAACTCAGACAAACGCGTGAAATATCACACCCGATCATACTGACCACCACCGATAGTCATCGAACTCCACGCGATACCAATACTTACGTTTTTTTCGTCATCGTTAGAAGTACATCAACAATTTGACACAACAAAATTTACCTTGAGCGGTTTTATTATCATTTCGATCGCGCGTGTGTCATCTCGACAAAATATTATGATTAGAGGTGTTTATCCGAAGTCCGTATAATTACGTAGTTTGCGGTAATGACCGTCATTAAGCTGAACACGGAAATCACTTGTTCGACTTGAGTCAATGCTCGGGCTTGTCATCGTTATGCGTATTGAAATGTCACATTCCATAGCCAGATTTGTCCAAACAGATTACATATCGTTTTAAAATAATAATATTTATTACAGATTAACTGCAACTAAAAAATGAAAATTATATTTAAGTATGATCAAAACAATGTTATAAAATAGCAACGATTCTAAGTAGGTTTTCTAAGTAGGTCATAAAACACGCGACAAATTATGAATGCAATTGTAGTACATCCTCCGAGGAATATTTTTAATTTTCTGTAACTATTAGCAACTCTACAATTATTTATCGTTTTACCATACTTATATTTATTTCAAATTACAAATAATTGGTTACGATTTTTTATTAAGTTGGCTAAAACAATGCGAAATACAAAATAAATATTTCTAACAACATTGTAATAAATTTCAGGTAATTTCGATAAAAATTATATCCAGTAGAAGATATTCTAAATATTATTATATTTTTGGTATATCATTGTATATTACTTACCAATTAAAAATGACCAGTAACATAACCAAAATATAGTTTTGAAGATTTTAAAATGTTGTCGTACATGTTTTTACGGTTAATATTTATATAATTTAAATAAATATTATTCGGGAAAAAATAATTAGATACAAAATTTAAATAAGAATACTATGTATAACTATGCGTATAAATTTCCATGGTAAATCACTTAAGATTTAGGAGAAAGCTAAGAGTCCCTTCAATTTTACCATATGTTTATAATTTTTCGTCAATAAAATCGTTTATTTCGTTTCTAAATTCAAACAAAAGATTTAGTCCATGGGAGATTATGTTAAATTTTTAGTTATAAAACTATTAATTTATTTTGAAACTCATATCGAAGCTATTATATCGTATAGCTTTATGTATACAAACCAGTAAACCACTTTATTCTTTTTAAACCAAAACGTTGTCGATAACATCAAAATGTTAAAGAGTACAAAATAATTAATGAATCACACAAATCATTATTAATTGATTTATGTTTATAGAACCGTACAACAAAATGAACTGCCTTTATATTTAGTTTGGACCATGTGCGTTCCGAAAAATATCTGTTAGCAGATAAAGTGTACAAGACCTATAGAGTTAAAATATGTCTCAATCTTAAAGTTTCAAGGATTGCATCACATTACCTCGTATAATTTTGGTTGAACCCGTTAAAAATGTTTTCTTTTTCAATACAATTGCAAAAATCTCAAATAATAATAAATTTTGTAAGTCACACGTTAAATATGAACTAAAAAAAGATTAATGAATAAAAATAGTGTCTATCTTTAATGAATGATTAAGCGAAGAGAATTTTCATCGTGTCCCATCGAATTTGATCGAATATTGAAAAAAAGTAGAGTTCCTTCACTTAATAGTGGGTGGGATTAACTTATCTATATTCGTTTATTTATAATAATGCCTCATAAAAAAAAAAATGCATTTATTGTACCGTGTGTCAGTCTTTTATGAGTCACTGATTATTAGTGAGTACAAAGGGCAACAAGCCACAACTGACAAGCACTCCCAGATTTTGCATTCTTTGCATTGAATCTATATATTGGCAGTGTCGATCACAGAACTTGCACCCACATGCGTATAAACACTATGAATTGAATTTGTGATGATGGTTTTCAAATATCAGCGGAACAGTGATTAATGCTTTATATTATTTCTCAGGATTCTTGATAGCGATCTTTTTGCACAAGTGAAGGTCATTACATTAAACACGTTATACTATTGTTATCTCAATGAAATTTCGACGGAGGACTTCGACTTTTCGCATTTAACAGGCACACTATCACGATTACGGGTGCGTGCGCGTACTCGTATCCGCTCGTAAACGTACACGACCATTGTTTCACGGGTCGACATAACAAAGGATGAGAGAATAATATAATTGAAACTGAAATTATGAGCGCAGCGGCTGTATCTACGTGTGCGCTGTAACTATCGAGGTGAAACAGAGAGAGATAGAGAGAATGAGGCCTTCCAATGAAAACATTAATAAGTACACAATGAATAATAATAATAATAATAATAATAATAATATAATATAATATGATCGTCGTAAACGGACGCATAGATATACGCGGAGATGAATTATTTTATTTTTAATCCACACCCCTCCACACTCTCCCCCGCCACTATTTTCAAATAATATTTTGACGAGAATCACTACCGCCAGTGCCGTTCAAGGCTTAACCAATCAAATCAAATAATAGACATATCTACGGCGCACGTACTCACGTACTTACCTATACAATAATGTATAAATATACATATATTCGTACATAATATGTAAATATTATGGTGCTTTGTACGAGATTTTAATTGGGCACACTCTCTCCGCCACGCGTACAACCGGTTCACTAATATTATTTTTATAATTTATTATTATTTTACATTGTAAACAGTGGTGGATTTTTTCCCCCCGACCAACGACTTTAGCCTAAAGTGTCTAAAGTGCGATTTTATCGGACGCGTGTGTTCTTGTTATTATATTTAATCGGGTGACCGCCGTGATCCTGGTGTTAAGGTTCAGAAAAACACAAACGCACGCACGCACAATCACTACACACACACACACACACACACACACACACACACACACACACACACACACACACACACACACTCGCGTACTCACACATACGCATACACTTACAATCACACGCACTCGCGTACGCACACTCGCTAACCCACATATCCGTCTTTGGCTCGCAATTAACAGTAGTGTTCTGCTGCATCTCAGACGTACATATCGTGTGTTCGATCAATCGAATTTTATTTTTTTAAACCGTACCATCAACTCCTACACCACTGTTTCGAAATGGCAAAAATCGCGATCAAAGCCCTAGTCGTCATGACACTCGTATGTCTAGTTTTCGACGTGAGTATAAAATTGCGCACTTGAATATTATATTTAATAATAAATGCAACGTTACCGTATGTGCACGGATCGCGTGCAACGCACATGATCCCATTCGTTTAGCCGACGTAACGATCGATATACTGCGCGCTCCTGCCGTGCACATACTTGTACTAATTAATATTAACACGTACAACATGATATTTACCGATTACATTCATGTAAATATATGTAATTTATGTATTATTATCCATTCGTTATTCTTTCCAAATGAGCTTTTTGTACGGCTGAATTCGACGTTTCGAAAAGACCACGCGAACAAATAAAATAAAATTATTATGAGCACAACAAACATATATATTTATTCTATATTTTACATAATTTGACCATTATAAAGAATTTTTTTAGAATTTCATTAAATAATAATATTGAACAATTTATGGCATTATATTTATGTTCGTTTAACATACCTATATACCTACGAACAAAGTTAGAAGAACGACCAACCGCCACGCGAAGACGATTGCATTATTGTTATTATTATTTTTTTGCAAATTTATTCAATTTTATATTCCTTTGCCCCCCTCCACGTTTTGCGGTCTACGATTACTCGAAAAACCGTTCTCACCTAAAAGAAGCTTATTTGTCGATTAATGCTCGCATGTTAACTTGTATTTGCAACACTTTTGCACGTGTACATGTACACGTTGAAATACTAAAATCTATGTATGAACTCTCACGCACGCACGTAACCTACTGCAATATTAACTTTTCTGGATTAATAAAATTTCATCCGTGATATAATCGAAGGTGGGGGCATTAACTAGTTAATTTATATTTTAATCAATCTTTTTAACTTAACTAGTTTGATTAGCAGTTGAAATAACTTAGCTTTTCACAGTTAATTTAAAAATGATCTATCAAGTTGAATAATTTTGACTGTTTATATGTAAATATTAATACAAAAATTAAATAATCATGTAAAGTAAAATGGTCGCATACATTGTACATCAGCAGATGTCATATTAGATTTTGTAGGTCGGGCTCCCCTTTAGGTATTGGGTTCTAGCCGTGAACATTACAGAATGTAATGTATAAATAATCTTAACTATAAAAATAAATAAATACGGTAGTGAGTAGCCCCTTGTTATAGTATTTTTCAAATACTTCGGCACCACTGCTGTATATTATGATAAAAAAAATCAATAAAATTGTTTATTATAATTTAGGAAATTAGATCTTTCTAAAGAACGCAGTCACTTTTTATATGATCTATATACTAATTAAAAAAGTAGATTAACTTTTTTTAAACCGAATTAAGGTAGTATATTTTTCCTTATTAACTTTTAACTTATCGAGTTAAATTTATGAATTGTTAACTGTTTACATTTAACTTATCGATCTTATCTCCTCTTAACTTAACTTGACTAGAGTTAATTATTTTAATTAACTTGCCCATCTTTGGATATAATACTATAGTGGTACTAAACTAGCTTATAAATACTGTTTCGTTTTATATGAATACTTATTATTACATACATATTATGTTTGCATGCATTAAAAGGCTATAATACAGCCATGCATTATTATTTTTATTTGCACAATATGTTATAAACTTTTGATACAGATGATTCATCTATTACCATCGCACGTTGTCATTCATTCTATTTTACATATATTATCAGTATTAAGTCTATACAATGAAATTAAGTGTCTGTACGTCTACACTTTAATAATCAGCTCGAAATAACAAAATTATTATTTGGTTGGTTTTCAAAACTTTCGTACACCAATATGCACATCAATATATTGTATTGAATATTTAACCACTTATAGATATAATAAGTAATGATAATAAAATATTATTTTTAATCAAACGTATGGTATGTTACTTATTACAATAAATCTGTCGATAAGTAATTTAAATTTTTCGACCACGTCATTCGACTTTTACAACAGACCTTATGTTTCATTTAAATGATTTATTAATAAATATTTATATAGAGCGTGTCTACTTATTTTTCTTTTAATTATCTTTTGGAAATCATGCTTAACTTAAGTTCCATATAAAACACCGATTATAGACGATGATCATATTGACTAAGAATAATTTCATCGATTAAACCTATACACGATATTTTGTTTTTTTTTCTGGGTGAACTATAAGCTAACATGATGATACATTGATGTATATTAGGAAAAAAATTTATAGAGAAATAAAAAATGTTTCAGAAGTCTCGTGATATGCATAATTAATTTCCCTTAAAAGTTGTAGTCTTTATTTTTATTACTGTTGAAAAAAATAATTCACTCCAAAAATGGTTATCACATTGACTGAAATCGATTCATAAGTAATAATGGTAGTGTAAAGTCATCTATTTTTTAACTCATTCTTAGAGTTTTGTTCTGCGTACAAGTGTACTTATTTTTTTTTTCACATCTCTTATATAAAATTTGTATTAAATAATTATAATATATCTAATACGTACATCTCCAGTAATAATAAAACTAAATTCTTTATTTAATTTAATTGTTTAACTTTAAAATAATTTGCATATACTTTATATTATAACCTATTAATAATTACTTAGTAGTCTATATGTATATAGATGTGACACACTCATCAAGTATATGGATATCTACGTACATCAAATCAAGTCTATGAACTATGATAATTATGGTATCTGGTACTTACTAACTACTTACTTACTATATAGTACCTTCAAAATCATAATTTGTAATCATAAATAATTATTAATAATATTCTATACTTCGGTAATATTTATACACTAATGTAGACATTTAAAACACATTATTTACACAATTTTATAATATATAGTATATACAATTTATTAAGTACTCTTAGATATTTTAGTATAAAAGTAAAATGAATACGTATCTTAATGAAACACCAATTTTTTTTTTTTTTTTTATCATTCATTTTTATGGCACACCCTAAATTCCTAATACTTTAGATGCCGTGGGGCACTTGCCATATTTTTCCCCGCCTTAACATGGCTATGCCTATATGGATCAAATTTTTTTTAACGAAAGTATTTTTTCTTCACTAAGTGGAAAGTAACATTATAAGAAAATCATTGTAAAATGTGTATAAAAATGATTTAAGACAGATTGTTCACATCAATATATTGTGTGAACTGATCACTAGTCTCTAAAATTGGTAAAATATAATAACCAAGCAAAAAATAAATAATACATATCCGCACAAACTATATAAATATATATTACACAAGTATACGCTAAGAACGTTGAATGATTTCAACAACGGAGACGATTCGTTAAATAATGTCAACCCATTACTTGTGTCCGGACTAGCAACAGAGAGACATCTCGATTCATGATTTGATTATCTGTAAAAAAAAAAAATTCCAAAATTGTCAAACGTGAATAATACATAATAATTTATGACTGATACAGAGAGATTTGCAAAATATTTCGATGAGTATTATAATACACATAACCGACCGGGTCAATATTGTAAGTCGGTTAGCATAAATTCGTTTACTGTATTATATAAAACAAATGAAAAAAACTACAAAAAAGCACTGACACTTTTCGAGTATTTTTTTTTATTCCTTTTTTTAGCATATTATGAATTCACTTAGGGTAAAAATTGCTCCGATCGAAATTATGAAAATAATTCCAACACGTTGTACAGACGAATTACAATTTACGAATAAATTTCATGTTTATTTGAATAGTAATATTTGATTTTAAACGGTACCATATTTCTTAATTGATTCTATCCGATTTGTAAAAATTTAGAAATAAAAATCACTTTTAAGTGTACATTAACGATGGAAAACAAACTGTTACATATTTATACGTTACGGCTAACAATATTAAACACTAAAAGTATCATTTCGATAATATTTAAAAGTGCAAGCATTCTAAAGCCTGTTTATAATTTTCAACTTGGTGGGTTAGAATCCTAACTAAAATACTTTAATAGCTATTTTTGTAAATATATATATTAATATGGTGAAAGATATTATTATTGTTATTGTTTTAACATTTTTTATGCTGCAATCGGAATATGGCACCTACACTAATAAGCATACGAGTATGTATTACAAATTGTAATCAATTGAAAACAAATGTAACATAGATTTTGAATCACAGTACACGCGTTATCAGTATAACTTAGCTATAATAAAGTATTTTGAGGTATTTTGACTTTTCATAGTACCTATGTAGGATTTCTTACTATATTGCTGAATGCGCCTGTAATTGTCTGTAATAAATAATATGAATAGCGATGAAAATAATAAATTAGTAATTACTTTGCTAGGCGTAGTAAATACTTCATTTCTAATAGAAACAGCTGTTGACTGTGTTATGCATAAATAAGTATTTAGTATTTATGGTTCAACTTGGTAATGGTAGTTTTTTTTCTTATTCTCATACTTTATCCTTCAAGATGAAGTATCCTTCAGGGTTATATGTGAAAATCGTTTAAGATTTTATATTTGAAATTCAGTACTGGCAGTTATACAACGGTAATTTATGACTCGTACTTGAGCGGAAACGGTAAAGTAATATACGATTTAACATAGTTGTTTAAGAATCGTTTTATTGAATAATATTGAAAATATTTTCGAGTGTGTTGATAAAAAAACAAACAGACTTGTTATTATTTTTCCTAATTTGCGTGGTAAAAATCAATTTGAATTGATTCAGAAATTGGAACAAATGTTATCAATAATTATTTTTTATTTGATTAAACAGTTCCTACTTTTACTATCATAATTATTATTTGGTTCATAACTCAAAGTCGAATTAATTATTACATAGGTATTACGTATAAACATACGAGAGATAGTTTCATTTTTTCTATTTTCGTTGCCGTTACGTGTTTTATTGATTTTACTTTATTAGGTCGGAAGGGTGACCTTTCTAAGTATCTAACGATATATTAAGAACCTCGTAAAGGATTTTTTGTTTAAAGATTTTATATCATAGTATATATATCATAGCATGGTCAAATTGGCTACGATATTTTTAGCCTTTTAAGAAAAAAAAATACAATGGAACTGTCATGTTATATAACATAATAATAACAAAAACTACTTCAACTTGGGCCGTACTTCATTTGTTTGAATATACGACCACACACTTATCAATATTATCGAAATATATGTTACATATTTTTTATGAAAAAAAAGTATTTCCTTAAAATATTATGAATGCATCATATACTACAATTCATTGCACTTTATACATTAATTAAAATAATATAAGTAAATTATAGGCATCATATGAATACACTCCGGCTTGAGTGAACATATAATAGAACTACGTTTATGTAAAATTACTCGTTTAAAACTGACGATATTTATAAATATTATTATATATTTACATATACATAAAAATTAAATGTCTGTGCGAAATTTGCAAAATTCTACTCTTTAATAATATGGAAATAGATACATAAACGTTTATTTAATTATTTAGATTAAATGGTATAGAACTATGTTAGTTGTTGTTAGGTAAATATCAAATTTCATTATAAATGTCGAATACTCAGTGGCCTCTGGAGAATTTAAACATTCTAGAACTTGATTTTATACTTCCCCCTCCGCAAAAATCGACTTTCTACATCTAAATGTTGTACACGTCAAATTCCTCTATTCGGATTGAAGATTTGGAAGCAATTTATATTTATAAATTTATTTTGAAAACTAACTTCACTGTTATATACAATATTCACTCTACTCTTCAGTACGTCCTATTCGGTTCCCACTCAATGCGCTAACTCGATGGTCTAATTTTTCTTCTTTAAACAAACAATTAACATTTACTTGCTATAATGTGATGATTATAGATTTAAATTAGTTTATAATGAATACGTGCGTGAGTGCTGTGATTTATATTTTAATGTGTTAACATTTACAAGTCTAAATGGCCCAATGTAATATTATAGCTTCTGATATAATGTATGTATAATGTATATATTTATAAATGGGTTAGAAAAAAAAAGAAGAAAAAAAGTTGTGTGATGGTTTGTTTTAATTTAGTGGAGCCATGCAATGGAAGAGCAGAATTATGAAAACAAACGACCGACTACTATGGATATGACGAAAGAAAATATGAACAAAATGATGAATAATATCAAGAAATCCGCGACAGATAACTTTCGATCGGTCAAAGAGGCGGAGACTACCCAAAAGGTTACCAGCTTCTTCGGCGATGCGTTTAGCAAGCTGAAGAATATTTTCAGCTCAACCAAGACCAATCCGGACGATAAATACAAACAGGACGCCATCAAGGCGTTTGACGAATATGCGATAAACCATAAAAAGAACTGAACCGGGGCTCAGAACTTCTATTGGATAATATAGAAATAATATTCAAAATAGTTTTTAACGTATCCAACGTCAAACGTTGTACGTGGATATTTTATGTTTTAATTACTTACACGTGATACGACTTATATTGTAATATGTTTAACTCGCATTGTCAATAAAATCAATTTTCCATATAAAAGCATAATATTATATTACATATCTTTGTCTTTTACCGATTTACAATTATTATTACCGGTACATCTATCACTAACTATGAAAACCAAAAAAGAAAAAAAAAGAACCATCAACAGTACACTATACTATTAGATGTTATTGCAATAAAAATGTATGTAACGGACTTTAATTCCTACTTAAAATCCTATTCTACTCTCTTAATCTCTAAACATTTAAAATTATTACGTTGCTGTATACCACGGTTGCTCCATTTTGTGGAATCGTCCAAAGAAACCTTATTATATTATAATTGTTTTGACAATAGAAATACTATTTTTGCTACTGGGATAGGTCGTTTACAAAACCTTTAATTTGTATTGAATTACGAGTATACTTATTTAACTCTGTAGATCTTAATGATGACATCATACGGAACATTAAATTACTATACAATTATAGAATATAATTACAGATAAAATTACTATAAATCAGTAAATTATGTATAATTCATGTTTACACATTTTAAACGTGCATGGTAAACACGATTGTTTAAATTAATAATGCCTACTTAATGTTTTTTAAACACTTCAAAATTCGTAGGTTCACCGATATAATTATACTTAACTTATACTCACGTTTAAGTCGAAGTATTAAATCTAATTCGTACATACTTTCAAATGGTATGACGTAGGTCGTTACGATTTTGCATAGCACACCTATTTTGCCATCTCGTACGTGAATAACTCTAGATTAGGTGTACTAATACTATTTTTTACTCATGTACAGTATATTATATAGCGTTTGTTATACGCAACTCATTAGACATGCATCATGTCCATGATTTTTTGCTCGAGTTTCGAAAATCCGCATACATTATATAGCAATACATTTACATACTATTATATTACGTTAATAATCAAACATCAAATTGAAGACGTATAATTGTCATGTTTGCAAATCGCAACCATCGAAAAGAGAGATCTTGTACGGAAATCATGATGTAATTTAATTATGCTTTTATTGTTACATTCAGTATATTTATTGATTACAATAATTTCGACTTAACTAATATGAAAAATATGTTTGGAAATGAAATAAAAGTTATGGTATCATACATGTTGATGAGAGTAACTAAAATATTTTATGTAAACCAAAAGCTAGACGCTTAGTTGCAGTTTTGATCGAAGGTGATAAATAAAACAAAATATTAAACATCTTTAACTTCTAAGTCATACGGTTATGACTTAATTCATTGCTCATTATGTATTTATTTATTTTTTTGTAAAAGAAGAAACACATTAAAAACATTAAATGTATAACAAATATACGGTATGTATCACGCGTAAGATACATTTTAAACTGTACTTAACATTAATCGAATGTTTCTAATATTCGTATACTTTCAAAAGACGAACGACTCACGTTTTGTTAGAAAGCGGAGTGAAAATTATACTAATGCTTACGTGCCAACATGAATGACTCGTACATGTGTAGAATATCAGTGCGCGGAGAATGCGTTTGAGTTAGGGACAAAATATACGAAAGAAATTCGAGAGCTTCATAAGGCGAGAGATTGGAATCGGAGAAATCCATTTAAAAACCGTCGCATTGATATGTACAGCGTTTTAAACGAATATATATATAATACATATTTATAAGCGACGAGACGAATGATAAACTGTCAAAAAAATTACGCTCGTTTCGACATGCTACAGCAGTGCATTATATTATATTGGAATGGTAATAACGCCGGAAACCTTCAAAGTATCGCACGTCGACTTCATTTCCGTTTATCAAAATCATCGGGCTTTCAAATCGTTTTGAAAATAATTTGCTAGTTGCCTGCGTATTTCATAATAATTATAAATCCGAAAATTAATTATAATAACAGTTTCACAATTTATCAGCAAAGTATATGCTTATAATTTAATATATTATAATTTCGCTTTTGATTATTATTATTGTTTGATTTCACATGGTCTTGACAACGATGAAACGTATCTGTTTCGCTCACGATCTCGTTCATCTACAACGGTTTTTCCAACGTCAATAACCGCGTATAGTAACACAACGGAAATTTAGATATTTTCTTTTCTATAATCTCCAGGATTTTCGACTTTAGAACGTAAGATTTGGTGGCGGAATGGGCTACACGAGATTCGCGAACGCACTGCGTACCGTTGGTCCAAATAACATCATATAGATACCATACTGTAGAAATAACTTTGTTAAGGTTTTTTTTTATTCTTTTAATCGACCCCTGCATGGCCCCTCGGCAACACCGGTGTTGCGCACGCTGCTCTTTGTCGCATATAATAATAATAATAACAATAAAATAAATAAATAACAAAAACATTAACGCCTATTAATATAGTAGTACGTAACGATAAAAACCTAATGCGGCATCACGCAACCGTTTCGCGTATTCACGTGGTATAAGATTTTCTTGTTTTCTGCAGCTGGCCGCATCCGACGACAGTGTTCAGCACCAGGTCGCCGACGCGTTGCCGGACATCAAGGATACGGTGTCGGACATCAAGGAAACGGTGCAGACAACGGCTGCGCCAAGCTCGTTCAAGGAAAAGTTCAAGGGGTTCGTGACCAGCGTCAAGGAGGGCGCGTCTGACGCGTATGAGTCGGTGTCGGACTCCGTGTCCGGGGCCACGCACAAGCTGGATGAGAAGCGCAAGGAGGTGGTGGCCGGCACCAAGAGCATAGTGAACGGTGCCATCACCAAGATCAAGAACTCGTTCAGCAAGTCTCATTCGGCCGAAGACGAGCCCAGGGACCCGGAATCCTCGGAGGAGCATCAGAAAAAACCGGTCCAAACGATCGTGGACGAGGTTCCGGCCAAAAATATAACACCGAAATAGACGTCGTTCCGGTCCGAACTATTTAATTTTAAGATTCATTTTCCGTTTTTTAACGCATGTCACGCGTCTTCCGGGAATAATGTACACGCACTATAACTTACCAACATCACGCGCACTCGATAGTCCCGCGAACCGTGTCATATCATTACAATGCCGGCGATCGTGTTTCAACATTTTAATCTTACGTACTCCGCTCTGTTTACTCGATATTTTTTGTACTATGCGTATTGTAATACAAACGTGAATATTATAATTTATTAAAAAAAAAATTTTAAAAAAACACGTTTTGTTGATTTTTTTCTCGTCGAAATAACTTTGCCTCTTCCTCCTTTTTCGTTCGTTAATCTACAGCATCTGTTGCTTTTAAATGTATTAATGATTCAACATTTTCGTCCGTTGCTTTGCGAGCACGACGAAAAGCGCTAGCGGAACGAAGCAGTGAAATTAAATATTAAAAAATTGCCGGTAATGTACCTACATTACACCGCGTAGACTTGGATTTTATAATTTACGCCGCGGTAAAAATGTACGTCGGAGAGACGCGCATTTACTGGCGATTGGATAAACAACAAATCCTGTGCAGACCATTTAGTCATCAGTTTGGATTATGGTTACGGTTGTGATACTAGAGTAGACGTTGAATCACTGCTTTCTAGAAGCAATACGGTCAGAGCGAAAATCTGCGCTTTACAACGAACTACCAACTGTAATATTATAGCACTGTTAAACATTGCACGTCGCCGTAAAGTGTCCGCACGACCGCGTCATTACTAGTCCAGAATTATCGCAAAGTATATTTATTAATATGGTATAGACTTCAAAATACACGATGGTAATATGTTCACAAGGCGAACTCTGAACAAAAAGAAAAATTATAGATGTTTAAGCTGGTTACAATGTTCGTAGTCCTGGAATATGAATCAACAAATTTTTAATTCACTGGAACATAATCTTGCTTACTTGCTCTCGCCGTAGACATACATATTTTGTTTTAATATTTACCCACAAACAAGTACACGAACAGTGTGTATAATGTGCACATAACTAATTATAATACATTGTTAAATTTTGCTGGGTAATTGAAGTTATAGTAGTTGATAAACTATTTTAGTTTTCGTTACGTACATACTAATTCATTTATTCGTGTTAACATAAAATTCTAGAATTATTTATTTGGTGAAAATGATAAATTTTTAATCAAATTGAACAAAAATGATGTAGACACGGTTGATCACCCAACTATTATTGGTCTATTATCTAAATGTTTTTTCAAAAATATCGTAGGTATATTTTAATTCTATTATCTAATATATTTATATTTAATGTTATATAAAATAAACTCGTTGATCTATGGTTTTTTTTCAATATGTTAAATAACATTCTTTAATAATAGACAAATATTTGTCACAAAAAATGTTATCACATATTTCATATATACGCCCAATGTCAATTTAAACAAGACGAATACATTTATATTTATAATTGCACATCTAAATATATAAGTTCATCAGGTCAACGAGTAAATTCCGAAAATATAGAGTGAAATACACTTATAAAGTGCGTTTAAATAATGTGCAATTCTAAAGCGCAGCTTAAGAACGCAATATGATTTATAAGCCGCTATGTTCAAAAATTTTTAATAAACATTAATAATATATAATTTACTTTTTGTTTGTGTTTGAAACGAAAAACGTTTTATGCCGTTCCTATTCATTTTAAATTAATTTAATAACTATTATCGTACAAATACTACACAGATTACCTAATGACTTCATATCAGGTATTATAATATGAAACTTAAAAATTATTATTTGTTTGAGTGATAAATATATTATAACCAAAATAAATTTGAATAATTGAATGATTGAATTTATCACACTAATATTATTTATTTTTTATTATAATTTTTATTAGATTTCCTAATGTGTTGTCCAACAACAGCAAAACAACTATATCAATAATGTTTTAAATATAAAGAAATATTAGTTTATCTACGAAAAAAACACGTTCTTTATAACGATTATAAAGACCATTAATCATCGACTGAACTACTGAATAAAAAAAGATAAATAACACTAATCAATATCATAATATTATGCGACTTCAGGCCGATAATATGAACCTAAAAAATGTCAATAGTATCCGATTTTTACCACTGATCATAAATAGTTTCAACAATCAATGTTCAGTTATTCATTATCTAATCTGAAATCTATCACATTACATTTTCAAGTTGATACAGACGATGTATCATATTATTATGTGTTTAGTCTTCATTCAACGTGCAAGCAAATAGGTAACAATACGTATTTAATTTATAATTCATTTTTACATTCGTGAGCTAAAGTACAAAATAAAAAAAAATACCTAAAACAAAATGATCGTTTCTCGGCATGTGTTGAGAGATATTTTGGTGATCTTCTTGATGGCTTCCATCCTGCACGTAAGCACAAGCAAATTTATAATGAATATTGCGTCCATTTTGTTTAACTTTTTATATGATTTTTCTTTCACCGCCGCCGGGTAACTTTTCCTTGTCCATAATGATACAGAATACTGTTATGAATTTATTAAATATCTTATGGTTAAATGATCTAAACATTATTAATACTCTATACACGATTTAATACATATCATTTAATTTATTTTTCTCAGAATTCCTGCTATGCATGCTGCTAGCATATCACATTATTTCTATTTGTTTACGATTATGATCATGAATTTATACTGTACGAAAATATAACTTTTAATGTTTTTCACTTTTTATCGTAAAAACCTATTCTAAACGCGTTTGTCTGTTTTGACAGCATTTTCTACATCATCAATCAAAAATAATTATTAATAATACTTGTATTACGTGACTAAAATACGTAACTAAAACTATTTCGTACACAATCAGCATATACTTTGATTAATTTATAACTCTGTGTGCAGTTAGGCATATGGTATTGATTACAGGGCTACATTACGATTCAGCAAATTTTGCGGAATCGTGTAGATCTTCATAATCATTTATAAACATAAACGATTCCGCATTATTTCAAATGCAGCGTTGCACGATCGTTAAAACCTGAACTCATTTTTTCCGTAATTTTGAACTGTGCAGTCATATGTTTTTGAATTACACGTGTAATTAGTTCGTGCAAACTTGGTTTAATGGATCTTTATACGAGATTCTCGTTGTATGGTATATAACACTACTATTATTATTTATTTTAATTTTAAAATTAATTTTGTTTTACATTTTTTAATTATTATTTGTATTGTGAAACGGATCAGTTTTTGTGTTTTTATTTCTATGTTCAAAGAATGTTATTTCAATAAACAATATTAACAATGTAACATTTCATGCAATAAAATTATTATTACCACCAAATATAAATTACTAGTACCTATATGAATCAAAACGTCTATACGTATGTAAAACATCTGTATTGACTATAAGTTTTAACAAGCATTTATAAACGGATGTTACAGCATTTGAAATCATGCGTAATCGTCCATATAAATACGGAATTTGCGAAATCGTTTATGTTTATAAATGGTAATGAAAATCTACACGGTTCTTCACCGGGTTTATAAGTATTGTTAGGTTTTTCTGTTCGCTTTTTAAAAGTAACATTTGCAAATAACTCAAACACATTCGACATGAATTATAGAATACGTAGATAATATAATATCTAATAGATTTAAATAAATAACATTATTCTAAATATTTCTGGGATACATTAATCAATATGAATAAATATTATGCTGTAAATCCAGATATTTTATTAGATTAATTTTCAAAGAAAAAAAATATATATATATGTATTATGTATACGCAAAATTACGGATTACGAAGTGTCAAGTTTATCAAATAATAATTAATAATATTTTTATTATAATAGTATAAATTTTGTTTTCTTTTTTAATACCCAATGGGTATTCTACGTAATCACATTTAAATAACGTTACATATATGTAAGGTTAAAATTATAAGATAAGGCAACATGCAATTAATGCCCCGTAGATTATAAACAAAAACTATATTGTTTACGCAAACTAACCAACAACTACATCCTCGACAAGCCTCTAATCAAATAAGTATAACTAAATATGAGATAATTTAGTGTTACGAAAAAAATTCACAGAAACCTAAACACTGATTGTACAATAACGATAACCACCGTTAATCACGATCTTCATGATTTTATGTGTTTTTCAACAACTATCATCAAGTCGTGGGCTCAAACTTGCAAACCATAATAATTACGATTTCAATACACATAATATGTGTTTTTCTCCATGTAAAACATAAAATTCACTGGTTTTTGGAGACCTATTTTGTACACGCATAGTTCGAATTCACTACGGAATTATTTTTAATTTTCAAAACGACCGTACACAAGTTTTTAATTTAATTTCAAGAAGCCAATCGTTCTTGAGGACTTTGCTAAAAAATCGATAATACTGAAACTGCAGCAACTAAACGTTTACGAGCGTTGAAAGTTTTAACGAGTGGAGTATCTTTCTGAGCATCCTTGCCCTAAATCCTATCCGCTCTGCACCCAAAAATACTTTACATACATATCTATAGTAAATTATTGGTTCAGTAGAATTTTTTTCTAGACAATATTTTGCTACGGAATTAGAAACATATAAGTGACAATTTTAATAAAAAAAAAATAATTTCAACGATGTTTCAAAAATATATGTTGGTCATGTACAGGATCGAGTACTCGAGTATTTAACGCTATTGCGGTATTTTAGATTTTTTCGGATGGGGAAAGACTTTAAAAATCACTCAAAAATAAGTTGTCCTAAAAATCTACATGGCATATCGATATTACTATAATTGTTGACATCTCATGGAACTGCTTTTAAAATTAACTGGAGAAAATGTTCACTGAGCATTAGTTTGAATATCGTCGATGGTTTTTTTTTGTTATTAGCATAAGTAATAAAATTGTTAATAACTGAAGTTTAATGAAAAAACTAATCTAATATTATCTTATACATTCTCATATAAACATATAATAATAACAAAAATTCTCGTATTATTTGTTATTATGATGATTAATAGCTATTATAAAAAATAACAACACATTATTT
Organism: Sipha flava; assembly: GCF_003268045.1. NCBI lineage: Eukaryota > Metazoa > Arthropoda > Insecta > Hemiptera > Aphididae > Sipha > Sipha flava. Next base: position 305,710 of record NW_020273227.1, read on the forward strand.
ATGATTTATTTCAAAGAAAATAAATCACATTTTTATAATAATAAAAATTATTATTTATCTTGCATGTTTATCTAAAATAAAAAAAAATACATATTATGTCCTTACTGAAAAATTATGATTACTCGGAAAATAAAAAATTAAAACAAGAGAAAAATATATATTACCCAACATAGGTACATTAATAAAATACTATACTACTATAGTAAACATAATTTTTTTCTACAATTGAAACAGTCATTATTATATATTATTTACTTATTCATTTTGTATTTTATTTAATCACATTTTAAGTTATTAGTGAAATGAAGGAATGTATTGGTTTTAAAATGATGTGATTTTTTTTTTTAATTTATCTTATATTTCTGTGTACAAATAATCGACTCAACATGATCATCAAAAGAAGGAATTCTATCTGATAATAAAGTTTATTAAAGTTTTAATTATCTGGAAATTATTTGAATTTGTCATCTTATTTACAAATAATTGTGAATAACAAACAAAAAAAAACAATAATCATCAAAACTTGAAATTTTTACTCAATGCTTATATAACCGTTAAAGATAATGTAATTTTCAAACAATTTTGACCATCTTCTTGATATTTAATAGGTATTTGAATATTTTATATTTTCTTTTCTTCGTTGAATGTCAAATAATAAATAACTTAAGTTCAACAACAAATTTAGAAAGTTTAATACAGAGTTTCTCATACAACTTTTTTACTTGTAAAAAAATATGTTTAAACTTGTTTAAAAATAAATATTTTTTATAATTGTATGAGTTTTAGATGTTGACAAAACTCGATAAAAATTACGAAAATATTAACGTAAAAACTTGAAATGTAAGCTGAATACTTATACAAGCATTATTTGTATATAATAACAATCATAATTTTAACATACAATTTGAAATTAATTAAATCAAATTTCAATGGTTATACTAAAATGTAAATTATCTTAAAGCATTATAGCTGATCCAACCAGCCTTCTTCACTCAGAATCATTTTGTAGGAATTTCTTAACCACCAAAAACTGGTTTATTTAAAATCTGACTGATAACGATTGTATTTCACGCTTTTTAAGTATAACTGGCGTAAAGTACCTAACCTCCTACATTGAACCAATGAATAAATTATGGTAAAAAATAACAATACTATTTAACTACCAGACGTCAATAAAACATTAATAACAATAACGATTGTAAAAAGTTTTGTTAAACGTTTTCCTGTTGACCTTATCGGATTTTTCAAGTCAACAATGGCTAGTTCTTATCACACTAACCTTTTTTAATTATTTTTATAGTGCGTAACGGATTGAGGGTAAAGTGTAAAAATTGAATATTATTTGTAAGTTTTATTTGTAAGTTGTATACATTTCCGATACAATCGTTTCTTGCGTATCGACAGCAACATCGATGTATGCATGTAATTTATAATGATATACCATAACAATATTAACGCGTACAGTCATTGGATTGTTCAATAAGGCTCGTTTGCGATGATATAGGTGGTAGAAGTACTCGGTGGGCGTAGAAAAACCAGAATCAAGTGTGTGGCACTGAATATTGTATTATGAGGACGTTACAAATTGTATTATTTGCAGCCAGTGGAATGTAGAGTTGTTCGCCCGTCACTGATACAGTGCTTGGTACGAGATTTGGGTCAAATCGGTAAAAGAACCGTCGACTTGATATGTAGACCGTTGGTAATTGACGACCCGTTGAAAAACAAGCTCTTAGGAACCTCAAAGAAGATGAGATTCGATCCAAAGTCGAAAGATTTAAAAAAAAAAAATCAAGCAATAAAGCGTTTTACAAAAAAACGAACAAATGTATTTTGAAGAGAACCTAGATATTGACAGAGATTTCGAAGAAGAACATACTACTGTTATTATTAATTTAAAGTTGTACGTTAAACCTCGTACAATAATTATTTCACGATTATATTATTACGATGATGTATAAGGTTTTTATTTGTAATTCATAATCTAACCATAAATGTCGACTTAAATAAAAAATAGTTTCTTATTATGTTCACGAAAATATTTACCCATTTATTTTTAAGTATAAGTGTAATATTTTTTACTTTATTATTATATCATGATTTAAAAACGTAAATTATTCCGCAGTATTATTCCAAGCTAACCACGAATTGTTCCTAATACTTAACCACATGCCTTGTAATATACGATTTTGGAAACCGTATGGATTGTATTACTTCAATTTTAAGACTATATTATACTTTTATATCAGGCATTGTTTTTTGAAAAAAATAAAAAATTGTTTAAATTATCGTTTAACAGTCACAAAACCGTGTGTTGTTTTAAATTAAAAACAAAAAACAACTCTGATGTATTATTTTATCATGCAAACCGTCCAAAATCTAAAATGTATCACTGCGAAATAAACTGGCTGTCATATCCTATGAAACATATAGTGTACTACTTTGATATCCTTATTCGTCAAATATTGATTGTTGAATATTATTAAAATAGTACAACATAATAATATTGAACTTTTTTGAATACTCATATTTATTCTGTTGCTAGTTATTTCGGTAAGATTCAGCGATGAAAAATTTGTGTATGTAATATGTCTATATAATTTGCGATTTTTCATTGTCAAATAACGATCAAAGAAACTACGTACTTATATAATCATTTTTACCAAAAATGTACCTTTTACTTCTCTAAACCTTACTCCCAGTAACAAAATGAAATATTAATTGATTGATCTCTATTATTTAATAATATAATTAAATTGTATTATAAAATTTAAATAATATTTAATACATTTGATACATAAATAACATTTTCAAAAATGTTAACAGTAAACCCAGTTGATGGTTAGTATTTATGGTTTTTTACTTAAAAATACAAATACATACGAACCTACGGAGAGCATGTTGCACACGTGGAAAATCATAAATATGTTTTAAGACCTACACCGAGGTGAGTATATGGTAAAAATATAAAATGTGTACTGAATTGTTGGACACCATACTAAGAGTGCAAGGTTTAGTGCGTATACCAACGGAACGAAAATTTCACATGTGTGATACACGTGTGTATAATTATGTATCTCGACTTCCGAATAGTGTTATATAATTCTCATCTAGTAGTTGAGTATTCACACTAAGTCGATGAACACGTTCACGATACATAATTTTACAAATGTTATTAGTTCACGAGAGTAATAACACTAATTTTTTTCATTATTCGTTTAATTTTCATACTCCTTGATACGAGGCTAAAACGAAATTATTATTAAACTACATTAGTTTCAAAGTCCACTGCTGCTTCTAAAGTCGATACCGATGATGATGTAAGTTATATTTTCAAATAATATTGAATTTTACCATTTTATATAAATTCAATTCAATTATTCGATTACTAAACTTCTTATTTTGTTTAAGATTTCGTTAAATCACGCGTAACCGTTAAAAGGATGTAGTTGAGCATATCAAAAAAAAAAAAAAAAAAAAAATAAGCGGGGTATGTTTATTATTTATAATTATTTATAAATAAAATAGCTATTACTAATAAATATTTTTTTCCAGATATAATCATACTTGTCGGTATTGGAGAAGACATGTGAGAGCGATACTTATATCAACAAGGGCAATACCGTTTGAAAAAATCATGTGGTGATATATTTAATATAAAAATATATAAATATTAAAGAAAAATCTAACCATTTTGATTTATTTTATTTTACTAACAATGAAACTGCACTTTTATTGTTAAATAAATAATTATTCCGACTTAATAAGTCCACAAAGGTTTAGACAATGTTTCAAATCAATTATTCGTTAACGACTAGATTTAGTAATAAACCAAATAATAATAAACATGAGGTCTGATGGAATTAGAGAAACATAAAAAAGTTTGTGGTAAACATAAATGATGTAATCCTATAATGAACGCTAAAGCAGCTGAGAAATTTATTTATTTTAAAAATTTGAATTGTAACGAACGGGTACCGATTGTAATTTATGCAAATTTAGAATGCTGTTTAAAACGAACTGATAAAATAGAATCTAAAACTTATATTTCTCATATTCATGAACCTACGAGTTATGGATACTTGTTTAAAATGAACTTAAATATAATAACTGAAACCTTAATCACACAATTTAAAATTCCCCAAAAACTTTTATTTTAAAAAATCCTGCTAAAAATTATTAGATATCAATGCGTGCAATAAAATACATAAATGATATAAAATCAATATTCCTATGGAAAAACGTACAAATAAAAAACAACTTAAATTTGACGATGCAAAATTTTGTAATATAAGTTCAAAACCATTCAATATTATAAATAAATATAAATTAAGAGATCTTCACATTCTACCGGAAAATTTAAAAGGACATCATGTTTAGGCTGTAATTTTTAATTTTTTAGCGACCAACTTATCATTTGTTTTTATATTTCTGTCATAATTTAGTATATAACAGTCATTTTTATTCATGTGCTAGAATGTGATGATAATGAAATTCGTGTTATACCAAATTTATCATAAAAATACATTTCGTTTAGTAAACAAATCGAGGATGAGTTTTATATGAAGTTGATGGATACTTATCTTTTTATGGCTGAATCTCTGGATAGTTTAACCTTTAATTTAGCTAAACCCCAATTTCGAGAAACATTATAAATATTTCCGTTCGAATTGACATGATTATTCGAAAAATAAATTTTTCCTTTGATTTGGTTAACTGTTCTATAAAATTAGAAGAAAAATCATTACCTCATAAATCAGCTTTCTATAACTATTAAATGGATGAAAAATTTAGTGAAAATTATTTCAAGCGTGAGCTTGTACTATTTAATCAATGTTCGGTTTAAATTAATTAGATTAATATAGAGATTTTTATTTGCTAACAGACAAATAAATGTTGCCAATGAATTTGTAGTTAATGGCTTTAGTTCATCTATTATTTTATTCGGTTTTTAAAAACTGATTAATATTGATCTTATATTTTATAGTTAAATAATTATAAATAAATAATTTATAGACACATTGAACGTATTCATATTGTACATAGATATTGTATCTATTTAATTTTTAATAAATATTGTATGTACTTAATTTTTTAATATAGATAACTAATGTTTATGTATAATTTTGTAAAACTATTGTGTATTTTTTTTTTTTTTTTAATGTTATTACATTTTATTTTGTTATTTTGTCAAACTAAAGTATACTATACTATAAAAAAGTTCCAATTTTGTTTCTTTTTCTGATTTTTACCTATTTTAAATGACAGGGGACTGCAATACTTAAGGTAGCAATGCCTGCATAAAAAAAATAAATTTTACCGTATTCTGAAAAGTGATATTTTATTTTTTCTGTTATTTTATGATTTTCCACGGTAAAATCAAAATTTTTATTCAGGCGTGGCTGCCTTTAGAATTGAAATCTCCCTGTAAATGAAAAATATGGTAACAGAACATAAAATTACACTCTACCTACATCATTCAACATGACAACAATGGTCGCTATGTTTACTAATCGTTTTTATACGAGATTTATATTCAATTAAGGACATTCACTGAATTACCAACTATCCCTTTTTACAGCCACTTAATCCATAACGTTATCAAATTACTGTGTATGAAAGCTAAACTCATAGTTCAACAACAATAACTCAATCATCACATAGGAAAAATATTTTTTTCAACCAACGTTAGAAAAACAAGTGAATACTACCTACTCAACTATTACCCATGTCCAACCATCTCTAATACCTAATAATACCTAATAATATGTATGCACAAAGAACAAAAAACAAAACATTATGAAACCAATACATTGTAATACATTGTAGAACAATTTCAATCTAAAACATAAAAGTTATGAATTAAAAAAATAGTTCATTCGTTTATAATCTACTCACATACTTTTATATTCCACATGACTCAATTATCGGTATATCGATTCATGTATTTTTATATTTTAATATTGAGAAAAATAATGTGCCTAAAGATTTTCTATGGAACTGAAAAAAATTAATTAGCTTAGACGTGATACAATTACTTGTAAATATCTAACCTAATTAACGTTGTAGAATTTAATATGTGAACATTAAAAATAAAAAATAAAATAAGTATTCTATATAGTATAAAATGAGAATATAAAATGTTTTCACAAAAAGAAGATAACATCTAATTTACAGTACAATTAGTGGTTTTACTAAGATTAGTATTAGTATTAGATTTACTAAGTGTGTTTTCTAAGATGAACATGAAATATAGAGAGGCAAGAAATAACTGAAGGCTTAAATTTTTTAAATATGAATTGATTATCACCAGTGGCGTCATTTCAATTTTTTTTTTAATATGCATGGCGTATAGAGTAGGCCACTAAGCCTATCTAGAATTTTCAACTCAACAAGAATAAAATAATAATATTTTTACAATTTATTAATGACAATATAATAATAATAATGATATTTATTAAATCATTTAACTAAAAAAAGCAGGAAAGCCAAAGGTGATAATAAATATTGTAATAAAGCGTTTATTAGGTACAATTACAGTTGTATAGTTATATTTTTTGTTAATATTTAAGAGGATACCGACGCATTTTCATGCTTGCAAACTTATTTACATAAAAAATATCAACACAAAATGTTATTTAGATAATGTTTTAATATTTTCAATTATCAATAATTGATTATCATTATGAAATATGAATTACTGTAAATAGGCTAGCAGCTGATAGTTAATAAAAGCTGATAGATTAATTTCTAAGAATAAAATCCTGTTAACCTGTATTTTATGAATTTGTTATATATGTATATATTATATTTTTTTATCGTTAAAATTCACTTTTTTTTACGTTCTGTAATACATACAATTTATTCATGATTTGTTTTTTTGATAAAAATAAGCTCATGATGTACAAAAAGCAAAAATGTAGCAACCCTGCTGCATACACATATTATGATTTTTAAACGAAAAAACAAAGTCTATATTCGATGAATTAATATGAATCACAATTAATTTAACCACTCTTTTGTTGAATTCTTCAAACTCTGAAACTACAATTACTGATAGTCGTTCAAGGCCTTTTTTTTATAAACCGCGAAATATCACAACTAGAATACAATAACATCGCTATCGTATACCGTAATCATCAACGTCCCATCAAGGCTGTAACAATATATATATACACAAGTGTTTGTAAATAAAATACAAAGCGTAAAACGTATAATCAAAGTTAGTTTGTCGAAGATGTATGTTTTTATTATTATTTTTTATTAAATTTAAATTGCGAAAATTAAATAGGATATGAACCTATAAAGTACATAATTGATTTACCTTCAGTGCACGGTATTCGCCGAACGATTTCTATTTTTATTTGAATTCAATATTCTTTTGGTCACGAAAATCAAATCGAATCGATCGCGCATTTATGGCTAAAAGTATTGATGATTGGAGGAGTGCAAAAGCCACTCGTCCAACAGACAGCTTGGTCACTTGGTACTTTTCTGACCACAAAAAATCATTATTACATATTAATTGTATTATAATCATAAAGGAACACTTGAACATGCGTTGTTCTAAGTTTAATCATTTGGTTTTTACATATTGCATTCTACGTGTAGTAATTTCAATATTATTTAAGGAAAGAAAAATATAGTTTATTTTATGCTTCAAGTTTATTTCGTTTATTATTCATATTTTCTTTTCGACCGGGAGTTTTTTGTTGTATAAAGTTAAGATTAGGAACAAAATGTTATTCTAATACACTTTTTTTGGGGGATTAACGGCCTTTTAGAGTACACATCCAAAAATAGTGTCTCCATCTATAACAACTTTGCGCTAACATATGTCAATCTTCATCCGGTAGCTATATCCCTCTTAACACAATCCTTCCATCATATTCGGAGTTTTTCCAAAGGTCTCTTCTCTTTTGGATTCTATTTTAGAACCGTTTATATCATGGTTTCAGGTTTTCTCCAAGCATGATCTGCCCACTCCAGCCTTCTTCTATTTATCTCATTTACTGTACTCAGTACTGGTCACATACGATTATAATACACTTTGTTGTATAAAATAAATGGTAGTCAATACGTGAGAAATATATATAATTGGAATACATATGTGTGCATTCGAACTAATTACACCACTAGTACTGAATTTATTTTACATTTTGCGTAACGATTTTGACAATTTTATTTTGGAACTCATAAGATTCTGGCATTTAGTATCGTTCTTGAATTTGTCAATTTTAGTAAAGTAGTCCATTCAGTCGTATCTTACTACATTTGGAACCATTGTAATGTCAATATGAATTTTTTTGTTTAGCAGTTATATGGTTGCGATATTTCAGTTTCTCATATTTGACTTCTAAAGCTGAAACTATCGTTATTAGAACTGCATGACAGTTTAGTATTATATATTTTTTTCGATTATGGCATTATAACAACAGGCCCTATTTTTATGTGCACCATGAAATGTACTACGGTCTACAAAACAAAAATTTAATAATAATAAGCCAACTACTAGGAAATATGAGTGTTATTGAATTTTTTAAAATTTAATGCATACATATATATATTATGTATGTAATATATTCCTTTTTCTAAGAGAGTAGCGAGACTAAATTTTCATTTAAAGCAGTAAAATCAAGTGTGCAGTCCGAAATTGTACAAATAATAGGGCCTGTATAACAGTATTGCGTATCATTTCTGCTAAATTCAAGCGAAAATGCTATAAATCAAATATTGAATGTTCTGGAATTTGCTTTATTTTTACATTGAAGCCACGAATTACTAGTAATTAAACCAAATGCATGAACCATAACACGTAAAGCCCATTTTTTGGACTTTATAAAATCTAATCATCTGGTCACTCATGTCAACGATTTTATCAAAATATTTCATACATTTAATGTTACCCATTCACTAAAAATAGAAATTAGTATTATGAGAAAAATAAAAACCCGGGATAAATGATAATTGGGTAAATATTAATCACAAACATGATAACGGAGGTTTCTGTTAATCGTCAATCCTAATAAATAATTATTTATTGAAAACTTGGATCATTATGATGACCCGTAGGTCCGAAAGGGATACTATATCCGATTGCAATAACATTTTATACTGTACTGAATGAAAACTGATCGTATTGATTGACCGAAGACAGGTCTCGAACTTCGACTTGGGAAATTCTTAAGACCCGAGAAGAACGCGTTATAGACGAACGTGGCGAGACGTAACAAAAACGTCTCAAATCGGTCCATGTATGCGTGTGAATGACGACCAACTAATTGACCGTTCCAGGATTCAGATTTAATCCGATTTTATCCGGATTTCGGTTTCAATCCCCGATGGTGTTAGATTATTTTTGGATATGTCGAATAAAAATGTCGAATGGATTTTATGGAAAAAAAATCGAATGAAAATCGAGAGTGTGGATCGTCAGACGAATCTGAAAATCTGAATCGAAAGGATTAAATAAGATTTCAGAATCGGGCGGCCGGCGCTATCAGACACCCCCCCGCGGTTCCTCGTGCCCGTGCTGTGACCGCGCACGCGTGTGCCAATCAAGTCCTAGTCGATGTGTATGCACAAAACGTTTTGGCTCTCATACGAGTTTTTTTTTTTTTTATGTCAGAACGCGTCCGGGGCCGCCGTCGGTACCGGCCACGACGGTAACGAAGACAGCGGCGGAGCGGAAGACCCGACGACCGCGCAATCGCCGTCGCTGGTGGACAGGATGTCGAGCGTGATGAACAGCGTCAAGCAGCAGGCGACCGAGACGCTGGACAGCGCGGGACACGCGCCGGCGCCCGTGCTAAACAGACTGCAGGGCGGTGGGCCACGGTACAACACTGAGAACAAGTTGCTGGGCGCGAACGCCCTGGACCGGCTGCAGGAGACCAAGGGCCGCACCGTGGCCGCGGCCAAACGGGTGATGGACGAGACCGTGCACAAGCTGCAGTCGACCGTGGACGACATACGGCGCACCGTCAGCGGCGACGACTGGGGCGACGTGGGCGGCGACAAGAAGATCAGCAACGCGCTGGACAGCCTGTTCCGGGCGGTCGGCTCCGAGAGCAAGGCCATGTTCAAGTACGCGTCCGACGCGCTCAACGAGACCGCGGAACGGGCCAAGGCGGCCGTCGAGCGAACCCAGACCCGACGGCCTCCGCAATGAGATCGCCGCATCGATAGTGCAGTTGACTGTTGCCGTGTCTCGACCGGACCGTCCGCAGTCCGTTACATTAGCGCGTTACAGTTGTTCGAATAATACCGTTTTTTTTTTTCGCGCTTACCACGATCGTCACGACAGAAATAAAAATCACCGCGTTCCGCACGTAGCGATCAGTGCGCGCGCGTACAAAGTTGTAGGGTACCGTCGATAGTTGTACTACCGACGGAGACTGTTCGCCTCTTACCGATAATGCCTTTTACCCATGACGTGCGTGCTACGCACGTCGTATCTCGTCCGCCTTCGAATCGTAATCATAAGCAATAACTGTAACACAATTATTTCTCGCACGTAACATTATTTCGAACAAATTGTTTGTAGAATTTACTAAAATATACGTTCGTCGTCTCATACGCTGTCATATTTGCTTGTTTTTTTTTTCATTCTCTTATCGCGATGTTGTGCGAACATTTTACCGAGAAATGTTTCACGCACACTGCGGTGATGGGAACAAGTAGTTTTTTTTATCATTTTAACGTGGATTTTGAAATTTGAATGCCCGGAAATATGAACTATCCGGATATTCTATAAATTTAAACACTTTTCACATAAACATTCAAACCGATATGACGATTATTTTTATTTTAAAAATACTTTTCAATCATAATTTGTCGTGTTTGAACAAAATATAATTTTATTGTTTCGCCAAACGTCCGGTACAAAAAAAAAAAATATACGAAATATTCGAATACCGAATGCATAACCTTTTGGAAGTATAACAAACACGCGTATACTCGTATTGTATATGATTTTCGTGTGTAACCAAGACAACATAATACCTACTTAAAGTTCAGTACATACATATAAAACATACGCGTGATACACGTTAACTTAAAATTGAATTTTATTTATACCTACACAATTATATTTGTTTATCGAACTCAAATACTTATAAAATATTTCAAAATATTAACATTACACGAAATACTTGAATACATGTATGGTTATTTTATATAAATTAACATTATTTTTTCCTGAGAGTTCGTTTTATAATTGCACTAAACTGTAATCCGGCTATTTTCTCGTCTCTACAATAGTTACTTAAATAATAACTTTCAATTACACAGATTCAAATTAATTTACACCCATGAGTCTTAGTTCCACAGGCTTGAAAATAATTCAAACAACAATAGACCTACCCCATACTTACCCAATATTCTGTCATAAATTTTTTTTACGCAGAATTAATCAACGAATATTCGTAAATGAGCGTTTTCTTTTACGTTTAAATCTATGATACATTTCAAACCCTTAATAATCTAAAATAAAACCTAATAAAACACGCCTTTTTAGTTTTGTCTAATTGTTTGAGTGTGTACTCCAAGCATAAAATAAAATAATTCTTTACTGAACCGATAGTACAAATATATTATATGTAAAATAATTTAAAAATTTATAAATATTAACGAAAATAAACCAATGTTGTGAATATTCTATAACAGTATGGTAAAATATCAAAAGAAACTGTATAAGCCCGAGAATATCGCTGATATGAAAATAAAGCAACACTAATAACTTATGCGTTCAAGAGGTAACCATCTATATTGTTAATCCTAAATTCCTTTAGGAGTGATAATAATTCAAAGGATTATCTTCACACTATTTGTCGATAATATCAAATCTAATCCAATATATAGCACGAGCATTGACGTTTTATGATATTTTTTCAGGTGATGAAAAAGTGTTGTAGTGAATTTAATCCACCGCGATGAGATATTATTCCTTAAAGCCTTGCCTTTTTTTTATTTATAATTAATTTCATTAATTTGAACTTGATAATAACGCAATATACATACGATCATACATAGTCTGTTACACACAGTTAAACGATTAAATCAATGTTTAATTTACACGTTTCCCATTACAAAATATAATGCGGTACAATATTAATGGTGCAGCGTAATCATATATATTATTATTTCCCTTGGCCGCCGTATAAAATATTTCATCATTTGACCGGTTTAATCATTTTCATGATTTTCAAACATATACTGCAAATATCGAAAAGTGGGTATTATAACTAGTTATTTAACAGCAGCCTGGCTCAAATACTTATTCACAACTAGGCAAACTTAAGTTTCGACGCCCCTTACATGTAAATTCTACATCAAATATTTTTTTTACAAAAGCAATACAAATATAGACTTAATTTTGAAATAATTATATTTATTTGGTTAACAATTGATTAGATCAATATATTTTTAGACAATTAAACCACAATTAATTTAAATAAAATAAAACAATTTATAGTCTTTTTTTTTTTATTATTACACATAATTTGATATAAGTAGCTACTAGGAATTGTAAACTTTTTATAAAAATTATCTATAGTTTGAAAAGTTAAATGCCGCTTAGGCGTAAGCCTATGTCACCTATCCTTTGATTCGGACTTGTTTAACAGTAATAAGGAAAGAACAGATAATAAAAACTAATTAGCAGATTACAACAGACGTCAGATTTACTATATTTAAAAAAAAGCCATGAATAAATGCAATCATAATATATATGTTCTGGAATATGCGTTGTAGAATCTCCTAATGTTTGTTATTAATTATTATACTCGAGGTTTGTACATTTATACATTTCAGAATATTGATTGCCAGAAATTGGAAACATTTCAGAAAATTAAACATCAACTGGATGAATTAATGGCGAGAAAAACGAACATCGATATTGACTATCGTCCGGACTTCAAAGCCATGATCGAAAATCCAATCTCTAAGTGGGATCAAGAAGCTACAACGGCCATCGAACTAAATACCAACGCGCTATTGGTGTCTTTTCAGTCAACCAAAGAGGATATTAAAAAGGCTACGGATAGTGTAAAAATTGATTTCGAAATTGATAGAAACACGAAAAAATCGTAACGCAAATATTTGATCGAGCTCATGCGAAAGCATTATTTTCCGACATATTCACTCTAAAGATCTATATTATTGTTAAATGCTATACAATTCATTTCTAAATTGTTTTCATTGTATTCGTAGTATTTCAGTCTACGTAACACATTTCAATTTTAATTATTATGTGTATATGATGTACAATTATGATTTATAATGGTAGACGCTAGAGTAAACCGCACCGAACCGTATAAATATATAAAATATTATTGTTATCCTTAAATTTACATTATTTCAGTATTGCAATATGAACTTTTTCGAATGACCAAATATTAATAGATTAAATTTAAAAAATTAACCAATCAATAATTATACTTTATATACTTTGTGAATTGTCGTAAAAAACAAGTCAAAAAAAAAATTAATAAATTTAATAGTATTAGCGTACTATGATTTTGTTTTGTTTTGTATAATTTAAATGAACACTAATGTTTTTTAATTTTCCAATTTAAAAGTTCCAACTTTTAAATCTGAAGACGAAAATAGTTAAATTTTTTTTTTATAAAAAAGCGATGCTTGAAAATTAGTTCCAATGCATAATTATTACATACTATTATATCTAAATATTGTGAATAATTATTCATTATCAACTACTCTGCTTTTAAAAATGCGTTTGTAAAAATCACCGGCCCAAACGGTTTTACCTGTAAGTCTACGTTTTCATTTTTAATCATTCGCCCTCATAGTCGTCTTATGTTTAATGTAATAGTAAATCATCTAATGGAAACCGATTCTCGTATTCACACCTTCATGCCCCCAACATATCGATCATATAAGGTCATAATAAGAAATCTATACCACACAACACTCATCTCGGATATTTCTAACGCACTCTCAGAATTGGGTCACTCCACCAGACGAATCACTAACGTTATCAAAAACGGCAACCCGTGCCCGCTGTTTCTCGTGGAACTAAAACCCAACATCAACAACAATGATATTCTAAATTTGTCCTCAATTTTGCATACCAAAATCAAAGTCAAACTACCCTATAGGATCAAAAGGGGTCCACCCCAATGTATAAACTGCCAGAACTACGATCACACAGCAAACTATTGCCATCATCCTCCACGCTGCGTTAAGTGTGAGGGCGATAATTCCACCAACTTTTGCACTAAGGACAAAGACAATCTAGCCAAATGCGCTCTCTGCATGAGCGATCATACCTCCAACTACAGAGGCTGCCCATCATTTAAAGCACTTCCCAAACGCAACAAATCGTTTCATTCAAAACCGTAAAATCCGAATACTGTACTCTCGTCTCATCAACCTAAAACTCCCCCTCCTCACCTTCCCAAAGTTTCTTTCGCCTCCGTTGTCGATTCCAATACTATCCCATTACCTAACAGCCACACTAGCGATATGTCTTTGGCTAAATTTATTTCTGTACTTTCCTCATTAATTAATCCTCTAATTACGCTTCTTACAGCTATTCTAAACAAACAACTTATTCCATAGTCCATTCTCTATTACCTCATTAACAATATTACAATAATTTTAATTGTTGTACACGCAATCTATATCTGGTCATTCTAATTGTTTTCGATCCATTATATATTATTGTACTATTTTTACCTAACCTATTAATATTGTATCTGTTCGGTATTATTTGTTATTTTAATTTTTAATTGGATTGTGTTTATCATAATCTATATTCTATTATCTGTATAACCATATATGCTACTTAAATTCTATTTCAATTGCATATTGTAATTGTTGAACTGTAATAGTAATATACTGAAAGTTCTAAAAAAAAAAATCATGAAGTATATCATATATAAAAGTAAGTACTTTTGAAGGACGTAAAAAATATACGAGGAACATATTATCATTACATTTTAAATTAAAAGGGGTAACAATTAATTAAAATGAGCAGTGTTTTTTTTTTCTCCAAGGCGAGGAAAATTATATTAGTTTGAATTGCGTGTCTCGACGATACGAACATGTCTCATAATAGCTAACCCTGCACGAACTATGAATATAAGCCAACGTGCCAAATACAACACAAGTACATAAAACTTCAAATGCTTATGGGGAAAGGGCATAGGCCCAATTTCAACTTTTGACTTGAGGGGGCTGAATATATATGAAGGGCAAGCAGACCCGTGGGGAGCTTTGCCCCCCACACCACCCACCAATCATCGTTCATATCTTACCTTATAATATTACTTCATAATCTGATTAAATTTTTTTATCTTCATTATTACGGACGACCTACTACACATTTCAAGTAGGGGGGGGGACTTATAATAACACAATTTTCACAATATAATAATACATTTATTAATTAATTTTATTATGCCTATATATCAATCAAAATAAACAACAAATTATAATTGTAACCTTTTATTGGTCTTAGCACACTCAATTAGTATATCCTCAGCTTTAAGCTGAATTTATACTTCTCTTTCAATGTTTATTATTACCAAACTGGAAAATCGCTCATCAAACTGATATTATACATTTAATCCTACAATACCAGTGATAATTTTTATTTTATAATTAACATGGCCATCTCAAAATATATAATATTATTTAAATATAAAAAAAAATAATGTACACATTTATAATATTATAAAATTTTAAATTTGTAGATTTGGGGAGGGGCTTAGCCCCAGCCCCCCTCCCCAATTTGCGCCTATGGGAAAGGGGTAATCGTGGAAATGTACTTCTTATGGAAATAATAATGGAGCACCCAGAAAAACTGAAATAATATTCATGCATTAATCAACGTTAAAATCTATATTGTTTAATTAAATGTATCAAATTTTAAAGTTAGAGAAAAACATAATATATATGACTTAATATTGACTTATAAACTCATATGAACGCATGGAGCTCGAGTCGACAGGGAAGCAGTTTCATCGACTGAGAATTACTTGAATATCTATCATCACATCACTCGATATTCACATTTTTTCGGAAACAAATGCTTGCAGATATATATTATTAACGTTAGACGATCATTGGAGACAACTGACGACAACGCTCATTCTCCAGACCTAAATTATATTTTTATAAAATAAAAATAAAACTTAATGTCTTCGATAAGCTCCTATAGGTCCTTTTTTTAATAAAAAAATTATAACAGAAAGATTTAGTATTATCAATATCTAAGCCGAAAATATAATATTACATTATTGTTTTACACCAGTATGCAGTGGTGTATTTAGAAACTTTTTTTGGGGGGATGTCATACCTAATAGTGAAATAATTTTATAAACTAGTATAGAATATTCTTTATAAACTTATGGTTAGGTTTTTTATTAACTTTTTGAAATCAAATTATTGACAAACTACTAAAACAAAATTTTAAATTATATTATAAATTCTAGTTTTCGTTTTTTATTTGCCAAACATCAAGAACTTCATCGGTTTGAAAGTCTAAATCTCGATGAATCGATAGCATGGTAAGGACATATCAACCGATAATTTCCCCATATCAGATTATTTATTATTTAAACTGATATGTTTATAATTTAACGTTTTCAAATATTTTTTGTGGCGGGGGGTAGAACCTTCCCCCCATAAATACGACACTGCCAGTATGTATGCTGACGGTCGCAGTGCGTGTATATACAGAGTGATTTTTTAACGTTACCACACTCATCATTTATCATGTACAGTGTTCATGAAAACATTTTTGCACAAATGAATTTCATTATTATTCAACATATTCACTTTATATTAATATTTTTATCGTAATATTTTGTAATTAAAAATCTATGATTTAAATTTTTCATTCTGAGGCAGAAAAATTTTTCTAAAAAAATCAAAACGAACTATAGTTAACTATAGTTAATTATTTAAACGTGTTTAAAGTTTAGATGCGCAACGAAGTGGAGTGGCAATGAAATAATGTCTATGCGCTTTATATATCCGCTGGTCTGAAAATTAAACACTTTTATGCAACAATCAACTAATTATTTTAAGTTGATATTTGATTTTCAAAAGTTGACGTTTTCAGAAGATAAAATGAATAATATATTATAAATAATAATAACAATAATAATATGCTGACGTTTAAAAACAACATAATAACAGTAAAAATTATAATTCGTGAAATGAGAAATGCATTTTAAAGATTCGAAAAAATCGCCCTGTATGATACGCGTTGGTATCTATACGACGATATAAATATATAGAGATTTTACATGTACCGATTGTATTATGATCCTTATGTGAATATAAATACACGCGTAATCGGATGTACATAATAAACTGAAATCGAAATCAAATCCAAGACGTTTACGATTTTAACGCGTCTTTTTATTAATAGGCTTGGTGCGCAGCATAATCCACTTACATGTACAACACACGAATACATTTTTTTTTTTTTACATAAACCACGTAACCTTTTAAATGTAAATAAAACAACCGAAAACCCGATACGGCGGTCCGTGCGGACGAATGGATCCCATTTGGCATTTAAAACTGACGATGCTGCAGAATAATAATTGCAGATAGAATCTACATTAATTATACTGTATACATCGGACGACACGTGACCGACACCTCGTTATGTGTACCCGTGCATACCGTACATTAAACACAAACCGTAGTACATACACGTATATGTATGGTATATATGGTATATACCAGTATGAGCGAGCTCCGTGTGGTTCTCGCGGGACGTTATTGATTAGCCCCAGCAGCTGTCGATCCGATCGATCGTTCGCGATTATTCACTTTCCCCACCGCGATCCCGATTGTCAGCCATCGCGACAATAATATTTCGTCTCGGCTACATTATTCATCGGCTGAATTATTTAACACGTTACACGTTGCCACCGCCGCCACCACCGCCACCCCGGAAGATGTATGTACCTAATAATACCTATGTATGCATGATACGGGCTACGGTTATACGATTAAATGTGTGCGGATGGACAGACCGAAAAAAAAAAAAATACACGTAAAAAAAGACGCAGACTTTCATCGGAGACACGCGTCTCGTCGACGAAATAATACGATCACATAATGTCTCGTCGTTATTGATATGTTTTACGTTTTCGGTGGTGTGTACATGATCGACGCGAACACACGATTCGTACACTGCATAATCACGGTGTCGAAATATTATATGATCCATCTAAATGTCGAGCGCCGTCCGTTCGGTTCCCGAGCACGATCGATAGCCGGTGTATTCAATGTTATTTAAAATGTAAATCACACATTTATCTCACATGTATCAGTGGCGCGACGTAGGTATTATTTTAAAGCAATTGCTCCATCGAAATCTAAAATGGTGGGTCGGTAGGCTATTGGGCTTAATAGTTATACTTTCAATATTTTAATTTGTAAGACTATATCCTTGTCAGTAGTATAGCAAGGGTATGGCGAACTGTGCCTACGCCAGGGATGAAAATTACAAAGGGGCGTAAAATTTCGCAAAAACGCCCTTATCCGGCATTCTCTGATTTCTCTGAATTTCCTCTTTTGGTTTAACTTCATATGGAAGTAACGTTTTACGCTCTATTTTCCGCGCTGCAGTACTCGTTCTAGTTGTACCATTTATTTTAGAATAAAAAAAAATCATCGGTAGTATACAAGAACATCTCAATCTTCGCTTGCCAGTTTAAACCCAAATTCCCAGATTTTCGAATTGCCACCAGGTTTATAAATCAGAGATTATATATTTAAAAGTTTAATTATCTAGATATCAAAATCGTAGGTAAAAATATTAAATACTCGGGTAAAAATCAATACTTCGAATTTTTTCGTTAAAAAACAACAGCGCGTTTACTACTCGTATATATAATAATGTTTATCTTTAAGAAACTACTGAACTTGAAAAACAGCTTATAACAGTAGTGTCGGAATAACAGTCAAACCTCAACGTCTAGTAAGATTACTCTAGATTTTAACCCCCCGATACAAAGTCTTCAGAATTCAATTTACTCATGGTATAAATATCCTAGGATTTCTGAAAGGGTCTAGGTATAAAACCCTCGGAAAATCTTAACGCAAGCAAGAAAAATCATCTGTGTTTCTCCGTCTCACCTATACCAATAGGATCGAAGATTAGATGTCTAGATAACATCTGACCATGAATTACGTTGTAATGTGTACTTATGTTTTATTTTTTTATTTGTTGTGTATAACCGACCTTGAAAAATTTATATTTTATGTATTTCCTCCTGGCGTATGATAGATTACGTTTGGAAAGTGGTTCGCCAACCACCGGAGAATTCGTACGGCTTGGATAATATAAATCCGATGTAAATATCACGTGTATGTATTATATATGCCAAAGTAATATTAAAACGTTTCATATCATCGGGTGCAAAATTATGCGGTGAATGGCGTTTTTCCTCGTGCGTTGTATTAAGTATATGTATTTCAAAAATAAATAAAACAAAACCTAAAGCTGAATCAGCCATGAAGATTTTGAATTATAGCTTTATATATATGTATTATAAAATTATAGCCGTATTCTAGACTACACTACCCATTCAACGTGATTTTTATACACATTCTAACAGCAATTGTTTAAACAAATTGAAAACCAATGTTTGATCGACGGGTCGAAGCAAGTTGCAGTTGAAACTATATATTTTTTTTTTGTATATGTTCATATAAATTATGTATTTAATTTTTTTTAGCAAACCTATGCTGTTCGCCATCGGTTTTCGACTCTAGTCTACAATGTCTCAAGTTTACAATGAATGAGTACAACAATCGTTTTATGGTAATGAATAGGGAACGGATTTATATGTAATAAAAATACAGAAATGCGTAGATATATATAGAAGTATAATTTATAAAAAGTGTGCTAGAAACATCCACATATGTGGGGAAAAAATTTAATTAAAAAAAAAATTACAACTATAATTATTAAACTATCAAAATGATCTGTAAGCAATAGTAATGAATTTCAACAATGAACACACCTAGGTGGTCGGTTACCTATTGTATGGAAAATAACATAAGGATGAATGTAAACAAAACAGCTGCTGTTGGGTGTTGGCGAAACAACTCTTCGTACTTCTACGTAGCTACCGTATCATTATAGTACACGGTGTGAACATTTATAAAATACGTACTATACGAAGGGACCTGCAACAGGTCGTCTAACGTTCGATTGTTTTCGAAACAATACCGTTTGGCTCCAAGCGCCGACGAGTAGTGGCTTGCTCATGGCAACCGGCGGCATCCCCGTCGTTAAGGCGGTTGAAAGTGGACCGTTTTTAAGGGGTTGAGTATAGGCAATATGTTATATTCATTGGGAATTGCTGTGCGAGTATGTGTGTAGTAACTGATCATTAGTATGCGTGAGTTCCCCGAACGCGTAATTATTAAGTTTTATCAGTAAAGAGTTCAACAATAATTTTATTACCGTCACAGTGCGCATTGTATTGTATCCTTGTCCGGTATTTATAACTGCTGTAACCACTTCTGTATTTATGCAACACTGACGATGAATTATTACATTCAGTTGTTATGACTTTTAATTTGTTGTACATCATACACTTAAAAATAAATTCGGAATAAAAACAATTTTTTTTTCATTAATTAAAGTAAGATCTTTAAACGAGTAGCCAAAAAGTGGGTGGTTGATTTTCTGAATCGAATCAAATAAATGATTTATATTAACAATACGTCTACCGCCACAAATGAACCTGGTGAAAAGAAATTAGAAAAGTATATAATATGATATGCAGTCTTGTAAAGTATATGAATACTTATATTTAAATACTTTTTGAAGTATTTATATAGTATTCTAAATACAATTTTTTTATGTATTTTTTAAGTATTTCGAATACTTTTTAATTGTATTTTTACCAAAATTTAAATAATTGTATTAAAATACCATAAAGTCCGTTTTATTAATTTTAATTTATTATTTTTCAAAAGAAATTGACATCAATAAAAATAATATTGTTTTCGTTGAAAACTAATATTATGTTTTTGTATAGTAAAAGTAGGTAATAACAATGTTACCACACTAAATACCATATTACATTTTATATAGTTTCTTAATTGGAATTTTTGTAAGAAAACTGAAAATCTAATAATTTTAAAATAGTTCCATATAAATTGTTCACGCCGTGAATCGTTTTATGTTTTTATTGTTTATCGCTTGTGTTATCATTTTCGTGGTATGCATGACGATGCGTTGCGTATCCGCGGCCGTTGTTGACGATGGCGATAAGCCTCCGTGTGCGACCGGCCGGATACGTGATCACGTTGTTATCATTGCATGAAAATGTATTCGTTATTCCACGTTTTTAGAGTTTTCCGGTTATGTTTTTGTAAAAGTAAAAGTCATGTTCTCAGTGCCACAAAGTTTTATAAGTTCTCGTATATTTTGGTTTAGTGTGGTGGCATTGAGACATTTATCTTCATTTTGTGGTGTCCGGCGGCCAGAGCCTTCGTGGTGAATGTCGCCGACACCGTCTCGCTCTCTGTTCGTGTTCGTCGTGGTGCGCACATCAACTGTGTCGTATCCAAGTGTTCGTTCGTTGGTCTACTGCCATTTTCGTCAAATCACGTTTTTCTGTGTTTTCGTGTCGGCTGTCTGGTAAGTGTCGTTCTGCGCAAACAGTATTGTCTTCATTTATAGTTACCGTGTTCTAGTGTGGTCACTTACCAACAGCCATTGTGATTAACGTGGTTTTCATTCGTATTGTCTTCGTCTGCGCTGTAGAACCTCCGTCTTCGTTGGTGACTGCGCTTGGGTGGTCGTGCGTACCAAGCTCTGTGACTTATTTCTTTCATACACTGTGGTGTACCGTCGTAGGCATTTGTCAAGTCCCAGTGCTGGTGCCATCGCAATGGGATAAAATCAGCCATCAATCACAGACACATGTGAGTATTGGTCGACCATATTTGTTTCGTTTACTTGTGTAAAGGCCGACGGGCCTAACCGTCGTAGGCAAATTATTATTATAGCATTGTTATTATTTAGTGTGAGCCGTGTGGGCCACATATTTTGAATTATTTATATATTTATTGTATGCCGTGTTGAGCCAACGTGTTCATTATTATTTTAGTGTAGTAGCTGTGCTGCTTTAGGGCCAGCATATTATTATTATTATTTATTATAGTTGATTATTATGAAAATTATATTGTGTATTATTTAACAGACGAACAAGCCAGCCCTATATTATTGTTGGGCACTTGCCGCGCCAACATTAATAGTAAGTTAATACCACTTTTTATTTTATTTTTTTCATTTAAATTTAATCAATATTAGTTGAAATATACTGTCCATAAGTTATGCTTACAATGATTATAAAAAAATCGAGCGTAAGTCAGTAAAAAAATTTTTACGAGTCTAAAGTCATATCCGCATTACACTCTATGACCGAGGCCCACCCCACCCCTACTGTACGTTTGTACAGCAGAGCGAGTTCCCGATTTTTACTTTTCACCACCCAAAGCACCAACTAGATTCACTTTGCTACCAGAAACCACCCCGGGTTTTTAAAATTGAAGCACTTTTACTGTCTCAAAGCATGATGACAGACACACACACATATATACTGCTATAATATTAAGTGGATTACACACTAGGCGATTCAAACGCACGTTTCCGTGCGTTTCGAGTGTCACGATTTCACACTAGACGATTTGGGTGCGTTTCTCAAAAATAAAAAGCGCGGCAAATATTATTTGAACCATTAAATTCTTTGTACTTTGTTGTATACTAAGTTAGTATTGCTGTTACTTCCCATCGTGGATGACGCTTTTAAAAATGTCCTCAAGCTGACATTTTTGGCATTCTTATCACGGTATAACTTATTTTCTGTACATTGAATATATAATATTATGATGAATGACGTATTACACGGTGTACATACTCAGAATAACGAGTGGCGTATTTATATAATATATATTTATAATAATATATATATATATTTTATATAAATATAAAATATAATTTTATAATTTAATATAAAAATTATAAAAATGTTTATAATTTTTCACAGGCCTACACGCGGGAAACATGTAAATACGCCTCTGAGAATAACTAAGTCAGTTAGATTCTAAATTCAAATAATTAAATATGATAATGAAAAGAACTTACCTATATTCCCTATAGATTCCTCCTTCTATTCCTCATTAATAAATGATTCATTGTCAAACATATTTGACAATTTTCAAATACGTAGGTACAAATATGTAAATGATAAATACTTAAGTATTATACTTAAGTAACAACAACTAACTAGCTGGGTAACAAGTAACAACTTAGAATAACGAACTTCGTAAACTCTAAGTATACGATTACGACAACTGTCGTAGACAAATTATGAATGAACGTAAATAAACGCAGGGCAATCGCAGCGTTTAAATCGTCCGTGTGTATTGAAACGCCGTAAATGCATTGGGAATACAATGGGAAAATAATGTTTAACTACAGCTGCAAATCGTGACCGAACGCACAAAATTAAACATGAGCGTTTCTGTGCGTTCGAACGCAACCGAATGCGCGTCTCATTTACCTATGTGAATATACACATATAAAATTACATGTTTAATTTTGAGCGATTAATCGCGACGTTCGAAACGCACAGAGATGTGCGTTCGAATCGCCTAGTGCAGTGCTTCTCTACCTTTTTCAAACTGCCGCCCTTCTAAGAAGCAAAATGTTTTTCAATACAATCCTCCCCTTAACTTCATTAAAATAAAAATAGTATACATGAAATGTTTATAATTGAATAATAAATAATATAGATATAAATGTAAATATAGTAAAAATAAAATGTAAAATTTTTGTTTAAATATAATTTAAATGTTTTGAAATATATTGTTCAGTGAAATGCTTGGTGATTCAAAGCCAATTTTTTTACGTTTGGTTCAAAATTTGTGTGATGAAGCCGTAAGTCTCTTTTGACGATATCTAATCGATTTCTTTTTTTCGTTATTAGATAATAACGTACTGCCTCAGATATGTGTGGTTAGTATTTCATAATAACAAATTTTTATTTTGGAAATCGATAAACGGAAAACAATTACAGATAAATCTTGGTACGTTGCTTTGAACGGAAAAAAAGTTCACTGCCCCCTAACACCGAAATTCAAGCACAGTTAAGGGTAGAAATTGTTTCTGCGTGACAGCCCGACACCCAATCTCTTTTCGAATTAGTCTTCGCGAAAACCAATTAGCGCGCCGCGTTAACATCGAACTATCTGAAACACAGTTAGTAGGTATAATTGCGGGCCTAATGCATGACGAATACCGAACCCACGTTTAGTTGTAGCGGTCAGCGACATTTGCCGAGTTACGTTGAATAACCGCAATCCTGGCTCCCACAACGAACCCAAATATAACCAAACAATAGTTAGCCCATATTTTATTCGCTATTCGAAACCGGCGTAATGTACAAACAGGATATCCGCCATCGGTGTAAGTACTCGAAGTGAGTGCAAAGACCTGGGGACTGGACCCTAAAATCTGATATACATACGCAGGTAGAACCGATAAACAGGGATAGGCTTAAGCGTGAGGTAGAAATCACAGTAGACACAACCGGAACATAGTTGTCGAGAAATGCAAGTTCTTGGAGGTAGATATCGTACTATATAAAGCCCACCACTTGTCCAAGGCTCACAAGGGATTCGCACCGAAATGGTGGTACCCCGTAAGCCTGGAAAAGCGAGTTGGCAATGGAGTCTTCCTGACCGCTCAGCTACCGCCGAAAAAGATCCACGTGTCCTGTCTAAAACGCGCACATAATTAATTATACACACGATTGCGTGTTTTCCAGAGCCACATCCACATCCAGCCATGGACATCAACAAACTAGTAGAAACGTTGGACCAGGTAAAGGAGGCGGTCGCGGCACAATAATCCCTGGGGAGGTTCAAAACCATGGACGACATCCAGAAAACGGAGGTCGCCTAACTACAAGCTGAGCCGCTCCTTTGGGCGGCTTATTATAGAAGGTGGGCCGACCGTGGTGAAGTGACCTGGTTCTGTGGCGACGAAATCACCGGGCACCCCACTAACGACGAAGCCGTCGCACCCGTCGACCCACCATAAGGCCCCAATCACCAAAGTGGCAATGTCAGGGCGAGGGAAATCGGCCATCAATACACCATCGGCCGCCCGTACCACACTGACGAAACGCGGTGCCCCGTCCAACGGTCGGTGACTTGAGTGAGGCCGGGACGGCCGTTGGTCCCGAAGATGCTACCGGCAGATCAGCATCCACCGACAACGGAAAGCCGAGAGGGAGAGTCCGTCAGACGAGAGTCTAGAGACAGAAAACGCCGAATGGCTGTAAGATGGTTTTATGCTCTTATCAATCGTATCTCTTATCTTCACTATAATTTATCAGTATTACCACAATATATTTATTATGTGAAAAATTCACCTCCAGAGATTATGAAATATTTAAACATGAATTGTTTAGTTATAAAATATGTTATCCATATGTTATCCATATGTTAGGCATTTAAATTTTTCAAAACTTAACACTTATCTCAAGTATCAAGATTGTTGTTCAATATTTTATTCATTATTTATGATATAAAATAAATTAAAACCTAAAAAAATGTTGATATTGATATTGCAAAATAGTAATAGACCATTAACCATTCTTAAATGATGTTAAAAGTTGAACTTATTGTATACAATATTTTAGATTCTGATTTGCTAATCATTCAACTGCATACCTGCCACTGATTGGCATAAAAAATGGTGCAGACCTCCGTTATAGAGCTATAATATTTTATAAATAGCTATATCATCTTATGAAAGTATAACTTATGTTATTTAATAATTTTATTCATTACCAAGATTAGAGTCCTGTCATGAACAATTTATCAATTTTATAATTTTCCATTTCTAGGGATTTCCTTCTTGGGATTATAGATGTTGGATTAAAAAGGAATCTTCACAACACTTGTTCTATTTACCAACAGATAATTATTTTATAATAATTTAACACATTTACTACTTTATTACATTTATATATTTTAAGTTTACGTTCATTTTTTTTTATTTACCTAAATGAATTTTGTATATTTTTGGTTGCCATACAACTGAATATTTAAAAGTAAATTAAATACATTAAAGTAAAAATATATAAATGAGTAAAACAAAATTTAAATTTTACTATGTTTTATCAAACATATCTGAAAATAAAGTATCATGTACTGTGGGTGGAAATTCATTTAAGTTTTAAAAAAACCTTAGAGCTCATATTAAAATAAAACATCATTTGACTAATATTGACAGTATAGCACCAACCAAAAAAATAAAAATAAAATAAATTATATGTGTTCTCCTGTAACGAATGTAACAAATCATTTTGCCGTTTAAGAAATCTCAATGAACATAAAACAATTGCTCATTGAATTTAGATTATTAAACCTGATTTATATCATATAGAAGAATATTATACCTACCTATTAATAATTGACATTTTATTATTATAACTATTTAAATACCTATACAAGAAATTGTCTTTGATATTTATCAGTTATTTAAGTTGAACTACTAATTATTTTCATGAACTATGAATATTTTTTAATATATTTAAATATTTCATTATCTCTGGAAGTGAAAATATCACTAACTGATAAATAGTATTAAAGATAAGAGATACAAATTGATAAGAGCGTAAGACCGCCTTTTTGCAGCAATCCGGCGTTTTCTGTCTCCAGACGCTTGTCCGAGTCAGCAATACCGGCTGATGAAGGCGACCTTCTCGGTTGGGTGGACCACCAACCCGGAAGACCAGGAGTCGGTGCAGGTGTCAGCACCGGCTCCAGGTGGTTCCACCCAGGAACGTCAACCAGAGCTGTCCACCATCAAGTTCTTCTATTTTAGAAGTATAATCATTTAGTTGATTTTGAAGACGTAATACAACGGAAATAAAATCAACGAAAGTCGGCAATAATTGACGGACTGGCGTTGACGTGTAATAGACATCTTCTGTAATCCATTAAAACTGTAAGATATGATATGCTTGACAACTATTATAATATCTGCTTCCACCGGTGGAAATCAAAGTATTTTACAATCGATTTTTACTTTTTTTTCCTTGTCTGCGGGCCGAATGAAATTTTTTTGTTAGCCGTCACTTAGTAACCGCTGTTATATTGTTTATCCGATAATATTAAGCGCAAATATAACGACGAATTCAAGCATCGGCAGGAGTCCGTTACAGTGCGCACCGAGCAGAGAGGAGTCGACTTGACGAACAGCGTATACTACAGCAACAGTGACGATTTCGGTTGACAGCAGGCACACATTCAGGAAATGGGCGTCCATGGGGTCTAGCACCCTAACCTTACCCTCCCCGACATTTTTCCTTACCTGCCTATTGATTGTAATCCTTTATTATAATTAAAATGTAAATAATGCACTCTCAGCAATAAAAAGTAATTAAGAACAAAGGGTTTCTTTATCTTAAATACACCCCTGAAAATTGTATTAAAAATTAATTATTATTCTGTAAGGTTCTGATAGTTCTGGATGGAGGAAATAACATTTTTTATATACCTCCTCGCATAATAAAATTCTGTATTTATTAAGTATATATTATTGTTTTTAATAGTAAGGGAGGGGTGTTATATGAGGTAACCACTAGTTGTATAACATTCAAACCACCTATAATTAAAAAACCGGCCTAATTCAAGAGAGGAGCTAAAGCCTCGGCCTGCAAGTTGAAAGGAACCACAATGTATTTATAATCGTTGACTAACACATATACGCATAACGTACAGTTTTTTAATGAATTATGACTATACTATTTAATTAATATTTATTACAAATCACTAAATTTAAATAAAAAAATTTGTTTAGGTGAACGGGTCTTAACAAAAGTAATAGTCCCCCCTTTTATATTATGACCATATTCCGGCACTGAATATAAGTTATTACTATAAGAACTGACAACTCGGCGAGTGTATATTATTAATAATATTTAATTAATATGGTTAGGTTAGGTTAGTATTTAGAATCTAAAGAATAAAAAACAAAGAGTAAGAATCGGTCCACTATATCAGACAAGCACCTTGAAAGTTGTTTAAGGATTGCCCTAACTTCAATAGATCCGGATATTGATTTGTTTCACAAAAAGAGCAACTGCAAACTTCCCATTAGTTTTATTTTATTTTATTTATTTTTTTAATATAAATAAATATATTTTTCTGTGTAATTATAATAAAATATTAATACTTGAAAAAATATTTCGGCTTTTTTTTTTTTTAGAACTTTTAGTATAAACTATTACAGTTCAACAATTAAAATAATGTTAAATTTCACAATTAATATATAAAAACATAACAAGATAAGAAAAATAAACACAATTATTATAATAAAAATAAAAATATCGAAGATAGATTATTATAATATAGATAAGTATTACAATAGAAAGTTTCTTATTTTAATTTTTAGGGATGTGGTTGTTAGCTAACAGGTAAACATAAAATACAATTATAACTTAGGAATAATATTGTAGCATGAAATCGATAATTAGGTAATTAGATAAGAATATGAAATGAAATGGTACACAATTTGATGTACTTACAATGATATATGGAATTACAATTGACCAAGGCCGTATCTGGGGGGGGGGGTCCAGGGTGTCTAGACTCCCCCCGAAATATCTTCAATATTTTAAGAATGTTTAAAATACTTATTTATTTTTAATACCAACATAAATATTTTCAGTCAAAAATGACTTGAGCTCCCATTAATCATTGACTGATTTTAATTTAATATCATAATATCATATGAAAATATGATATTAATTTTAATAAAAGAAGATTAAATCTTTTTCTGTCTTATTTTTAACCAAATATCAAAAGTTAACATCTTAATTCAATAAAATTACAATATACATGTTTTGGACCCCTCCCGAAAAAAATTTCTAGATACGGCCTTGCAATTGACTTTATTTAATAATGACGTAAGAAGTGACAGGAGGGGTTTTATAATCGCAGTGAATTTGGTAAAGAAAGAAGTAAATAAAATTTCTATATAAGGAGATAAGTGGGAATGTTTATAATTGGCGGAAGTAGCTTCGGCATATGATGGTTTATTAGTACTGGAATTTAAGGTGGATTTAGGAAAGTTAATATGAGATTTGGGAGTATAAATGAAGTGTTCACGATGAGGTGGTCTATTATTAAGTTTTTTATAAACAGTACAACCTTTGTAATTTGCTGGGTGACTATCTTGGCATAAAGCACATCTGGCCGGAGATTCTGGTGACATAGTGCATACATCCGATCTATGTTCTTCGCCACATTTGATGCATCGTAGAACGTGGTTGCAGTAACTCTGAGTGTGCCCGTAAGCTAGACAGCGGTGGCATCAGGGACGGTACGAGGGGGGAGCAATAGGGGCAGTTGCCCGGGGCCCCGCGCCTTAAATTATAATTAAGGCCTTGCAGTTCTGATTTAACTGAACTTAAAATATTTTATTAATATAAATTATAAGAACCAACATTAATTTTGCCCAGGGCCTCGCAAACTCTAGCACCGTCACTGGGTGGCATTGAAGTGGGCCTTTAAGTGGATGGGGTTTTTCGACAACAATTTTTGTGTGCAGAAGATACTCGATTTTGTATAAATCTATATTGTTTGTGGCTTTTTTGAGGTCGACGAAAAAGAGAGGTAGAGGTGATTTATCGAAAGAGTGCTTGTTATGAACGTGAGTAACCTGGTGTCCCAATTCCGAAAGAGCGGTAATTATATCTTCAGTAGTGGTAGGGGGTGGAGATTCCGAATCACCACACATAATGGGTGCTTATCATACGACTGGTATAAATGAAAACTGATATTGGTCTCAATTAGATATTTAATGAGTAGTCTGTAATGCTCATAGAAATGAGTATGGATGATCAGGTAAGGAGTGGTTTTACAGATAAACTCAGTTGTATTGATAATTGTCATCAAGTTTGAGGTGAAACTGGAAAAATTACTCATGCCTTTAATATAAACTGCTGGTGATGGTGGAATTTTTTGATCATGAGATTGAGTCTTATTTGGCTGTGTGTTGTCGTTTGAGTCGTTTAGTGTGGTAAGAACTGAGTACCGGTTAGGAGTTATAAATATTTTTGATTTCTTATCCACTGGCTTGGGTGAAAGCGAAGAAGACGATGAATTTCTTTTGCTTGTGCCACGATTATTAATCGATTGGGCCGTCATATTACGTAAACGTAAAGACAGAATATAATAATATAATACTAGCGTATGAAAAACAGATAACGGAGTGCGTTCATGGTGAACGTTATCGCCGGACTGATATTTCGGCTTATTATTCGCTATTGTAAAATTATAAAAAAGTGTATTGTTGTATTATAGAATATAATTTACCATTAAATTTGAATGTATTATTATTACAACAGGTATGTGGCCCACAACTTCTACTGATAAGATATGTCCCAGTCTTCACAAAAGGTTGGTCACCCCTGATTTAGATATTCTATATATGCCAGGGGTGTCATTTCAATATTAGCTAGGATAGGACAAATTAATGATCCGCCCAATACGTATGAAACTTTCAAATCTATACCAAAAAAATTTGATCGCTACGCTCGCCAAATAGACTAACTGTCATTTAATACAGTTTTATATCAACCAATCTGTATCCGAATTGTATTAACAAATTTGTTAATTAAATATAAATAATTGTCAGTCAAAGCAATATATAATATATACATATTTATTTATTTATTTATTTATAACTACAATAATTTTCAATAAACTTAACGCTAAGTCGCTAAAAAAGAAAAAATAATTAAATTAGTTTCAATTAAAATATTCATCAAACACCATAATAACTACAAAATTAATAATTTATAAAATAATTTAAAATTTTATAATTTTATAAGCGTAATACTAATAAAGAATTTTAAGCAATAATATATCTTAATTATTTATAGTAACTATATAATATATAATTGTAAATTTTAATAAAATAAAACTAATAGCTGTATAAATTATATATAAATGATAATTGCAATTAAAAGAAGCAAATGATAGCATGTAATATTATAATGTGCCTTTAGATATTTAGCTGATTAGTGGGTATCGACGATTTTTCATTCTTGCAAAAGCGTCAAGTGCTTCATTTAGATTAATTTTCGATGCTTCGTCAATTTCTAATGCAATAACCAATAAATCATTCATACGTTCATCACCCATAGTTAGCCTCAAGTATGATTTAATTTTTTTAAGAGATGAAAAAAAACGTTCATTAGAAGTAGTGGACATGGATAAGGTCATAAAGATGGTTATTACTTTTAATGTTTCAGAGAAACTTTTAGGAAATTGAACTAATATTTTTGAAATAGAATAGAGATCATGGCTTTTATTTGAAACATCCGAAGGAAATTTTTTAGCACTAAGAAATTCAGCTTTCAAAGTGATTTCATTAATATTAAAGTGTTTGTAATTTTGTAAGAAGTCATTAATAATGAACAGTTAAAATTAAAATAATGAGGAAAGACTTATTATTAATATCGTATATTAAATATCATCGGTCTAAATCACAATGGTCGTATGTCCAAAATCATAAATTTTTCAGGAAAAGAATAAAACATCGAGGCTGTATTATTAATTGTAGTTATGTCTTTCTTTATATCAATTTCTTAGAGGATAAAATTATAAAATTTCATTTCCGATATCATCATATGATGTGGTTATTTCTCTATCTTAATTACAAATAAACCAAAAATCCAGAAAAATGAAGTTACGACCTTTGGGATTTAGACCGACGATATACATTTTTGTTATTATTGTTTTATCGAAGATCACTGATAAGATATTAAGAATTTAATTATATTTTATTTGTAATGATAATTGATTTATATAATTGACAATTATATGTTGTATCACGACTAATAATAGCTTTAGGGCCAGCCCATGTGAATCCGATTAGCCGGGCCAAAGCTACTTTAAAATCTAGGGTTGGGCAAATGCATAGCCCTACCCTCCCCCCAAATGACGTCCCTGATATATGCACACATACGCACGTAAACAGATGTGTTATTTATTATCGATTGCAGAATTAAATATTATGCCACCTCGTTTGAATAAATCGCTCGCTCAAGTTGTCGTCCGACTGACGCTCAAGCATGTACTGTGATGTCACTCGTAAAGTGGTGGTCCGTCTTACACTTGTACGTAAAACTGTTACGATGACACAAGGGCCATCGGAATGGCAAAACGTTTTTGTCGCGCACAAGTGTGTGCGTACACGGCGCATGTGTGTTTGAGAGGGAGTGGAGATGGCGTACGCACGTGCTTACGAGACGGTATAACGCAAGGTCACCTTGACCACCTCCGCTGTGCCGATTGATCAGAAGATTACATACAATTGCCCCTCGTAATTTACCACAACTTTTTTCCCCGTAGCCTATTACGGTAGAACTTCGATTAACGGCAGTGGCGTATTTAGACAATTTTTTTTTTGGGGGGGGGGGTATGTCATACCTAATAGTGAAATAATTTTATAAATTAGTATAAAATGTTCTTTATCAACTTATGTTAGGTTTTTTATTAACTTATTGAAATCAATTTATTGACAAACTACTATAACAAAATTACAAATTATATTAAAAATTCTAGTTTTCGTTTTTTATTTGCCAAACATCAATAACTTCATCGGTTTGAAAGTCTAAATCTCTATGAATCGATAGCATGGCAAGGATATCGACATATCAACCGATAATTTCCCCACATCAGATTATTTATATACTATGTGCCTGTGAGTGCCGTGCGATCAATTGTTATTACTATTATCCTATTACAATTTAATTATTAGCCATATTAATATTTTTTTTTTTATTATTATACTTTAATACTTTATTCAATAAACAAACTAAAATCATTATATTACTGATATATTTATAATTTGACGTTTTCAAATATTTTTTTTAGGGGGTGGAACTCCCCTCCCCCAATAAATACGCCACTGATTAACGAAGCAACAAATATTATCTCAAACAGGCGTCCACGTTATTTATTATTTTTTAATAATTATGACAAAGAGATTGGTATAATTAGGTAACTACTATTACTTATTAGTACATTATTATTATTATTTTTTTTTTTTTTTTAATGATCATACATTATTTATTACATCATGTATTTATTTTTTATTTACAGCTAAATAATTAACAACTATTGTTTTTTTGAAATAGTCAAGTTTTTTATTTGATCATATTACTTCTTTTTTTGACTGCCATATCTCTAATTCTTTGAAGCAATAATAGCTGAGTCGCGTCGGCTTTACATACTGTTGACACCCCTCAAAGC
Source organism: Sipha flava (assembly GCF_003268045.1). NCBI lineage: Eukaryota > Metazoa > Arthropoda > Insecta > Hemiptera > Aphididae > Sipha > Sipha flava. The sequence goes on from NW_020273227.1 coordinate 339,064, forward strand.
ATTTAGAAAGCATGCATTCAGCGTAAATGATTGTAAGTTTTTGCAGACTCTTCAAATTCCTGTTCAATTCCGCACAAACCCCTAAACACGAAGTGTGGAAGACTGCTGGATCCAACTGACACTTTAATACTAGCTACGTAATCTATGTGGAATTCATCAAAAGAATTTAGTTCCAACCTAATCGAACTATTCAGCAGATATGTATTTATTCTACTTATGATAAGTATCTTCCCTCATCACGTTTTCGTTGTCTCTCATTTTACCATTTGAAAAATAATGGATTTACCTAATATGCCTTTGCCTTTTTCAGAGATCCGTTTCGTTTGTCGGCTTACGACATCTATTCCCGCGATGTTTTAAACATGAACACAAACTATTAGCTACACTGCACGTACACGAGTCTTATACAAATGGATCTATTTGTTTGAAGTTATCATAATTACAGTTCGATCATCAGACAACTAACCATCAGTTGGTTTTAATGCTTAATATTGATCAATCATAAGACATATATAATATTTTCTATATACTATATATACTTCTATGTACTATATGTTATATATAAAAACACATTTAAGAATATTTCGAGGTTAAAATAACAGTCAGTGGGACTTTAAAAAACTATCTATGATGTCCCGAAAAATCATTACTACTCAGTCCTTTTCATACTTAAAAACTTTATTTTAACTTTCAGTCTTTGAAAATTTCTTAGTTACATAATTATTTTTGTTCTATAGTTTGATAGGTAAACTTTAATAGACTAAAAATCGAACAAAATAATAAAATTATATAAAAATCATCTTATATATATTTTTTATATTTTCTGTAAAACTCGTATGTAAACGTTTTCCAACATTCAACTCGTCCACACAGTTTGTGAGCCCAACTTGCATAAATCTTAAGGCGGGATCCCACGGCGCGTGGCGCGGCGCGAGGCGCGTTATTCGACTTGTACCACGCGCGCCTGTCTAGGCGCGTCCTACACGATCCCGCGGCGTGGAAGATAGTCGTTCAATACACACGAGCCGTGGATTCCTTTGACTCGGGTACCAAAAACCGACAATTTTCGGATAGACACGAGCCGCGCCGATCATATACGAGCCGCGCCGAGCAACACCGATCCCACGGCTCGTGAACAGTACCGCGCAATACCAAGCCACGCGCCGAGCCACGAGCCACGCGCCGTGGGAACCCGGCTTTATTCAAGTTTCACCTTTTACATTATAACTGTAGAGCTCTTGACAAAAAATACATTCTTCATAATTACCAGAATCTTCATTGTCGGTATTTCACATATGGAAAATTTTCAATTAATTCTATTAAAGATGGTAAAATTTGCGTTTTTCATTCTTTATATTATTATTTTTTTGATAGCTGGTTTAGTTTTCTTTTCTCTAGACGTTCTTTTTTTTCTTTTTTTTTTTTTGTTCATTTATAATTGTTTGTTGCTCTTTCATTTTTTCGGATTTGACTGGTGAGTTTGTTATCTTTATACTTGGCATTTGACCCTAGGTCGATGTTTGGAAACCAGTCTCATTTCCACCGGCAAATATGGTAGTTTTGATGGGATTTCAAGAATATATGTTTATTTTTCCATCTTGGTTCAGGTATAAGCTTTCCGTTCATAGTCTTGCAACAAGACCAAGATCAACTTTATCAACTACTAGCTGTTCAATCAGACATTTTCGTAAAAATATTGGAAAGTGTGGTAACACATGTAACATTTATTACTAGAAAAACAGTGATATTTTTCTACGTTTTGCAGATTTTACAATTTTCGAGTCTCTTCGTGCACCAGTTGGAAAAATAACTTTTGGTAGCTTATTTAGCACGCAGAAATAATAGATTCATCTACATTAAATATATGGTTGGCGTTAAAATGTTTTTCAAGTTTAATTTCTTTTGGTCTGACAAAAATAAACCAACATTTATTTTATTGAATGCCATAATTCGACCAACAGAAGTGGTTTCTAGTTTTCTAACACTTAAGTTATACTTTAACCTAAGGTTACTCGTCCAATCATCATCTATTAATTTAATATGTGTATTGAAGTGGTGATGAATACAATTTTAGATAAATAATAAAATGTATTTAATATTCATATAAAAGGATTAGAACATTAAATGAATGTTTAAATTGAACAAAATATCTAAGGATATCTTCTGTATATACTTAAAAATGTAATAAAATTAAATTTCAAGTTCGAGTTAGAACAGGTTGACCTTGCCTGATTTACCAAAAATTGTTATAATTATAGATATTGTATATTTTACAAATTTAGAGGTAAAACTAAACAAATTTTGAAATTTAAGCAAAAATTATAGAGGAGGGGGGAAATGACATTTGCGATGCATGGACCACTTTGATCCATATTTCACTAATCTGCCACTACATATGGGTCAAAAAGAGCATTCATTATATACAATCCTATATAGTACATTTTTGTGTAATAAAGAAACACAATTATAATTATTAATATAATATTCTTTTATTTTAATTCTTTTTTTCATTTTTCTTTTCTTTTTTTTCAAAAAAAAAAAAGTTCATAAACAAAATGGTTGTTTTTTCTTTTAAATTAATACCATTACACAAAAAATAATAAATATATATTAAAACCTATTTCAATACATTATGCATAATATGCAATATAAATCATATCAAGTATAATATGTTATACAATGTATTGAACACAGGTAAATATGTACAAAAAAAAAAAATATTACATAATGACTCGATTTTGCTTAAAAAGTGCTAACAAAGCTTGGCACAAGTAAAAACTACCTAATATAAGTTACTTAAAAAAACTTAACATCATTACAAAAAGAAAAAAAAAATAATAATAATATTGATGAAAAACGAAACAACTAAATACTTCATTTCATAGCAGAATTAAATCAATAACTCTTTCAAAAACTACAGAAAAAAAAGTCTGTACATCAACGATAAAATATACATAAGAACATTATAATTGCAAAATCAATATTATTACACAGTTATATCAATTAATATTAAATAATAATGAGAAAACTTTAATGAACACAATGGTTGTTTTTGATTTCCAGTCAAGTTGAATAAAAATTTGTTATTAACTACTACATCCATCTTATGATTTCGATCAATACAAATAATATTCAACAACTGTTACATCTAATAAATAAAAATATTATAATTTATCAATTATGTGTTTAGACTTTATTTTGTTAAAATTGCACGAAATATAAAAAGAAATAAAATAATAGTGTGAAACATTTGTTTGCAGGGTTGCAAATTTATAATATGTTTAGTAAAATTGTTTTTTTTCTTTTAAGGAAGACTCAATGTTTTTCTTAAATAAATAAAATTAAAAATTAAGGATTTTTTTTTATTATTTTTCAATTGTATGTAAAAATACGTATATGGTATATTAGTATATACATGTGTATATATACATAGTATATGTATAATACATAAAAGTTAAAATCTGGCTTTTGCATCAGGTACATATTAAAAGTGTATGGTAACGAACTATATTACTTTTAATTAATCAGTGTGATGGGGTAATGGGTAGAATTAAATACATATGTTCAACATACTTTCAACTTGTTTGTTACACTTGATATAAATCGTTAATATAATTATTATGAATTTGCATACTTCAAAATTAAAATTAATAACATTTCTGAATCAATCACACAACATCAACAAACATTCTTAATGAAATGTTAAACTTAAGTTTTCTAAAATGACATTTTTTCTTTTTCTTTTTTTTTGTAAGCGTATAAAAACAATAAAATTATTGTAGTACATGCAAACATAATATTATAAATTTACTAAACAGTACTTATACAATATATTTATTATTATTTTTTTTTTTCATTTTAAGTATAGGTTAGTGTATGGTATTGCTGAGTTAAGGCACTTACTAATTTGTACTGAATTATTTTCTAGCCTAAGGAAGGGGATACTTGTTCGTTTAAATTATAATAATAATTTTTATTAAATACATTAATACATTTAAAAAACATAATACTTATTTCTACTTTGTCGTAAAGTTATTAATGTCTATCTATCAATCTAAAATTATTAGGAAATGTATAAATAATTTTTTATACGCAATTGCTTCTTTCATTATTATTATTATTATTATCAATATTTAGTGTGATATCATATGTAACATGTATGCAAATTATAATATATTATGGAAAAAACTAGGAATGTTGATTTTTTCCAAACTATTAAATAAGTGTTATATTTAATTTTCTCGACATGGTGTTGTTTTTAAATAATTAAGTTAATTTACAAATCGGTATAATTTAGAGAAGGTACAATTGTTAAAATATCTTAATGTTTTAAAGAAATGTCATGAATTAAAAATGTCCAGTCGTATTGGAAAACCAAGTATTTAAATTAAGCTCCTTCCTTAACAATGCATAATTATTTTTTTTTCAAAGTAAAACTTTGAACATTTATTTTCTTCTCTTTATATAATAAGTCTAACTTATCAATGAAACAAAACAAAAAATTGGCACAGCATATTTCAACATAAATAATTTAAAATGTATAACAAAAAAAGTTTAAATAAATAAAAATAAACCTACGCTAAAAATTCATAACAAAAAAGAAGAAAAGAAAAGAAAAAAATAAAGAAATTTGTCAGAAAATTAAGAAAATCAAATTAACAATTATTTAAATTAGAGTATTTACACAAGAGAATTCAACAAAATAATATTGTTTGATACACAATAGTAAAAGGTAATAATAATAATAATAATAATAATAATATTTTGTAAACATATATTCGTACTGAATAAGTATTATATAAAGCTCGTATGATTAAAATATATATATATATATATATATATATATATAATATATATTATTATTATTTTACTTTTAGATTTTTTCAGGGGAGAGATCAATTGTCGGTGGTAGCAATATTATATTATAAAATAATAATAATTATTCAACAAGCGATAATTATGATAGTCAGTCGATGGATTCCGATTTGATCAACACTGAGGTGGCTGTAATGGTAGTAGTAGTGGCGGCCATGGTAACAGACTGCAATGTATGAGGTGGAGGTGATTTCGGCTGACAAGAGGGTGAAGTTATGACAGAAACTGGACTACATCTCTTATTCGTCAACGGAAAACTGTTAGATCCACAATGCTCTTCGTCAATGCCACTGCCTCTGTCCTCCCGTTTGATCATGGAACAGTCCTCAACTACCAACGGATCTTTTTTGTTCATATGCCTTTTCTGCAAAGCAATCAAATGTCAAAAACAATAGACAATAAAAAGTAAGAACGTAAGAATTTTTGACACAGTTGTAACGATAAAATGGATAATGTTTAAAATTTGAAAAAAAATAACACACATACATGGAGAGGAAAAACACGGGGAAATAGAATGCGACGAGAAAGCGAGATATTATATTTTATTATAGTATTATAGAAGTGCATTTGTGTTTAACGATTTTTCGCATGGTCAACTCACCGAGTTCAATTGGTCTTTAAGCAGTTCATTTTCTCGGACAAGTTGCTGATTTTTCGATTCGACTTTTTCCAGTCGTAGGGCAATCCGCTCGACTAATCCGATTACTTGCTGCCGTGTCGTCTCCTTGGCGTCACTCAAAGCGTCCAACACCGCAGCCACTTGTTCCATCACACTAGCGGCTGTAAAAAAATAGCAAAAAAGACAACGGTCAATGTACAGAATAGGGATGGAGAGAAAAACGAATAAAAAGGATTGTGGATAAACTCACCGACACTGTTGTACCTCCTTTCGGACTCTTGGGTTTGCATAGTGTCCTTTTGTTCCTGTCCGTGATCGTCCTTGTCTTTGAATTTCACCTGTAATTCACAATCGTCGAAAGCGCGGTGTGAGTAAAGAGAAAAAAAAGTCAAAAACAACTTTACGGTCATGCACGATGTGCTGCCTATACGCACGGCTGTCATAATATCGTTCTTACCATCGGTATTTTGGGCATGTTGTTATTGTTGTTGTTGCTGCTGCTGTTGTTGTTGTTGTTGTTGTTGTTGTTATGGTGGTGATGGTGACCTAGGATGTTTGCGTCGCTGACGTTGCCGTTATGTTTCGTCGGCGGCGCCAACGCGACGTTCGGTTGAAAACTCCTACCGAATTGTTCGGACTGCGTATGTGATATGACTTTCTGTGGGTCCACGAGCCGCGGAGGTCTTTCTCTTTTGATCAAGCTGGAAAATCAGAAAAAGGTAATTCGATTGGAAAATCGCGTACGAATTGGGCGAGATAGGTTTTTTTTTATACACGCACGAAATGGCGTAAATGCAGTGCTGTTCTCAAGCGCGTGTGTTTTGAGAAAAATACTTTTATCGAAGCAATCGGTGCGTCGCCGACTTAACCAGATTAATTGCCAAGCGCCCGGATCCCTATTTCTCCCCCCCCCCCCCATATGGGCTATCGTTACGAAAACCCCAGCTACGGTAAATGTGACACGGTGGTGTACCTGTCGTTCCTGTTGTACATGTGATGGTGAGGACTGTTCAAATGGTACATGGTGGCCGGCGGCGGGACCCACGCACTGTAGAAATACTGGAATGGGTCCATCATGTAGTTGGGCAGCCCCGGCGTCATGCTCATAGCGGAATAGTAAGCGGCCGTGGCCATCGCCGGCGCGTCCTCCAGCTTGGTCCTTTTCAGCGACGGCGGCGGAGTCTCGGCCCTAGACGGACGTACCGTACACGAGACGGGCACTAGGTCCATCAACTGCAAGCAGAAAATCAAACGACCATGAGCACAAAAGATAATTTTATAAAACAAAAAACAAAAAACAATGGTTGTAATATTTTTCACCATAAATGTACGTATAGTGTTTATACGCATCAAGTTGAGACAATTTTATCATAGTCCGTCGGTGTATCGAATTTTTCGATATCTCAAATGCTTTTATTACTATCCCTGTCACCCTCTACACCAACATTTGTCACCACGACCAGAATACATGCTAAACTGACAATCGGATACCGCACGACTGTGATTTTGTTACGATATAAGCTAACGTGTTATTATAATATGTGCTCTACGTGAAATGCAAATTATTATCGTTAGTGCGATGCAATCATATTCCAAAGATCGTTCACACACAACAGGACGGTGGACGGACAAACGGCAATAGGCAATCTTTTCGATTGCACCTTCCGTCTATAGGACGCGGCGGTGAGAAGTGCGAAAAAAGACGCGTCCGCGAACCGAATTCGGTTTGACGACGTCAGAGATTTTATATTAAGTTTTGCTGATATCTCTAGTATACTAGCATATATGCTCGAGGTACACTTGAACGTGATATATGCAACACCACACCAGACTTAAAATGAATTTAGTTTTGTATAAAAATGTATTGGTGATGGAAGCGACAGTTAATCAGACATGACACGCATTTTTATTAATAATTATTATTATTTTTATTATATTTTTACTTACAATAAAAGAAATAATAATAATTATAATAAGATTTTCTGCTATTATTTTTTCGGTTGAGTGATTACGAACTGATAGTTATACAAAATTATTATATTGTAGTCGGACCGGAATCGAATCGTTAATAGTCGTTATGGTATACAATAATACCAGAGTGCAATAATTGAAGAAGACGACGGGCTTTTTTACTGTGGCTTTTATTATTCCATAGTTTATGAAAAATTAAAAGAAGAGAACACCGTTTTCCGCGTGCAATAAAACGCAATAAACAATATTCCTCTGCAGCGCGGTGCAAGATCGTTTTATACAAACCGACTTCGTTTATAGTACTGATCGTACATAAAAAACATCTTTGTAATCGCATATTAAAAATTGTTCGTTAGACGGTATTTATTTAAAATTTTACACGAACCCATTCCACATCAATTCCGCAATTTATACTTCATACATATTATGCAACAATCCCGTACATGGAACGCTAATGGTCAAGGTAAAAGTATCGGTATGACCTCCCACTAATCTCATTTCATTTCCAACATAAAATACAATACGCGCAACCAACATAAGCCGTACCATGAATTTCGACTACGAACATTTGCATTTTCCTTTTTAAACTAAATAAATACGTTCCGGTAAATAATATGGAGAATAATACATGAAAAATAACACGTGCATGTTTTACTGTTGCATTCGTTTTTGATGCCTGTGGCGCACAATTTTAATGATATACAGGGAAAAAAACGTTTTCGATGAAAGTGTCAAACGACACGAACAAATGGCTCGATAAGGACACGAACGAAGTAAATTGAGCGATGGCGTATTATAATATTATACATATTAAATTTTAGATAACGATCTTTATGAATAATATTATGTATATTTTATCGGTATTTTTTCTTTCTGATAAGATCGTCAAATGCATACACAATTTCCGAAACATACACAATGGTATAACAATACAAAACAACAAATATTATACGTTTTTAACAACACAATTTTTGTATTGCTGACAATATTGCACTTAACACTGTAACAACTTACAAACGCTCAACTACAACAGCTTTAAATCTATATATTATTGCATCTTGTTAGTATAACAACGATATATTGACGTGAGCAACGTAATTTTCATAAAAAATATAAATAAGTAGTTACTATTTGTATCCCATGTTTTACCAACACTTCATCGGAAACAGGTCAAACACGACGGTGGTACGAGCGAGAAAATCGATTTCGATGAAATACACCGTTGTCGTTGACGTGAAACGATGGTTGCGGCGGCAGTGGCATCACCACAAACCCGACTAAAGAGAGAAAAATTGGCTTAACGGCACTTCGAGCAGTAGAATCAATAAGGGGTGTGGTCTTGAAGGCGGCACATAATATTACTACACACACACACACACACACACACACGGCTAGGTGTGAGTCGAGTACCATGTAGAAGGTGAGCGGAAAACGGAAAGGATTGCGAAAAGCGAACGAACGGAAAACGGTAAACCCGAAGACCAATGTTATTAATCCGACGAAAAGCGCGTTCGACAGCAACACAAGTTCGAGACGACGGCCGTTCCGCTACCCCCATCGACGCACGGGGTGTGAACCGGAGTGTCTGGAGCTTCCGTAAACACGTGGTACAGAGCGATGATGGTGTGCGTCGTCGAGCAGACCCGGAAAGAATTTCTGAGAACGGCGGTCGTTACGCGGTGTACGCTAGAATGTACGTGTGCTATTATCGTGGCCAACGAAAAAATACCGATAACATAATAAAACGGTATAATACATAGGTATTAGAAACATGTCGCGCGCATTAGCTCGCGATCGGCGTCGGCGTAAGAGTCGCGGTGGTCGGTAGAGACGTTCGCTCGAAGGTCTGGCGTGCGCGCGCGTACACCATGAAACGCAACATTTAGCCCGCGCTGTATACGCACACGCCACGGCGCGCCAGGGATATAATAACGGGTGTACGACGATCGAACCCCGGGGTGGCGTATTGATCCGTCTGGCGGTGACGTCACGTCCAGACGTTCCTTGCAGACGGCGGCGACGTGAAGCTGCGGCGGGCCCAGCGTGTACCGCTTCGGCGGGCTAGGGTACGCAGCGCAACGTCTATACACGCGTGGCGGTGGCGG
>NW_020273227.1:348733-538771 GCF_003268045.1 Sipha flava
GGTGGCGGCGGCGGGCGATCGGGTCGCAGGGGGAACGGAGACAAAGGGTCGTGTCGAGCGGGACGCCGGGAGGACGTGCACAGCGGCGGTGGCTGGCTGGCGGGCGAATCGAACCCGAGGAGAGCGCATCGTGTCTGGCGGCGCCCCGTCGCCGCCGCCGATCGTACATAATATGGGAAATATGGACGAAATATGTGTATACAGAGCGGAGAGCGTGCTGTTCAACGGAGGAAAGACCACGCGAAAAATGAAACGGACCGTATGCGTGTGCGCGCGTATACGTTGATGTAGGGGCAGGGACGGTGGAGAAGACGAGGTGTGTTCGCCTCAGCAGGACACGAGGAGAGTTATAAGACGGAGGAGTGGGGGAGGGGGGAAAGAGAGGAAAAAAAATGGAAAAATATCTTACATAATAACCGCCTCCGACCGAGCGCCCCGAATCGATCGAACGCGATACTACACGGAGACGCGGCGTGCAACCCGTAAAACGTCATCGTCGTCAATGGTACCCGTACGCCGTGTACCCGTAAAATATACGACGCGTTTTAGAAATGCGAGCGCGGTACGGGGCCCGGGACACGAAAAAATCCCTGGCCAGAGAAAGTGTGTACAATGTAACAACAGACGGTATACGTTACGTAGTCGGTCCGGACGAACGTAAATAATATATTTTATTTGATTTTTTTTGTACACACACATAGGAGTATATACGTACATTTACGATGTATGCGCGTAATATTAATACAATGTACATATTATTATATTGGTGTTCTGAGCCCGCGGCAGTAAAGACCCGGTGGAGCGCGCGTGAATCGAATCCACCACCAATCATCGGCGGCGAACACCGGTATGTTTTGTGCGAGGGGATGACGACGACGATACGGCCGGCGGTGGAGTAGTGGAAACGATAATAAAAACTGCGGCGGCGTTTTTACGCAGTAGGTCCGGGAAAGGATGTGCTGTACCATAATACAACGATGGACAATTTAATACACTAAAATATTAAACACATAATAGTAGGAGTGTACGAAAAAATAAAAATCAAAGTAAAATTATGACGCAGTTGTAACTGATGGGAAACATGAATGAGTGCATTTCTTCTTACTACGCAACGAGTAAAATATATATGTATTTATTTATTTAAATCACGTGTTTATACGTGTATGGTACTGTATACGCAGTGACGGTGATGAGAAATACAATTACGGGACTAACGATGAAAGGCCGTCGAGCGAATTCGAACGTTTCACCCGCGCGACAAAATATAATGTTGTTAAAAATCAATTTACGAGGCGTGGATTTCGTTAAATATTCATAAGACATATCCGGAATGGTGACAGGACAATATTACCCTCGGCGCGTGCGTGCTTTGCTTTGTGCTGGTCCTAAAATACGAACGTAAGATGAATCATCGAACAAGATCTACGATATAAATGAATAGATACTGTGTACGTGTCACAGACAGATTTTTCCGCGCTATGTTTGCTGTACTTGGTTGGTTCCGAGCACTTCAGAGTACAATATATTATGTTCACTTCGAGGGGGGGGGATAAATAAATATAACGAGTTCACCGCGTGAAACGCAAAACCTAAACTTATTTCGGAGCATAGATTGGTGAATATGTTGGGCGGAGAATGCTAAAATGATCCACTTGACGCAAATATTTTCTCTACAGTTCGAATGTTCTTATTAACTTTTTCACGGGACCGTATAACCTCGGGTTACATCATCTTTTATATGACCAGCGGCATGAGTACATAACTAAATTCTCATGACAATTGTATCAATTATAGATGTGTGCAATCACGTCCATTGAACTTGAGTATATATTATTTTTTAAACCATATGTTACGATTTTCAATGTAACTGACATGCGAACGATGAAATTAAAATATTCTCGAGGACAACAAATAAATACTCCGATACAAGTACAAAGGCGCGGTAATTCTCAAAAAAGCTAGCCACCCTAAGAATATATTAACATTATTACAGTTACTTAACCACAACACAGATTTTTTCTGACAATGTAGAATGCACTATATATTATCGTAGGTATGCAAACGAATTGATGACACATGTACTGAAGTAAAGCAAAAAAAAATTTATAATCTTACTCTGTAGCAAACGAGTTTTCTGTTTTTCACGGAGTAAGCAATGATTAGCCGCGCAAACACACAAATAAACATAATAATATCAAATATAATAGGATTATTATACCGTTTCTGTACATTTCTGTACAAACAATCGACCACCATGTGTTGAAATAAAAAAAGAAAAATATTCAGGGGTAATTATTACAAAACGATTGTGATTTTCGCAGTTTTTTTTTTTTAATATATATTTATAGATTAACTGAATAACTTACGTGGCCCGTTAAACAATAGAGGAACACATGAATAATAATATAATATTTTAAATAACCGCGGCTTATATATGTATGCGTATATATAAAATGTATTCCTTATGATTATGTGGAACTCTTTTGTGTCGACCGTTTTCGCCGACAATACGACGACGATTATTATACGATATTTATTGCGTATCTGTCTCTTTCTATCACTCTCTTTTTTTTACTCTACGCGATACGTTCTTAATCCTAATTCTATAAATATACGAATAATAAAAAAAATAAAAATAAAAAAACATATACATATTAGACATGAAATAAACCGACCGGCCATCTACTACTCCGTTCCGCCGAGCGGAGGAGAGGGACTTGTACATTATAAACATTTTTCTCTCGAAACGCGCAGGACGTGAAGGCCACGACGGCGAATAACGCACACATAAATATATTATTTACTATACATATATATATATATATATGGTATAATTGTTTCCTTTTCGTCCCGGTGGTGCTGCGGATCGCGGGATCCGTAATAACACAGGTAAAAACCGGTTTATCAGTATGTTTTTCTGGTCGCCGTCTTCTCTTCGGTGGTATTATTTCTTCGCGCGCATACGCTGCGTCAGGTCCCATTATACTGTACACACCCAAAATCTTGTGTGTGCGTGTGCGTACGTTTCTATCTTCTCAGTTCACGGGAAGAACACAAATCTCACGAGGGCCCAAAAGACGTTGCTGCAGAACGGTACACGCGCACGCACGTGAACGATCTCCTCGACGGGTCGCCGTGCGCGTCGGCAGTTGTGCGATTATCCCGACGCCACAGCATCACGTCCTGCATCTGTTCGACAGCTGTTGTTCAGGCGACCACGGCATTTTTGTGAAAAATAATAATATTATATACGTATTGTACATCCGCGCGCGCTACGACCCTTGTGCACAGCCGCCGCGGTTGCAGCCGTTTGCACCGCCCCCGCCGAACGAAGGTGCCCCGTTGCAATTATTCTTCGTACGTGCTGCGCAGGTACGCATTACAAGACCCGTATGCCATTCTCGTTGGTAGCGAACCGTCCGTTATTGTTCTACGACCACCACCACCCCGTGAAGAATATCGTTTAAGAACGACTTAACAGCGATAGGTATTTTTCGTAAAACTCCAACACGACGATTAATTAGTTAATTACAACACATAAATACGAAACGGGTGACGTAAACAAAAGAAATCATGCGAAATAATAAAATACGTTAGTACGAAATCGCAGTCAATAAAGGAAAAAAATACTGCTACTGTCATGTGCGGTATAAAAATGTGTACCGTATTGGCCATAGAGTGCGCGGTGAGGAATTTTCAAAATAAATACCGCCGCAATGGTATTTTTTCTAACCTGCCAATTTTCGATCGTCAAACCTAACTGCGGAGAACAACGAAGATCGGCTCATGAGAAACGAAGAACAGGAGTAGCATATAGCGACGGGTGTTGTCAACACGTACATTTTCCGTTTGCTTTATATAAATAACACATGAGAAATACACAATCAATGCGATGACAGTGGAAATTAATTCATAGATTAAATCATATTAAATATTATAATTTTGCAATTTTTTCTTAAGGTTAAGATTGTTTTGTTTACATTATCTTCAGAAGTTGAACAAAAAATTAAAATTAAATAAAAAACGTATATTATTGTTGCATTTTTTTATTATTATTATTTTTTTTTTTTAGATTAAATTGTACAGTACTAATAGTATAAACACGAGTAAATAATACTGCAAGGATTGTAGTAGGATAAGCCTATTCTCCAAGCTAGCTCTACACATGACCTAAACATGGTATCCAAACGTCCAATGCTATAGGTCGGTGTATCTAAATGAAAACTACGTTAAAAAAAAAAATATATATATATATATATATATATAACTCAATCCCCGTTAATGTAATTTCATTAGTTATACGCCAACACGAACAACAACAATAATAAAAAAAAAAAAAATCGAATAAAAACAAGTTCGGCGAGATGGGAAAATAAAACGAGAAAATATCGAAATCGGTACACAAAGAGAAACGCCGCCCGTACAAAGTGCAATATCTCCGGGAGGCTACGAAATCAATCTTGCGGGTTATTACAGATTTCGATTTGGAGGAATGTATTCGAAAATCATTAATCGAACAATAAACCGCGCGTCGACGTCGTCGAATTTTTAATGATATCTCGGCGTAGTGTGCGCGAGCACACGCGCGCTGCTATTGTCGTAATTGTGTACCCGAACGATACCGGTCACCGTCGCGGTATAGGCAATACCTATTAGGTATACTGCGCGTATACGTGTGCGTCGTAACCGTGTGCACAACGTAATCGGTGTACCCGGCGGATTATACCTAACAAACCCGACCGAACGCGATTATCTCCGGATTCGAAACCAATCGTGATATGATCATAATAGTAATATTAACAATAATAATAATAGCATTATTGTATTAGCGGTCCGCGTCGGCTAGAAAAATAATGATTGTTTAGAGGTGCGATACTCGTTGGACACTAGTGAACTAGATTATACCTGCGCGTAACACTTCCGCGGAGGAGACAAAATAACGCGGACGTGAAAAACGTGTAATCAAAACGTTGCGGGCGAGGGGCCCTATTAATTTGTGCCTAACAATCGCGTACGGGGGTAACGTGTGTCTTCGACGACGTCGCTTCGGGCTCGTGCGCGACACCCTATTTGTTTTTGTTTTATATTATTATTTTTTTATTTTTTTTTTTTACCAAAAAAAAATGTCAAGTGCCGCATATACGTATATACACACAGTGACTTTTAAAACTATTCTTTACGTCACGTGTAAACATAATAACACGGCCTGCAGTATAGAGTGGCTCGCAAGGAGATATGGTCTTGCACGTACCAGTTTCCGACGTTGCGGATTACGTTGGAATTTTAATTTATGACATTTTAAAGAAAAATCACATCGTGATTGTGATGCGATTCAAACGTTTGAAAAACACGATTTGTTTTTTTTAGAATTTCAATGTATTAGCACAGTGGTTCTCAAACTTTTTTGTCCGCGGAGCTCTTGTGTTTTCAAAAAAATTTATGGAGCCCCGAAAATCAGAAATTTATATTCAAGACAACAATAATTATTAATATTTCTTATTGAAAAAAAACACACAGTTCAAAATTTCATTTTTTTTAAAGTTCGGACTTTGTCATTTGCTATGAAAGCTTTGGTCATTTTAAGTTGTATTGATAAATTTACTTCATTTAATTTTGTGAAAATACCAGCCAAGTTATGAAGTCATAATAACCAAATTTTATCAGAAGTCTTAGTTGTAAATTAAATTGATGTCACTAAAACGTATAACTCGTTGCGTAATTCAGGTTACCAGTGTTTTTCCTTAATAACTAAGAAATTTAATAATATTTAAATTTAGATAATTAATATATGCCCACGGAGCCCCTAGACTTCTTCCGCGGAGCACAGTTTGAGAATCGCTGTATTAGCAATTCTCACGATTAACACTTGGTATGAGCGACACAACAATCCTTATGCCCTAAAATATTATATTTAAATACTATATAAGTCCGCTAATCGGTCGCCATCTAGGCCAACGCAGCGGCGAACGGACACCCACTACATACAATGTTGCACGACGACGTGCCGTTGCATAATTATTGTTATCGCGACGAATAATGAAAGTGAGGGAGATGTGGTGGGTCTTATAAACGACCGGGGGATTAGGATGCCGGCGATAATTAAGCTTTTAAACGAGATCCCGTGTGGTGTGTACATATATATACATCCGTCGGATTCGCAGACGAGCTTGTGTGCATCAAAGGGTTGCGGCGACACACGGATATTCTTGTGCGGGAGGGACGCGATATATAATGACCGTGGTGGCGGCAAAACACCCACCCAAAATTGGATTCTCGTTTAGTACTTCCATCTCGGCACAATCCCTTCTTCGTGTCCGCCGCCAATGGCAAAAGCAACGAATTCAATTACGCCGCGCGCGTACCGCACTAGACACACTCAATAGCTACTTGATTACTCTGTGTATAATCTTCGCCGACGTGTTTTAAGAAATGTATAACCACCACGATAGCACAACCACTTTTCCTCCTCAGCTGGCGTATGAAATATAATTATAATATACATAATTCCATTTGCCGGCGTTTCGTTGAGAATCAACACGAGTCCGGATTACCTAACCGTTAGTAAACCCTGGATACGTTACTTAAAAGTGAAGTTCCTTTTAAATGATCAATTAAAAAAAGTTTTTGAAAAAGGAACTGTGTTTAAGAGACTCCCTCCGGCCTCTTAAAAAATGAAATAAAAATATTGTATTTCTAATTCACAGTAATCACAAATATAGGCTGTTGAACTTTGTTGTCCCTAACTAAGTCCTACCTCGACTCTGGAAAATTAGATTATAACAATACATACGTATTGCAAAAAAACCTCAATTTTTTTTTTTTTTTTAGTACTATAATCTTATGTGGTGCTTATGACTTTATGAGAGAAAAACAATCAAACGCAATGTATATCACTAGGTTAACATTTAAAATCACGATCAAAGAATATTCAAATTGTATGCACTCTGAATTTTCATTAATTTCTAATCCGAATACATAGCTAAGGAATAAACTACAACTCACCCTTAACTTTATAAAATGTACAATGTTATATAATTAAACAGATTGAATGACACGTTTAAAAGTAACAGATAAAGATGATATAATAATAAAATTACCGGCTGTTAGTCAAAAGTAAAAAAAAGATTGGTTTTAATAATTACATCGTTTATGCATGTATACGAATAAGTCAAATTTTCACTTTAAACGGTATATTAGTGCGTACAAATAATGACCAATAATTTTCAGGACTATAATTGCACACATAGTAATAATATTTATCCTATAAACAATCAATTGATCATAAATTAATTAATATTTTGTAAATTAAATTCATTCAGCAATTCATCGATAGCGGAATTCTTTATAAACTGATTATACGAGGAAACCAGTTCTCACAACGAGAACTATAATATATATATTGCAATGACTATTTCATCGTTCAGACAGTTACGACAAATAAAAAAGTATTTTATTTATTTTTTTTTTTACGTTGTAAATCTCGGTATAACTTTTAAAATAATAGTTTTCAAATGTAATTTGAAACAGAAATACATAACTTAAAAACTTTTGCGTAGAAAACAAAAACGACAATGACCAAAATAATATTCAAAAAATTTATTTTCTTGCTCGAACAAAGTCTTATAATTAGTTTTTCTAGGGGTTGCAAAAATAACGGAAAATGTTTTGATTTTCTTGCGTAAATAATATATTTTTTCAATTTTGCAAACACTTTTTTTTAGTTTAGTGAATTAAGTGGATCATAATTCAAATATTCTGTACAAGTATACAACGTGGTATTAACGTAAAATGCATTCCATAGAAAAGTTATATTTTTACTACGAATAATATTGAGATATTGTAAACAAAATTATCATCTTGTATCTTCTACAAAGTTTTCTTCTATTTCATCGTTATTCAACACATATTTAACTCGTCTTTATAGTTTATAGTATTTATATCGAGTTACACTAGGCTTACGAAAAATAACAATTCAATAACGAAATCACAACTATATAGACGATTCTAGGAGTTCATAATAATTGTTTTAAATATAACAGGAATAGATCGGAAAATAAGAAAACAAAAATATGAAAGAAACTAGCATAAAGTACCAGCAGAGGTGACCTCGGACAGTATTTTCAGTGTGCATACGATTCGGCGGTAGGCATTGGCATGCAGCACAGCACTGTATACCAATCACGAATAACATCGTTTTTCGCGATCACCACGCGCGTTTTCGCAATCAGACAAGGTTCCGCACGTGCTTTATCACTTTGAGAAGTGAACATGGCCCATCCCATTTAATGATGAACACTAATTTACTCGGATAACATATTTTCGAAAAATGGATGTTGCACACGTCTCACGTTCCCATCTCATCGTTGTCGGCGAAAAATGATTAATAATATATCGTAATTAAACAGAGATGGCACGAAGAGTCGATATACAAGAACGAGGCGTTTAAGATTCAAGTATATAACAATAAATATTTTTGACGTATTTTTTTTTTTTTTTGGGGGGGGGGGGACGAAATTAAAACAGTTATTTCGCTCGATGCACACCGGCGGGACGCATGAGTATGAACGAGAAAATCGAGGAAATAATCGCGTAATACTATCCACGCACATCGTTGGATAAAACACCCCTACGTTAGAACGGCAACGAGGGTTCGTGTGAGCCTTCACTCCGCGTGTGCCGCGCAGCGGAGATAAAACAGGACGATATAGGACACCCCGGTACCGCACACCGATTCCACTGGATCGGAATATCGTCCGGACGGAATCCCTGCTGCGACAACCACGGCCGCGCGAAATCCTCTCGTTTCGTTCAATCGTCCGAAAAACGCGCGGTTTAATTCGATATTTTATCACCACCGCAGGTTTACACGCGTCGCATATATTTTATACGACACGTATACGCGCGCCACTAAACTACGGGGGAAACGTTGTGCCACGATAAAATATTATTTTTACTCAGTTAGCGTGCGTGTGTAATTGTGTTTTCTGCGCAATGTGTTAATTCCACATTTTGACGATTTCGAAACGTGTCTCTTCTGGTGACAACCGAAACCGTATATACTCACCGTATACAATATTCTACCGATGTATATTTACTATGTGTGTGTAATAAATAAACTGACGTTGACGATTTGCGCACGACGCACGACTGTGCCATAAAAATAGGTGAAATTTTTCCATCAACAAATCGAATCCCAACAAAAACACGTTGGGGGACCAGGGGTGGGGAAGTGTGGAATTGAAAACCGTTAAGTCGCCACGTACGCCACGTAAACGCGTCGTGACGGAACGCCGAAAACCTATTGGGCTAGGAAATAAGAAAACAAAACAAAACCACTTATCTGCGCCGACCCGGGACGGGACGACAAAGATATACGATACGATAAGGGGGCGATAAAGCACAGACGTGCACAACAATTTTAGTACCACCACTGTCGAGCGAGGACTGCGGCGGAAGGACAGGTAGGGTTTAGCTATGCGCCGGTATGTGCGCAAAAAAAAAAAAATAAATAAAATAGCTAAAAAAAAAAAATGCAAAACTTTCCCCACCGCCATTAACTGGGTCGACGGACTGCGTGCTTCACCCCTTTGCGGGCTTACGGCGGCGGTGGAACGACACCCTCTGCTCGCGAACAAAACGTTGAAACCATTGTAACGCTAGCGATCGATTTCCACCAACCTTGAACCGACTCGAGGAGCACCTTAAGCGTTCACCACTATATCGTGGCTGTGTAACGGCACGCTGTCACCGCATTGCACGTGTCATACTGATTTGCCATGCGAACCGGCGTCGAACACTGACGGTACGATCTCGTAACACGCGATGCGCGACAGCTATCGCATCAAAAGCCCATTCTGCGCGTCCGCGCAAGATTTGAACGGGATTCCTGCTCAAAGGATGTAAAAATATAATTTTTGGGACGTGATGGACACCGTTACGGTGGTCGCCGACGCGGATCGTTACAGCAATAATTCCGGTGCGCGCGGCCCGTCGACCATTCATTTTTCCCTGCCCGAGACCAATTACTACGCGCAACCGTATAACGAAGAACAACCGTACGATACCACTACATGGAATGCGACGGACGATTTCTACTACGAACACCGCCTAAATTTTATTTCCAATGTCTCGCGACAACAGCACTACACATCGATTAAGTTTTTTTTTCTGCTCCTCATACGTACTTTTTACGTGTACGACGTGTTTGCGTGTCTATTATTGTTTCTGCGGCGCATGTAAATTTAGATATCGTTGGCACTGCCATATCGAATAAAATATTATTATAATTTAGATATCGTGGTTAAGTGATGGCGAAAGGTGACGATGACGATGACACAGCGACGAAGAAATATTAAATAATAACCGCCGATAAATCCGAATCATTCTATAACGGTGGAAACACGGGGCGAGATCAAACCGAACTGCACGGTCTTGTGGTACAACAAAACGGTACCAAAGATTTCATTGGCCTAATAAATGATTATGTAGTACAGTACGTTGATCGTGTATTTCGCCAAGCATTATTCATACAAGGTGCTTATTTTATTTGTACGAGTAAAACAAAGAATATTTTGTTTTTTTTCGTTATCTTCTGATAACCAACGCGAATCATCAACGTAATAGGGGATGCAACGACAATACATATGGTTCAACGACAAATAAGATTTCTCTAACAAGAAAATACAGTAATAACGGTTGGTGATGATGTGTACATTACCAAGTAACTCGATGTAAGATATACTCGTATGAGATAATAAATGGTTACAAATGTTTGGATAAGATAAGAAATACCATTATTTCCGTGTCGAACAGTAAGATATTATGTTTGTAAGTCGATTATCAAAACTAATAGTAAAACGCAATTTTAAGGAATTTGTGATGTTTGACGAAAAGCTTCAATGGAAAACTTTAGCACCGCCGAAATGTATAACTGTTTCGGAAAATTAAATCTACGCAAATTATTTTGTAAAACACGATACAACACAGGTGTTTTATTTGTTATGCGTGTTGTGCGTTCGCAACACAGCTGTGTCAACAACTGGAAATGCATAACACTAGTTTATTATAGGATTTTATAGTTTTAAAACACATTGCAGCTACCGTTGAACACGACAGAACCTACCTGCGGTTGTTTGTGAACATTAAAATGTAAATGATTAAGCGTTCACAAACATTTATCGACATATAAGAACCGATTTCCATTCATTATATATTATGTATAATAAGATTGTTACATTTACATAATAAACATTTGCTTTTCACGGATTTATAAATCATAATAATTAATCTTAGTCGAGATGGAAAGGATTAATATAAATGTAGTCAAACAAATAACATGTATTATTATAACTGAGAATAAAATAACAAGACTTAAGTGAAAATACAGTCTTATACGTACTATAGTATAATAAAACAATAGAAACCACTTATAAAAGATAATATGACTGTAAATAATACGATACAAGATATATCATCCTTCCACTTATCCATATTAAAATATTTCATTAATATATACTCCTGTTCGATCATCTATGCAAATTTTAATGATTCCACCGATAATTATTTACTCAAATACTACCAAAATCAATACTTTTATTTTTCTGAAGAACTGGAAAAAATTGGTAGTATATCCTCACCAAATTCATACTCTGATAAAAACATTTTTTTCCACCTCATGTCCTTCTATATGCTTTGGTTATTACATTATCGTATGATCTATTATTTGTGCTTAAATGATATTAGCTAGTTACGCTAATTAAAGACATAAGAATAGTAATAGCGAAAGGGAAATATTGTTCATTTTATAAAGTAATAAATATACCTACTCACATTATGCTGATACATATGCATGCGTATATTAGATTCGTTTTGAGGCTACTACTAACTACTAACTACTAACGTATAAGTTATGACTAGAGCCCGGATTCAAATGCACTTAAAACCTTACAAATATGCTCTAAAAAATAGCCAAAAATATCCTTAAAAAATGCATTTTACACAAAAATGACCTTTGAAATGAAAAAAGACATAATATTTTTTATTTTGGGCATTATTTAACACAATATTTAATATATTCAAATCACAAATGTACGTAATACGAGCAACATCTGCAAGGTAATAGGAACTAGCTGATTATTTGTTATTTGATCGAATATTGGTGACGTTCCATATCAATAATAAAGATAAGATAAAAACTGAATCGAAAAATAGATCGACAATTTATGAAATAAATGAAACAATTGACAATTGATGAAAGATTGACAGTGTATGGAAAAACCCGATAAACCTACTTAAATATCAAGAAAATAATTTGTCTTTTGATTTTATTTTGAATAGGCTAAATGTGTTTAGTATATCCAACAAATATGCATTAAAAATCAACAAAATGACCCAATAATACTAAAAATGCTCTAAAAATAAAAAATATCCAAAATATTGAAATATGCAAAAAAAATGTAAAATAAAATTCGTAGTTTTGAAGCCCTCGTTACATGAAACGAATTATGTTCTTAGAGAACATTGTGTATGATCAACCAAAAAAATATGCACTTTGCATTGAAATCCGGGCCCAAGTTATGACAATAAAAGTAATTGCATCTCATGTCGAACATATATCATAAAGATGCGTCCGACGATAACATAAATACTACGAGTGTAAGTTCATATATTTTATATTTTAACATACTCCATAAACTGTTAAGAAATACATTTATTTAATTATCTTGGTTACCTGCACAGAAAATAACCTATAAAACGTAACGAAGCGTAAATTCAATAAATAAAATGCAATCTAAAATTTAAAAAAACATTACACGTCTGTTTAAAGTAGCGTGTAAATATTATAATAAATAATAACACTGTGCGCAGTAGTGCATTGACAAAGAAACAATCGATGTGCAGTGTGCAAGTTGTGTGTGAATATTTCTTTATCCGCGTTTTGTAAGAACACGATAATGTTCGTATAAATGTATTAATTTTTGAACCGCGTATATTATCTAAGATGTAACGTAGTGACGATGATGACGATTTATGGTATAACGTCTTCAAAGGAAAAAGTCCTGTAAGGAATTAAAATCAAGCAAAATTATAACTAGAAGACGGCGGTGCTAAAGACGTTCAACCTAACTTGGGTACCGACTACTCCTCAAGGTTTTTCGCAAAACATAAAACTTTGTACACCTTACATAGCGTTCGGAATACATATAAAGATTAAATTTTATACGAAAGTACGAAAAATGTTCTCGCTATACATTAAAACTAATTATTACCGACGACCAAAGCGGATATAAATAGGCGTCGCATTGAATACGAGGTACTTAAATATATTCTGTATGTGAAGCGGGTGGGCTCAAGACCGGATTAAGGAGGGTCTAGCCGGGGCCCTCTCAAGTATCCAAGTGAAAGGGGCCCAAACAATTTTAAGCCGATACACATTTTTTATTATACAAAAATTATTAGTTTTATAGACATAAATTTTATATACCTATTAATTTTATAATTTTATAATGCAATTGACAATTTATGAAATAGTTAAAAAAAAATGTATCGTTCTGCGAGCGTAGCGAGCAGCTTTATAAAGTACGTTTTGTCAAAAGGACCCATATAAAATTACAGCACCGGGGCCCAATAGGTGTTTAATTCGGCCTTGGGTGGGCTGTTATTGTTGTTATCGCATTTGGTACCTTGCATGGTGCGATATGCTTGCAAACATATACGGGAAGTGAAGTAAAGCAGAGAGAGAAAGAAAGAGAAGGAGAGAAAGTTGTGTGTTATCGAGCATTGGGTAAGAGATAGGGTGGCGATACTAAATTTTAGAGTGAAATTATGATAGATATATACACATTAATATAAGTTTATATAACTTAACACAACGTGAAGAGTGGAACCGCCGTCGCCACCGTCGCTACCGACGAAGAACGCAGGACCAAAAGCTATATGCGCCCCTTAAATCAATATACCACCCCCGGTACACCACGTCACACCCTCTGTCGGTGTCCCGACGCCGCTAACACCTTCACCCCCAGACGACGAATAGCGACGAACGGCGCCACGGAAGTTCAAATAAATATTCTCTCCAACGGTGGCGGTGGTATACTTACTGCGCACAAACGGCAACAAACGCGTGTTATGAACGAAAAAGTAATGTGAGCTTTGGTGCAAAAGAGAGAAAAACGCAATCTCGTAATTTTATACATTTTCACTTTGTACTTATAAATAGTATATATTGTTGACGTATGTTTATACAACATATATATTATACAGACCCAGCGTATAGCTATGGAGGACGTTATTACAAAAAAAAAGCGCAAGAGAATATGTATACGAATGCGCTAGCGGTAAAGGATTAACAGCCGTCGTCAACGAGGGACTACAATGTATAAATATGAACGTGACACGGTAGCGGCGACACGGCAGTGGCGAAGGAGTCGTTTAAATACCCTTCACAACGGAAAGGGTTCACGGGCCATTACCCGAACACAAAACGACAGGTCCGGTTTCCGATTTAAACAATGAGTTTATATTTTTGTCCGGGTAAGACTCCATGCACACACGTACATAATATAATATTATAATCAACGTCGTAATCATAATCCTCGTAGTGTACTCATCCTTTTCCCACACACACCCGCGCCAAACTCCTTTAATGTTGCTCCCCCGCCACCTGGCACCTGGTGCAGCGCAAAAGCATAGCGCATATTTGAATATATTGGCCACGTGATTGACGTGTATATTAACGCGCACACCCCCGCCGCCTGCGATTCCTTCCGGTCCGAGAGTTTTCTTATCGCGTTATTTCTTTTCATTTTTGCACCCCTTTTTTTCCACTTTTTGTTTTTCACCCACTGTTGCATATAATGTATTGTACATAAATATATATTAATATATACATATAAAAAGAGAGCTACTACTATGTAGATGATAGTGACGATGTCGGTAAAGGCGATTCCGCACGGATTATGTAGATTGCACGAGTGTTAGGGAACAAAAAAAAAAAAAAATGAAATAAAATCCGTTACAACGTGTTTAATCGGATTTGAAAACCTACGGCAAAGACATCAAACTGTTGGGCGACTATTTTTTTTACGTGTCGTTTAACTGTATATTTTCTTATTTATGTACATTTGTAAGTGTACATAGTGTAAGCGCAATAAATATCTCACGTTCACCTACAATATAATCGCACTGTCATAAGACGTAATGTATTTCATGCATACGTATAAGCAAATATGTAATTATACTTATACACACGATTATGTCCATATCGAGTCATTTTTATTCTACGGCGGCGGTACGTTAAAGCAAATCCCGGTGGCAGTGGTGCTTCTCCAGGACGAGAAGAAACAACAGGACGAAAATGTATATATATTTTATCAGCAAATATGACCGATTCGTCGTCGTCTGCGCAAGTACTTTTGCCCGCACGCGCATGTGTAAGCCCGTAACAACCTTGGTTTATGTAATGCTCAATGAGAGACCGAGTGGGCGATGGCCGGCGCAGACCCAGTAAAACATTATTTTAGAAACCGAGTCCGCGGTAGTACAATAATTTCATACTCATCCTTCCATTTACACATATATTAACTTTTATTATTATTCCTTTTTTTTTTTTTTTGCTGGTCACACGTGTACGACGAACATGGTGACAACAATCGTACGATATGCTGTTGCTGCTGCTGTTTAGAAACGTTTACTTTTATTGTATTTAACACGCACGCACATACATCAAGCCCGTTTTTACGAATTACATTGCTACAATTAACAGTACTGATAATTATTATGCAAGACGACGTTCGTATGTTAAAACAATAATTATCATTCGTGTGGACGATTAATTAGTTTAAATTGCCATAAAATATTATTGGATATGACTTTCTAACAATGTTCAGTAATTCTTCGCTTTTGTAAACTTAAAAAGATTATTATTAAGATAAAAACGAGGGAGAATTTTCCCGAACTGTGAAGTAGTATTAGTAGTAGTACGTATATAGTAGTACGTTTAGTACGTGAGTAGAAAGTATAAACAAACGATGATGCGTAAGCTAAGTATGTTATCGAATTTTCGACACATTCCCGGACCTGTAAAATAATCAAAATAAATGCCGTGGATATTACTGAAAAGTTTAATAGAAATTTGCAAATTTATTGCAATTGCGTTTCTACGAATATTTCTCATCAATATTCGACGACGAAATGTACTCCACGTTTTTGAACAGGATTGACGAAATCCCCTCAGTTACAGTTATTTTAAATTTCAATTTTTTATCGATTATGAGTATAATGTTTATTGCAATATTAGGTACCTATGGGGGCCATTGCCTTGATTTTGATTTTACTATTTTAAAATTTACTGTTATATTTAAATATCAATTCGAAAACAAATGCTCTGATTTAGTAATGTAAACAAATCTGAACTATTTAATAGCGATATTGTTTTTCACATTCCCAAGAATGAAAAAAGATTATTCTTTCTGTTTTTAAAGTTTTTAAACAATAGTTTATATTATAAACTATAACTTTTTTCAATGTATGTCTATTTTATAATCCGTTTCGGAGAAAACATCTATAATAAGTATATAGACAGAGATAATTTTATATAAAAAAAAAAAAAAGGTTGAACAACATCAAAATACATTTTCTAATACGTCAACGTTAAAAAAAGAATAAATACTTTATGTAACAGATGCTTAACATTCTTGTTTTGATAAGTACAGTGCGTATAATCACGGTTCTGGTTTTCCAATTATTTCATTGTATATTTCTCATAACAAAAATTCCACCAGAAATCGCAGTAGGCTGGTGTCATTGCTCTTTGGTTCTCTTTCACTCTTTGTCTACCTCTATCTCTCTCAACGCACTCTCTCTCGCTCTCTCTCACACACTCTTTCTCGTTGTTTTAGCCTTCTCTAGTATAAATGAGTTGTCGACTTAACAAATTGAAAAAAAAAAACACGTGTACAGTGAATTGTTGTTTTATTTATTTATTTTACGTCCGCGGAAGGCGTTATTCATTAATATAAATAAAAAACAACGTTGAAAAAAATTAAAATTTTAACAACAGCAACGTGGACATGACATATGTACCGAACAAAGTTTTCCACGCAGCATAGCGTGTTTATATCAAATATCACATATTTTTCCTTATCGTATTTTACTTTATTTTTATAATAAGAGTAGCAGTAGCAGTAATGTACCATGCTTAAAGTATACCTTCGGTGAAAATATATATATAATGGTATTTGTTTCTTTTGTTTTTAAAATATTGTTGAGGCG
This sequence comes from Sipha flava, assembly GCF_003268045.1. Lineage (NCBI taxonomy): Eukaryota > Metazoa > Arthropoda > Insecta > Hemiptera > Aphididae > Sipha > Sipha flava. The sequence goes on from NW_020273227.1 coordinate 366,005, forward strand.
AAGAATTGCAATATAGCGCAGCAACACGCGAGAGACAAATGTCAAATTAAAAGCCCCTTGAAGCCCGCAATGCGAACCGGCCATTTAAGTCCATAACTAAGTTACCAGCTGATACTCAGTTCACATGTATATATACGTACTTCGTAATGTTTACGTTTTAATGTCAGGCGTTTTTCATCAATACAACTCGCATGCGGAGGGATAGCATGATTTAATGAAACTGTACATAATAGTGTGTTTGCTGAGAAAAAATAATGTTAAACGCAGTCGAAGAAACGGCATTTGCAACGCCGTCCATTACGACACGTGTGTGAAACAACGGCTGTACACGTGTACGTTATATATGTGATACTATACAACACATCGCCCTGCCGTGTACAGTGTGTGTGTGTGTGTGTGTGTGTGTGTGTGTGTGCGCGCGCGCTTAAAGTTAATACCTGTACTGTTAACGTAACGGTTAATCGAGTTATAGTATAGTTGGAATCAAATGACTGTCAGGAATAAAGAAAGAAAAAAAAAGGAACCAGTCCTCGTAGTATAAGTCCGTCTTTGTGAATGGGCCGAGTCATTGTTGGCGTTCATTCGCCGTCGCATTGGGAACGGATGTGGAAAAACGCTGGGTGGCCGCCGGCCGCGGGAAGGGGTCCGCGACAGCAGAAATCTAGTCGCCGCCGTCGAAATCATTGTTCGAATCAAGAGGATTAACTCTTACGCCTGATACGTTCATAGGTACGCGCGTAACGACGATGACGACTTCAAAAGGTCTCAACAAGGATTTGATTTTTTTACAAAGGTAACCTAACCTAACCTATCTATCCGGTCGGATCTAAAAACAACACGTATCGAATATAATACGTATGCGAACGAAGAGATGAACAAGGCGGTGAATTATAAGTCCATGTGAGAAAGGTCGTGGTCCGCTTTTTCACGGCCGTGTGAGCAGCGCTTACGAGCACCAAACTCAGCTCTTTCTCTCTATCTCTCTGTCACGTACGTAAAATACGTGTACGCCGGTGTGATATCGGGTGTGCAAAAGGCGGTTATATATACGTTCACTGCGGGAAAAAAATATTTCATATAATATTATACGGACGTGTGTGTACATGGTTCTTTGCACACAATCGTTTTTGCATGTCTAATGAAACGTGCAGCTGTGTACGCGACGCCTACACACGCACACACGACTACATTAAGGGTTGATCGGAAGACGGTGGTGGTAATGTGAGGGTGAATTTTTTCTCGCAACAAGCAGCGGCGCAAGAAAAAAATAAATATATACGCGTACACCGCGCCAAATAAACGACCGTGTAATAGGTTTTTCTCGAGGCGATAAACGGGATTCTGTGAAAGCGGGGGCGAACACAATGAACTATATATACGTGCGTACGCAAACGGTGCGCGGTGTGGTATATCGTATAGCAGCAGCAGCAGTAGCCGGAAGAGTGAGTCGGGCGAGGACCCCCCCCTAGATTTTTATGAAAATAAAAATAAAAAATAATGAGAAAAATTCTTTCGCACTTCAACCTGTTTTTTCCTTACCCGTCGTCTGTGCGTACAAGTATGACGGTCCACCCACCCTTTCCGCAGCTATTCGGTAACATTCGTATTTTCGCCTAGGAAAAATATTTAAATACGTTGTATACGTTATGCGTACGCGTGCACGGCTTTAAATGCGCCCTGCCAACATATGCCGCGTTTATCCTCGCGTTCTGCAACGGTCGGATCTCATCAAAGACGAGTTACTTATAGCTTTGTTTTTCCGAAGTATATCATTTCTGTCTTAGTCGCAAAAAAAAAAAAAGAATCGAGTGCATCGACCCCGCCGTGATGCCGTCCGTTGGTGGTCCGCCAGCATGGTTTTGCCAAAATATATATACGCGAGAGCCGTGCGTTCATTTTTAATCCCAGTCGACTTTGTTATATATTTATTTGTCTCTCAAACTGTACACCTCGATGTACAAGCATAGCAACGTCAGGCCGCAGTCGCGTTAGGTTAGCTCGACCACGGTCGTCATTATAATAACATACGGTCCCTAGCCGAGCAATCAACGGAAGAACGCAAGGTTTTACTTTATCAGAAAATAAGTGATCCATTCGAAAATTCCACAAAAGAACATTGAAACCCGAGGAAAAAATGTACAACCACGTAACGATAAAAATGAAATACCTGAAACGAGTGATGAGGTATGTTTTTCAAACGGTCGAATTGTATCGGATACGCGCATAACACATATTTACCGAACGGAAAACTGGCGTAAATATTCTTGATAAGGAAGTACAACACGATAAGAATATATGCGTTTGCGTACTCTCTGCTAATCACACATGTCTGTACGAAAAAAGACCCTTTACATGACATGTTTATATGCGTTTCGTTTTCACTTTCCGGTACGACGGCGACGTCTGGCAGCAGCCCGTCTGGCGGCGCAGCCAGTCACGGATATACTGTACTGCTATAGAACTATTACATACCGTGTACAACATAATGGTTTACCTATCGGCGCCTCGAGATTTATAGGAGTTCCCAAGACACGGGAAGGGTTGACCTATTTTTACCGAAAGCGTTTTCACACAATAATTTATTTATATTAACCAGCTCGGCTGTACACAAGAAAAAAACTCTTGATTTTATTTTCACGTAAAACGCAAGCCCGTAATTTATTGTTAAATAACGAGTGTTTACGGTAACAATAAGCTCCTCTTTTTTTTTTATTATTTTCTATCTATTATTATTATTATTATTATTATTCGGTGCCGTGCTCTTGCATTATTTCTATTAAGTGGTTCCTTTGTGTGAACACATCTTGACCGTTGCAAAGGTTAAAGGGTCTGTTTCTTTTTCGTTCGTGGCCCGGATATACGTACACGCACTACACAGAAGGGTGGCTGCCATGGACGGCGTGGCGGTACAAGAACACCGTGTACGTGCGTATTGAAATGCACCGTAATCGAATCGAAATCTGAATACAATCAGTCCGTGCTCCTGAATTTATATAATTTTACCCGAGCCCTAGGAAAACGGTATAGTTCCTTGTGCATAATGTTACGCACACAACACGGGCGCCGCGCACTCTACCGCGAATATTCTCATCGTTATTTTACGATTTAACGAATATAATTACTATTACATTATACGAATCGTTTAATAAAAAAGGTAATTTTTTATTTCCACATTTTCAAACAAATTACGAACGTATATATGAAAAGAAAAAGAAAAAAAATCCAAAAACATCCTCATTGAGCTATTAAATTAATTTTATTTTCAGGACTCGGCATACGTTTCCAAATGTATACGCACGATTACAAACGCGTGCGCACACACACTCGAATACGGCGAGGGCGCGCTCACGCACACTCCAACATATATTAATAAATCTAGTTTTACGATATTCGTTTCGAAGGCGGATACGACAGTTTTATGTTACGAAGTAAAAAATATCCGATTATAATAGTGTATATGAAGAGTGCACATCGTATAGTATATATTGATATAAATTATATTATATACCTAAGTACGATAAAAGTATCAAGGTATACTTAAAGTTAAATCTATATACGTATATATAAACAAAATAGAAGCGACGAGATGAAAACTATCGTACGGTGTATTATACATACAAGCGTTATCCACAAGACGCGCATTACAACATGTTATTATGGTATAAATAAAATCCATTTCACTCGGACTTAAAAAATAGGACGACAAAAACCCTGCGCGTGCATTATTATTATACCGTCGTGTACTAGTCATGTACTAGTATGTATCGACCACAGAGTGAAAGAAATAATGTTTTGGTGGTCGCGGCAGCGTGACGCGCGGTGGCTACGATGACCGCGGTGTATTGAGACCATTATTATTGTACCTATGCTGACGACCGGAAAAACAGTGGCGAACCGCCATTTGTGTGGAGCGATGGAAACGGCAAACGATGAACAAAGCGTCGAACTCGGACTCCGCGGGAGGTCCGTATGTTGTTGTCGTTGTCGTCGTCGTCGTAGTCGACTGACCAACAAGACGCGCCGCCGCCACCCCTTTCATTATTATTCGGGAATCCCTTCGGTTTTTTATTCCAACACAATGTGACGCACAAAAGAATTCTCCCGTATATTATATGTTTTTTAAACGTTTTTGCATCAATTTTTTTTCTTTCAACTGTCTCACTCTACACGGGTTCCTTTTATAATGTTTTTTATTGTTTGCGGCTTCTTCTAGCGCGTATATACCGGCCAATTTTGGTTAACAGTTTGCGTACACATATATATATATATATATACAAATATACGTCCGGCAAGATTTTGACGTGGCCAAGGGTCACACACACACACACATTTGCACACACGAGCGCGCGCGCGCATCTCGGAAAATAATGATAATCGAGCGCGAACAAAAGGACTGAACGAGGCGCGAATTCCCCCAAGAACATACACAAATACAATTGATGGCATATCTATTAAAAAAAAAAAAAAATCTTATGTTAAAAAACCGGTCAGCAAAAGTAGAGAAAATTGTTACAATGTCGCCGCGGTGACGTTCGGCTTCACAGTGCGTACACGTATAACCTGTTTTCTTTTTGTAAAAATAATGTTGCATATACACATTACTTTGTATAATATACACGCGTGGAATTGACGGGTTGCTTGAGCAAAAAAATTGTGTCCGGTAATTACACGGCTATTTATAGTCTCTCTCTCTCTCACTCTTTCTCTCCGCGTTCAATAATAATCAAATGGACCTGCGATGGAATAGACATAAATCATACGCCGCGCGCAGCGAATGCCCCGTGTGCGTTTATCACCCAACGGCGGCGTCTCGAACAATAATTATTACCGATTATAATGTACACAAAGCGTACCTACAATGTTTATTTAATCGCTGCGCGTATATGTAATTTTCGTTGTTCCAATCGATCAATCCGACCGTGGCGACATTTTAATTGGACGGTATGCACACGATTAGAGGCAGTTTTCTGAAAATATGTTAGTTTACCTTTCGACGGCTAAAAACACGTCGACAACAATATTGTGTCATAATAATAATACGTGATCATAATTCAACGATTTCCAGATACTCAGTCTCGCACTCAATACCAGTCTAAACGAGCATGATAAAATAAAACTAAACGAAACACAGAAAAATATAAATAACCTTTGGGGGAACATTGATTATTGTTTACTAATTTTATAGCAATATTGGTATACTTGGTTCGAACTTCTAAAGCGTCGGTAACGCGAAATGAATACTTAAAAACTGCAATTAACAACATATTTATTTTTCAATAATTTAATATGCAAAAAAAAGTAATATCTATATAATTTTAAATCCTGAAACTATTACATATTTATGAATATTTCAGTTATTTGGTTAAATATTACGAGAACAAATATTTAAAATACAAATATAATTTGTATCGCCTGATTATAATAATTTATAAGATAAATCAAATCCAACTTGCATTTTGTATTATTTATGTCGACGCATTTTGCATACACTTATATACATTATATTATATTTTTATACAGCACTCGTATAAAAGTAGTTATTTATTATTAATATTATAACGAATTGACAGTGGCGTGCGTGGGCAAGATACAATAAAATATTATCCTGAAGAACCAAAAATATCATTTTTTACACAGGATGTTTTTTCACGTACCTGCTCAGGGAACCTAGAAACAAGCCGACTTATAAGTTTAATGTGAGAATGTGATACGACCTCGGTTATTGTCTCCATTCATTATAACCTGGGCTTCACATAATCTAAGGAATTTATTTGAACCGAACTGAGCAGGAACATTAATAATTAACTTACATTTTTTATCAAATATTAATTAGGCAGTCGATACTGATAAACCTTAGCACTAAATTACAGGTAAACAACCGTATAGCTACAATTTAGTATAATACTACTTTGTTTTAAATTATACAAAGCATTTGATATTTTATAAATTTGTCTAATAATTGCTATATATACATAGACACTAAAAATGCGATTACAACGTGAGCATATATTTACACACGCGCCAAAAACAGTAGATTCCGATCAATAGTTATCTGCGTCAATAAGTAATTTTATAACAATAAAACACACGTACAAACGTTGAGCTCACTTTAATTAGTAATTAATAAAAACTATAGTGTTCCTTCACACCAATGATAGTTTAACGAGATATAAAAATAACGAATGGGGTATAACGGGAGAAATTTAATTTATACTATATACAAATTATAGTAAGCTAGTGAACGAAAATAATAAGTAAATTATAAGAACAATACTAAATATAAGTTAACGAATAAGTATTAATATTATAACACGCGAATTGCAAATACATCGATGAATACTACATTATATTGTAAAGAGTTCGGTTACGTTATTGACTCGGGATTTTAAACAGAGATTTGTGAGAAACGAGCAGATATTATGCACTGTATTTATACGTTTTATATATTTTACTTCGTGTAATTTGTTCACGGGTCGGGTGTTGTGGGAACATCGGTTCGTTTTAGCGGGCTGAGCCCCTTTAGTCCTCAACATTAACCTCAATACGGCTACATCTAATATGTATTATGACGTAGTGTTACATATGAATTTATGATAATTTTCAGACGAGTATTTGTTGAAAGCTATTAAACGCATATTTGTTGAAATGCAGAAACATACATATTTTATGTGTGTAAAAGATGGAACACGACAAATCAAAATGATTTAATATGAAGTACGCATATATATAAATATAAGAACAATATTGTAACAGGCAATGAAATTTTATAGCCCTTGGACCAATGGCGTATTTATTATATGCAGGCACTATGGGCACGTGTCTACAACGGCAAATTTGAAAAATTTATTTTGTTATTAATTATAAATAAAAATGATTTAAATCTTAAGAAATTATGTTTTAGTATATACATTTAATTTATTTTGTATACTTACTAAATTAATATAAATTTTATAGTTGGTAATTAAATAATAATTCAGTTATATTATTTTAGTTATTTAGAGCTGTAATTTACCACAGGCCTACATGGGGGGGAACATGTAAATACGTCTCTGCCTTAGATCAAAATGTATGTTTATAATTAAAACTAGAGTCTACTCTATTATCGTTGTAAAAATAAAAACGAAAAATTAATCTTAAGAAATTAAAGTGGTTTGCAGTAGATGGTACGTATTTTGAACAGAAATAGATGAAAAACATGCTTTATTGTATTATTTTAACATAATGTTCGAGGAAATGACTGCAGATTTTGGTTAGAAAATATGGAAGAAAGAATACCTAATAAGTCTATACGATTCAACAACAAAAAACAATACGTCAAAGATGATTAGAGAGCTGTGCTGATATTGAATCTAAAATAACGTTTAAGTTATGGGATCGTCTCTATTTAGGATGTATAGAATATACATATTATAAGTATAGCTAATTTGTACAGCCAATAAATGGATAATGGATGGGATGAAAAAAAAACACCGGTAGCAAAAATTAACGATAAAGGTTCGCGTGACGCGATTAAAAATTGTGTTTGTCGATTTCAAAAAGTCATAGAGATGTATCGTATGAAAAAAAAAACTGTCAGAAAATATTAATTTCATTTTTTCCAGTCACTCAACAAATATTGGTATTTGATATTTACTTAAGAGAAAAAAAAATGAAACGAGCGCACCTGATGGAAGGATTTGCATCAAACGACGAGGGGAAATAAGTCCTTATTTCACCAACTGTCGCCGTTAAATATTTGCGTCTGACGACGAAGACGTCATAGTCGCATGCCATTAAAAAAATAAAAATAAGAACCAACCGAAAGAAGTAAATAAAATAAGTAATAGCGTCACCGCAATACACCCGCCGCGTTGGACAAGAAAAAACGGTATAAAAAACTAACAACGTTTTTACTTCCAAGCATATATGAGTTATGCATAAACTTTAACACATAATACACGTCAATCATCGAAACGCGATGCACACGAAATCGCGAATATTCAAGTACAACGTACAATGCTCAAACACTGTCCTTTTTGTGTACGACGGATAGCACACCCGCGTACGAGGTTGTTATTTTAATGTTACATCAAACATGATGTTGTTCGCTTACAGAGTCAGATTATAAGAGGTCCTGGACATATGCCCGGTTTGCCGACCCCTTGCGCCGGCCCTAGTCGTTTAAGGATCGCGCTCGCGCGAGGACGTGTCAAAACTTCAAGTCGCGTTTTCCTGGTGCGTTCGCGTGCAGTGCAGCGTACTGTTATGCGTACACCGGCCGCATTTAACACACACACATTATTATAAGACTACGTGTTCATAAACCGCGAATCCGGTCGAGGGAAGTTTTAGAGAAAAAAAAAGTCATTGCCGTGTGTGAGAGAACGGTGAGAAAAACACGTTATTGACTGTTTCATTTTTTCGCATCATATCGCGCGCGCGTTATGCTTACACGGGTGTACAGTACATAATCATGTATGCGCACACACTTAAAATCGTGTTCGCGTCTCCGTACGCGCTTGTGTGCGTGTACGAGTGTGAATTCGCTCCTGCTGAGTTCGCGGCGGTGCGCCCCTCGAAACCGCCTCGTGGTCTGTCCATCAGCTGTCAACCGCTTTTCTCCGCGGACACACACACGCAACGACAACAACAACCCTTCCGAAAACGAGAGAAAAAAACCGGTGGTCGGTTCATCTACGGTGGAGGTGCCCTTGATGATTGTTTGCTTTCCGGATAAGTCCAACCAAAAGCGAAATCTTACACACCGGTCGGTTTTCCGTGAGAAAATTACCCAGACCTGAGCTTTACGCACGAAATCCCAATGCTCTCCCGCTTCAGTAGCGCGTAAATATGCTTAAAGTGGCGTGTACAACAGTAAATATTAACAGACACACAGCAGTAGCGTATAATTAATGAAAATGCATCGTATTTATGCCATATATATGACATCACATAGAATTTTTCCAATAACTGTAAACACAAATGACTTTATCGACTTTAAATTTAAAACATTACTGAAATAAATGCCTTAGTGCTGTACGTGAAAAAATAACAAATCCTTACTTTGTCGCGATACGTGTACAAACATAAACAAAGGGAAAGAAACAATTGAATTGTGGAACAAATTTTCTACGCGTAAACCCTTCTTCAAAGTTTAACCCCAACCACACTTAAACGTGTATCCGTCGCGTAACCGTCATCGATTTTTATCGCGAAGTAGACACGTTTATCTCAGTTCGCAACGGAACAACGTACGGTTTTTCATCCTGCAAAGTAGAATGGTAAAAAACGTACCGCCCAGAACCATGCCGTGTCCCGCTTCTGTAGGCCGGAGTGTTCGCAGATAGGCGCATGCGCGCAACGACACGAACACTAACGACAAATATTATAATGATGTCGGCCATGATCTATTTTTCCGTGATCTACAGCCTACCGCGGCGAAGGCTAAAAAGGCTTGGTGTACAAACGGATTTCAAGCGTTAAAAATAATTTATAAAACGACGAAAAATGAAATGTGCACGTGCACACACACAACGCGCAGCGTGCCCGCGTACAAGCACACACAATACGGCTATAAATATAAAATCGAGAATTCCTCTTTTTATTAGCGTTGCTTCGACTGTGCAGCACCAGCACCAGCAGCAGCCCAAGTATATACGCACACATTTATATAAATTTCCAATTGCATTCCGACGGTGCCGAGTCAGAGGGCAATTTTTAGAAATATACAAGGGCACGCATACACTTTCAGCATGCTGTGGCCGTATCAAGAAAGGAATATTTCAGTTCTTTTCTCTTTCGCCTGGGCAGAAAATCGTTATGTATTCATAAGCAATCGTCGTCGAATTTCGTATATAATATACATATATAAATATATATATATACGGTTTCAGGTCGATAGATGAAATAATAAGTCTCTGTTTTTCTCTGCCACTACACAAATCAATTGCTATTAAACATCGGTGGCAAATATAATAATAATAATAATAATAATAATATCACGGGTTGCGCCCCGTGTGGAAACTTGTGAGTACAATAAAGAAATGTTTACCCAACAATAACCCTGAAAACACGTTTTTGTTATTGCCCGCGTATTATATAAATAAATAATAATAAATTTATAAAATAATTTTTTCTTCCTACCCGATACACAACCCTTTTTCACCACCACCACCGTCGTCGTCCTTTCTTTCACCTTTCTCTTGTGTTTTCCTCACCTCGTAAATACGACGGCAATATACATAATATTACAACTATTTATCCACGTACACACCTCATTTTTATACTTCTACGCGGGCCACCGACACACAAAACATTGCCTCCGGGGAATGACTGAACGGTAAAGCTGATACCGTAACGGGGTAGTGAAGCGGGATCGCGTCATCCGAAAAAAAAAAAAGAGGAACAAATACAGATGTCACCAACGCTACCGCCGCTGTTTAACCCCCTCCCAGGGGTAGTACGCACGCAGTAAATCATTATTTTGCACCGGTTTTCGTCGGCTTCTATCCGCGGTGGGTTAATACATGTGCCCGTGCGCGAACCATTAATTATTCAATAATACGACAACAATAATATACGAGTGTTATATATTATTTATAAATATGTTATTATAATCGGCGGCGCGTTGAGTGTATAAGGATTTACTTCGGCAGCTAACGAAAACCGGTGTAGCAGCGACCGCGCAACAAAGAAACAAATTTTTCGCATTTATAATAAAAGATTTCGTTCATTATATTATATTCGTCGCCTCGCTAAAACATCATTCCTCCCTCTCCACACACACATACACACATGTTATATACATCCTATAAGCTGCTATCGTCACATATTTATGGAAACACAATGCTGCGCTGTGTTCGAGGCGGAGAAAAAAATAACACGTCGGCCTCACGTTATAGCCTTATTATTTCGTTACGTCCCTTAATAAAATACGGCAGTGAACGCGGAGAAACTTCGACTGAGCGCGCCGTGGGTAGGATAGATAATATTTTATTCCGTCCTCGTTCCCCGCAACGTGACGCTGACGCGGCGGCAGTGTTCGGATAAATAATATTTATAGCACGCTTAATTGCAAAATTAACAACCGTCAACGATTTATCGAAAACAATAATACTAATACGCACGCGCGTTAGTTATTTATATCTGCGTGTATATAATTAGTTTATATGCGCCAAAATCGTAAATCCAAACGCGAGTCATATCCGTATGGAAACAAGTCCGAAATATTTTGTTTGCGATCCGTTTTTGTTATCGTGATGTAAGACTAGTGGTACAAAAAAAAAAAATAATAATAAAGTGCTCAATTAAGAATTTCCAATGTTACATCACATAAATCGCGTTGCGTGAGATATCGCAAACACTGCGACGAGTAACGTATTTCATAAGAAAAAAAAAATTTAAAAATTTTCCATGATACAAAGTTGCAGAACTTTGAAGTTTTGAGTGTATAAAACACAAATTTAACCTAATACTTGTTAGTTATACTCACGAATAAAACTGATAAAAATTATACTTAAAAATATTTAAGATATATTAGATACAGTCGTCAGAATGTGGCAAAGCGATCGCAACAGTGAAAAAGAAAGTTAACACGTTTTACGTAGTTTTAAAAAAATCAATAAACATTCCTAAAAATAATTATAATTCGACAACATTTTTAATAGGTTACTAGTTTGAGTACCTATCTATAAACGATTATTGTACTTATCAGGGATCACAGTCATAGCCAATATTTAAGTAATTAATACTATAGTATAATATTTTTATAGTTTATATTTTTTATACTATGGTTAATTCGGAATGATCAAATAGTAATAAATGTATGGACATTTGTGCTATTCAGTAAAATGCATAATTATTGTTTTCGTCGTCACTTTATCTAATATAACAACGGGATATGCAATTGATGTACTTATATGTCAAGTGCAACAATAAAAACCGGCATCATGTTTATCTTTTCGAAATTATATTACACGACTAATTAAATAATTGTAATTACAGTATACATCGTACATGTAGGTAAACGTAACATATTACGCGGTCTGTTATCGGTTTCACCCGCTCATCGCTGACGCCACCCGCCAGGATGTGGGTGTTATGCATGTATTGATTTTACTAATCTAACACGTGGTGAGCGATACACAATGTACGATTGATAATTTTATCATCTCGGCATATGTTATTTTGTATTCAATTTTTTTTTTCGTTACAGTTATCAATAAAATAATTAACATAACCATATAACAGTCTAATACCGCTGTACTAGAAAAAGCCAATATTGATAATCATTACTTGCCGTAACGGAAAAAACTGTTAACACACTTAGTTCTCATTGGCATTCGGCATCGATTATATCTGCCGAATTTGTAGCCTACCGAAATAAATTTAATATTGAAACTAATAAGGTACTAATTTCTTTAGATTTCTAAGATTCATTTTTTTTTTATGTTTATCGTTTTTTAGTTATAATTATTATTACTCTATACTATACTATTACTATTACTCTACGTTTATAGTACGAGGATAACAGTTGAGAACATCGAAACAAGTATATATGGTTGTACGATATAATAATAAAAAATGGAATATTTCTGCTGAAATCTGCAACACAATTTGTTCATAATGCACAATGGTTTTATGTAAATATTGTTCATATATATATATAAACAGTGATTGAAAAGAAACAAAATTCCTGTCTCACAAAGGTACTATTGAATATTTTTAACCAAAATTCTCATTAATAAAATCAACTTTTTTTTTTTAGAATTAACATGGACTTAAATTTTTAGAAACATTTATAAGAATTTAACTAGGTTCTTTAATATTAATTTATTTTTTATTAATAATTATGCAATCACTTAAGTTGGGCGCGTTAGATATTCACACCCTTAACATTTTTATACACGCAATTTGTAACGACCTTTTCAATAACCCCGACCAATATAACTTTGAGAAAGTTCTGGCACACAAACGTAAATTGCTGTAATATAGAGTCCTTGAAGTATTTTTTGACGCTAAATTTAATTTTCAAAAAATAATCATCTTTGGATAGTTATTTAAGAAAAGTTCCACTTTGACAATTTCCAACTAAAAATTTATAAACGTATCTGTAACAAAATACGCTTATATTCAATTGCGTTAACGATGGAAACGTAAACGAAGGAATTCCTGCTTGGAAATATTAAAGTAAATAAAGCCGGTATACATAAAAAAAACCCCTCATCTCAAATTAATTTAATTTCCGCAGAAGTCAGTATTCACTTCGACGTAATATCTATTATGATCGCATTATAATAAAATACAAAAATACATCAAGAAATAGTGGTTAAAATCAAGAAATAACTGCAAAATGAATGGGAAATTGTTGTATGCGTACAGTATAGTTGAGTATTGTGCGGTTGTTATACATATAATTCTATAGACAGAAACGTCATTGAATAAATGTAATTTAGTTGTTTGATTTTTCTTCCGTCGTAGTCAAATAATGTAATTTTATAGTTAAACGAAATCAGAGAAACTAATTCTCTGCTTTGATAGATTTGATGTATAATTTACTGCGTCAAACAATGCAGATGCGGTGGCCGCGTCATTATGCCAATTACTGTTTGCAATTTTATAAATTACAGTTGCTACGGGAAGAAAAAATACTGCATTCGTCCTTGAAAGGTTCCGCTTATCGAGTGCAGTAACAACTGCATTAGCATTGCACAAACATATAATACTCCCGCACAAGGCCAAATTGCACTGCACAATGCACATAACACTCCGCCACTAAAGCTGCTCCTGTTATTGTCTGGCACGTGTAATGTGGTGATATAGTTATAGCGTGGGCTCATTGTTTACTTTGTAACAGTCTAAATCATTAGATGAGACCTTCCAAGAGACACACACGCGCGCGGGTCAGTAGGTTTTAATCAATAATTCACACACACTCGTCATGCACACACAAACATAACGAAAATGTGAAAGAAAATTTCGTATCCATCTGTTTTTTTTTTTTTTAACGTACCACCAACGACAGAGATATACAAATAATTCTTCGTTAATACCATCCAAACGCATTAATATCACATACATAGAGTGAAAAACTAAGAGAAGGAAAAAAAGTTCGAAGCCAATAACATATTGACATATTTCATACGTACACCGAACATTTAAACCAATATAATAGTTTTTATTACGATGAAAACGGCGGGTCTCTTGGCAGAACGTTGTTATAAAGAAATATATTCGGATTTTGGATCGTATTCCGAAAAGGAAACACGCGGATTACCGTGAACAAAGATCCGTGTTAGTATATTTGAGAAGTTTTCGAAGAAACGCCGACTCACATATAATATATGCAATATGTATAGATGAAAATATGGTCTTGTTTGAAATGCGTATCATGTGACAAATTATGCAACTATACGTAATTCATATATTAAGCACAATAAAAATATATCACATCAAAAAGTAATAACATATACGTGCGTTTAATATACGAAGACAAAAACGTGAATAAAAAGCGAGTTTTCCTCGGCGGTAATGTTATATCGCGCGACACAGCAACAGTAATATTGTAACGAATTATTCGGAAGCAAAACTTTTTCTTTGCGGACCACAGAACAACGAACAATAACGTAACTCCGGGAGGCACGCTATGTATGCATAATATGTACATGCTAAATATACAAAAAAAACACGTGTTATAAGTGCACGCGCCTACTAAAGGCATACACACACAGCGGATAGAAACTTAACAAAAAGAAAAGTGCAGAAAAAACGTATTTATCTAAAACTTGAAACAGGGGTGGAACTAGGTATTGGTGGTGACCCCTAGACGGAATGTATTGAGGAGGCCCGTTTTATACAAACAAGTAAATATATTTTTTTTTACTTACAATAAATACTACATTTATATATAGTATCTATAGTATAGTAATATTTTAGCTGCAACTACTGGTGTGTATAAATAAAATATGGGTATAAGTACCTATACAGTATTAAATGGTATGTTTTTAGTATTAAACCAATAGACAGGTCGAAAACGATACTTGGATGACAGGCGTGCATTATTATTAGGATTAACAAAAATAGTTAAACCATTTTTATTTCCCTCGATTGTGTAGAAAAAATTGCGAAGGATGGAAGATATATGCGTGTAATATATATATATAACCAGCAGAAACGTATTTTCCGTTCGATTCGTACGGTCGACAGACGACCTCGAGCTTTTTTGTGAACCACTGTGCGCCGCCACCGTCGCATAATGGCTGATCGACACGAACGCACCAGCTCACTCATAACTCTGAACAGAGTTACATAATGTGTAATATTATAACATGTTATTGGTTATTATTAAAATACTTCGTATTCGTCGGCCAACCAATAATATACAATTTTCGCCGGTGTCATAAATTATATTAACATTTCGCGTTTTAGCAATTTGACATACGTTTAATGCTCGATTTGGTAAGGGGCTCGGAACGCAAGGGCCCAAAGACTACTATAGTTTATATAGTAGTCTACTATATAAATTTGTTTTTTATTTCAAGACCATCCTCTTACTACAAGAGGTATTTTCATCGGAACAGATGGAAGTCTTATTTATACAAATAATTTATTCGTACAACATACACAAGAATTATTATTTAATTTGTACTCGGTGGGACGCGTTACGGTTTGTTTTAAAATTCGCAAAAAATAATTATTTCTCTAATTTGTTCGGACGATAAGTATTTGTTGGCATATTTCGTTAACATAAAACGAACGTAGATAAGTTTACTATATACGGTGTGGTGGGAGAAAGAGAGGAGAAAATCTCCCGCGTACGGTACAAGTTGAACAATTTCAGAAAATGTTAATTTTCACTTTTTTTCCAAGTTCGACAGTGATTCCTCGGTTTTAATTTTCAGATCCGAGCATCACTGCACCGCGCAGAACGTCACTGTACGCAATCTCCACCGACACACCGTACGCACTTCGCAACCGATTTTTACGCATAAAGTTCCGCACATATTGCCACGGTGGCGGTAAATAGGTCCCATGTATAAAGTATAGTCGGGTCAAACAATCAACAACAAATATCTAAAACTCTATTAACCACCCCTTCGATAGCATCAAATTTCAATTGAGATCTTTGCAAGGCTCCATTATGCTCAAATATAAAACTTTTTAAATTATCTCAACTGTATTTTCGATAATTTCAGGGTATACAAATAAAATCATACCAGATCAACATTGCATACAAAATATGTTAAAGCATATACATAGGAAAATTAAATATGAGTATCCATTGATGACTGATATAGCTGGTCATTATGTGGCAAATGTAATAGTAGGCACTTTAGAAATCGATAGCCTAGGTAAAATATTTCTTTTAACCCAAAAGTTTTTGATAAAGCTAACTACGTTACAATAAATCGATTATTTGATAAGTTGCTATTTTATAGCCCGAAGCAATTGGGCGTGAAAATATTTTGTTATCTTTATCGGATACGGTGCATATATATGGTAAAAACTGGTAAATCTCTTAAAATATTTAATCCCAAAATGGAACATATTACTCGTGTAGCTCACGCATTGCGTCGAGTATGCGAAGAAATTGGATTAGAGTTTCCAAAAGTTGATTTTTTTTGGTAACTTCTTAATGCCGTTTACAACGCATCATCTTTCCAAGCCCTACTCGCAACAAAGTACCGTACAACAATGCGAAATCATTTATTTATTTTATTATAAATTACATAATATCAAAACATCGTTACCGCCACAATGTGAACACGGTCGGCGGTATCGCTGGCGAAGCCGTTAACGCTACCGCGGCAGTGCGCGCGGGTGGTTAGCGATGATATCGTTACCGCTATCGCCACCGGCACCGCAGCAGTGTGTGTAATCGTGCGGGACTGGCACTCGTCCAACTCTGATCGTTTTCCTTTTGCCCCGTTCGATCTACGCGCGCGTCTCCTTGTCGCTCTTTTATATACGCATCACGCGCCGCAACCGTAGCACGGGAACGGGAAAAATTCTGTTGCGCAGAATCCGAGTGGACGGCGGCGGCGACGTGTCGTAACGATCACGTGACGTCATGCCGTCACGCACGGGACAATTTTCGCGAAAAACTTTGTAATACGTAGCCGAATGCTGTTGAATAATACGCGAAGTGCAACGAAATCGCACAGCGAAGTGCAGTCGTCGGGCAGGCCAGTGCTGTTTGAAGAAGCACTTACACCGACGGTTAGAGTATAAAATAATTAAGAACGAGCCGAGCCGAGCGACGAGTTCGAATTTTTTTCGCACTAGACATTGTACAAATCCCGCGCTCACCATTTTTCGTCCCGTGACGGTCGATCGTGCGAGACTTTAGCGGAAAAAATAATTCATGCACGCGCGTTCAGAAGGCGTATTTTTCCAAGTCTTGAAAGTTACACGGATAATCGTAACACGTTAACCGTGAAATTTCGTCGCCAATTACGATGATGGTGAAAATAAAATCGTAAACACGAAAATCGCGGGTGTCCGGCAAACACATATGTGTATATGGATACACGGTCCGCCGTCGGACGACACGAACGCGCGTGCAACGCGACAACGACCGCATCTGGCCCGGAGAGAGAGCGAGCGAGAGAGAGAGAGAGAGATAACAGTATTGGTATCGGCTTGTACCATTATTATATTTCTTTATGGGCCGCGGCTACGGCAGCGGCGGACCGACGGAAGGACGAGGGCGACCGTTTGCGCGTCTGTGAGAGCGCGTGAACGTGTTGCAATGGCGCGACGGAGCAACAACAACGACGGGGCGATGCGAGGCTGCGGCGAGAGCGCTGATGACGGCAGTACGGTCTGGCGGCCGTGCGTGTGCGTGTGTCGAAGGTCAGCCGGCGCTGTGCGCGCCAACGGGTCAACAACCGGTTCTCAACCGTCGGCGTTGTTTCCCTTCGTACCCCTGCGCACCGTTGGTTTACGCGCGCGCGCGAGAGAGGAGTTACACAACAATAACACCGGACTATCCTCGGTCGCCGCGAACGCAGCCGACGATGATCTTCGCTCTCTCCTGCGCGCGCGAGCGCGTACAACGTTGAAATGCGACGGTAGTGTACGTCGTTATTATAATCGTCGTGTACGTTCCGTTTGAACGAAAAACGTACGTCTGGTCGAAGGTGCACGGTCGGAGGTTGGCGGACGACGCTACGACGGGATTGTGGCAACGGACGGCGGGAAAAACACGGTTTTGCGATTATCGCGCGCGCGCGGTAAAACAAGACGGTCGGCCGTGTGACGTCACGCGTCGCGCTACTTTTAATACACGACCAACACACGATGAACACGCGCGCGCCGCGTAAAAATAATATCGTACGAAAAAAAAACGGTCTCCCGCGCAGAGAAATAGGTACGACGCGTGGGCCGAAAATACCGTGTTCACCGTGCATAATCGTACCACAGTAGAGTGCATCGCACGCGACGTTGTTATCGTCCGTAGACGAAAACATTACGATACGAAACAATATAATATATTCCTCCGGTCATTGCCATCTCGTGTTACACAATAATAATAATAATAATAAAAACAGTTTAATAATAACGCAGCAGCAGCAGCAGCACCGTCGCACGCGGTAGACCGTGTTGGCGGCGATGGAGTGGTGTTTTTCTCGGCGGAAAACTATCGCGCCGAATCCCGCCGCCGCTGTGATCTTCGGAACAACCGAGCGCGCGTCCGGGGGATGTGAGGTCAATGTGAAAAATGCGAAAACCCAGTACGAAAGAAAAAGCGTGGACTCGAGAAAATGTGTTGAACGGCAGGTGCCGGTGATGTAGTAGCGGTGCGAGCGGACACGAGCACCGAGCGCCCAGTCTAATTTTGGATCGCGGCTATTTCTGCCAACCCGGATCGCTGCTGCTGATTATTTTTCGCCCCGTACGGCCCGGAACACGTGTCCTCGTTGGCACGACCGCGACGCACGCATCACGCCACTGCCGCCGCTTGCGTTCTACAGTCCGACGATCCGCGCCAGAAGAATATCGACGGTCAAAAGGCCGAGCGTCGTAACCCATAAAAACATCATTTTTCAAGAGACACTTTAAACGTGTTATTCATCTACATAATCGTTTTTTATCGTATCAGTATTTTTTGTTCGACGATACCTGGAGAATCGGTTATTTTGAGAATTAATAGTTTGTAACGGTTATTTTTCGATTAAAATTAATTATTATTTTTACTTCGTTAAAGTGTAATACTTCGTTATGATCAAATTTTCGACCAAAAAGAGAGTTACTACAATTTACCTTACGACCCGGTGTGCAGATACAATATTATATTGTTCGTGATTTTCCCTAGATTTTCGCAAAACCGTCAAAAGCATGTCTCTACGCACGATTCTCTCGCGGATCCTGATGAAGGAAAACCGAGCAGCAGCGGCGATCGTCGTCGAAATTATAATACGTTATTGCGGTAGATTTTTTAAATGTTTTTTCTCTATTCTCCACCGAACGACACGGCGAAAAGAAGGGTGGTGGTGACGGAAAGGCAGAAGACAACGTACGCCGTCGCAATTCCGCACACCCACGGACGAAAACCGGTTGTACACACGCTCAACAAGCGCGTTAGCGGAATTCCAACAGGAAAAAAAACAACATTCATTAAAAACACATAACACAATTACAGGTCGCTTTTTTTTTTCTCTATTTCATTTTTTTTTCCTCCGAACTTATGCAGTGCACGTTTCAATACCGAGGCGCACAATTCCGTTTTTGCACCAATCACCCCGAATATATAGAATACATAAGCCCGCGGTCGTCGCTGTGCAACATTGGTCCAGTTGCTACTGCGGCGAGTAACCGTGGAGAGAGGATTACGCACCGACAAAGTTCATCGAAATGGCGCGCGAACCTCGGGCCTAAAGTCCGTGTACCAGAGCGGTGGGAATATGTCCACCCGTCGTTCAGTGATAGTATTTACGTGAACTTTCGGTAACTTCGGTACATAAATAAACCGCTGTCGAACCGAAAAATGTACGAGTTTTCCTAGTGTACCGCGAACGTTATGTGTACGTGCGCGTCGACTTCTCGGTATCATTTTTTCACCGCACGCAGTGCATAACCGCAAAAATGAAATTGGGCGTAAAAAAACGATCTTATGAATATTATATACGTTATGCCGAAGTAGCATCGGTATATACGCATACACGCAGCATGCTGAAAGTGTTTAAACCCACGTTAAGTTAGCGAAGAATGTCAACAAGAACAGAGGCAAACTTGGTACAGGAAAACGGTCTCGGGTGACAATAATTTTTTAAAAATTATAAAACACACTTGAAAATATAATATAATACATTTAAAATTACTACGTATGATATAATGTACGTACAGGATCAAAAAAATGATTGTTTAATTGACTAACATAGTAATTAGACGTTGAACTAATGAACCTGCAAAGTCATTAGATACTCTTTTTAAACCGGACACAGTCTCCCTGCCGATGGCTTCACGGGTGTATTAATGATATTCATTAGGCCGATTTGGCCGCAGTGAAACGAATACACCACCGGAGGCACACGTGCACTATTATGGTGTATAATGTGTTCCAGACCGGAGAAATGAGTATAGAAAAGTTTCAGAGGTCAAGGAAGGAGTTAGAACCTAGTCCTCACCCCGAAGAGAAACGATCGGTGGCTCTAGCGCATTCATATGAACTGGACACAAAGGCTGCGATTCATAAAAAGCAAAGAAACGCGACGATGATGGATTAAATTGCCCTCACCGTAAGCGCATATGTACGTGTGTATAAACGGTAATATTGAAATCGAGGTATACCGGAAAATTTGGTAACCCGATACACGTGGGTACACTAAGGATACCTCCCGGCCCCTTGCATCCCGGGCACCGGCGTAGCATTCACGACGGAACACAACTATATAATCCCACGTGAAGCGCAGCTGAGAAAACGATACAAGAGAATAGTGTTTTGGCTTAAAATTTCGAGAATCACAAATAGCAACGACCAGAATAGTACTGTGCGCAATACGTATTATGGAAGTAACACGATCGTCGGAACGTTCCTAAAAAGAATATTTTTTCGTCATTTTTCCCACTGGCCATTCACCTGAGCTCGTTAGATCTGTCTGCGCCCCCTGTTCTGGCTGCATACGAACACGTTATACACACACACACACACACACACAAATACGAACCCCGCACCTACACGTCTTTACTGTCATCGTGCACCGTCATCATCATCATCGTCATCATCATCATCGTCATCATCATCATCGTCATCATCATCGTCGTCTTCGTCGTCGTCATCGTCCGAATCTTTCGTTCCCTATTATATGATATTATTGTGCGTGTTCGTATTCATATAGACGTACCGCAGCGGTGTACGCACGTTGTGGGTTATTATTATTTTTACTGCGCGATTCCTGTTTCCCATTGTACGCGACCGCTATGCCGCCACAAGGCCCGGGCGACCGAGGCACTCGGCGTACTCACGCGGGCGGCGGCGCGAGGAACGAGGCCGGTTCTCTTTGTTTTCTACACGCGTTTTTCTTTCGGTTCGTCGCAAAAATGCAATAATAAAAAAAAATAATAGTAGTAGTATTAGTAGTAGTAGTAGTAGTAATAGTAGTAGTAGTAGTAGTAGTAATAGTAGTAGCAACACCGTCGAAGATACAACAGTAACAATCGACGACTACTACCCAATTCCACCGCAAGCAACAACAATGGTACCCAATCAACCTGTCACAACCATTCGTGACGACGAAGACAACAACACAATATATAATATTAACGAAAGAGCAAAAATTGTAAAAAAAAAAAAAAAAAAAAAAAAAAGAGGATACAAAACGGGCACGGCCACCTTCAATATACGCCCAAAACGGACAATTATTTTCTCACATGATCGTTTTAATTTTTACCGAGCGGTGCAGGTACCCAATATCTACTTTTTTGGCACGCACACCCTTCTACGTGCGAGATTTATTTTATTTTTATTTTTTCACGGCTCCGAATGCGCTAACAAACGCAAACACCACGAACGATGTTTACGCGTATTTCACGCGAACGCAATAATAATAAGGGTTTTTTCTTTTTCAACTGTCGATTTAAACCTCGACGACCATTGCATAGTGATGTGCTGATAGTCGGTGCCGTTGGATAACATTAGTACAATCATTTTTTTTTTTTTGGAACGCGAGATTAGAGGACATGGTTTCGATGCTTAGTACGGCTAGTAGACTAGCGTTTTTTCAGCAGTCGACGTAATCGATCGGAAATCAAAACACAACTTATAAAATGACATATCAATAACATACAAAACGCGTTATCATGACCAGACTAGTCCGGTTCACGGAATCGGTCGAAAACCAAATACATCGTTTTGCGGTTTGGAGGCGTTGATACGTTTCCGGCATACCTAAAATTACATGTAAATTACTATAGAGCCGACCGACTATACTGCGTTTTTCGGTCGCTGACTCGTCGCACTTTTATTTATTTTTATTCCAAAGTTGAAAAGGATTCACGCACTTCTTTATCAAATGTATTTCGATGTTCAGTTTTCGATGACGAAGAATAACCGCGTAGTATGAACGATCAGTATTGATCGCGGTTTTGTCAGTTGCGTTTTACTGGTCGCCGACAAAACGTTGGTGCCATCCAGGCCTAAACCCCAGTAACGGTTATCCATCAGGTTACCTACGCACAGTGCCCCATATTAAGATGCGCATGAGTAAATAGTAAATTTTTGATTCTCTATTTCAGACAGAAAAAAAAAAGTAGCAATTTTGTCGTAAGAGCTATTTTATGTTTACTTCGTGCGTAAGTGCGTAGGTAAACTGGCGATCCGTGCGCACATGCGTAAAACTGTACGAGACGACGGCCGCCCAACGCGATGTTATCGTACAATGTAGTCGCTGCCACCACCGTCCTGTCTTCATGTGACAACCACTAATCCTGCTCGGAGATATCAGAGGTGGCGTACGTGTAAAATGTAGGCACGCGAACTTCTCAAGGCGGCGGCGGCGAAAACCGATATTCTTCATCCGATCGATCTCTGTTCCGGCGAGGTTCGAGCAATACCGCGGGGCCGACGAGCGCGTTTTTACCGTTTTATTTTCCGCACCGTCGACGATCTCCGCACGCGCACGCAACGATCGTTGTTTATTTACGGCACACGGGCGCACGTCAGTCATTATATTCGTCTCGTTTTCAAAATTCCATTATTTTTTTTCCCATTATTATTCCTCTACTATTATTATTTTCACGCCCAAACACGTTTTTAATCGGCACGACGTTATAATTCAGTCACCGCGCTCGCGCTCGTCGTCCGTTGTAAATGTGTTGCGTTTCCTGCGATAAAACGTGTTCTCGGTATTTACGGCGGACGACGGCGACGTCAGTTCGGCGGGCCGATTCGATATTGATATTTCAAATCAGGGGCCTACATAATACCGCGTCAGAACAAATATTCGATAACGTCGGTAAACGTATATTTATAAACCGTCATAGAAGGCAGTTTCAGGTTAATGGAAAATTAATAGTTTTCGAAAAAGCCGACGCGAAAACTTCCAGAACTTCAAATAGTTCGTTAACAGCATGGAGAACAATTAGGAATGGTCGAATAATGAAATGTTTTAAATTTTAACACAATTTTTCCACCAAGCTCGCGTGGAAAAGTCAAAAGAACTAATAATTTATTACTCGTTACAACGGACGTTAAGATCACCCACTACACACGTGAACCTTATGTTACGTGATTAGAGGCCATAACGGTGTTGCGCCGGTTTCGTTATACGTTATAAATCGGAATACTCGGTAAAAATTAAAATATTATATTGTCATAATTTATGGACAATATAATAATATTCCATACCGAATGTACCGAATGGACGTATTGTGTACGCGGACCGCAATAGGGCATATTGTCCGACGCGTTCGTCCGACCATGGTCGGGTTTTTATGAATGAACTCGATGCGTTACCGTTACCGATTCCCGGTAAAAACGGATGATGACCGTGGACGGGAGGAAAGGGCGATATTTTTCTTTCGAAACACCTTACGTTGCCGAGTTGCACCGAATGACAACCGCACAATAACAATAACAACTATACGTGTGCAGTCGACGGGTCGTCGCATGCCGGACAAAACATCATATTTACAACGGAATTCATTGGGAATGATACGCACTCGATAACACTGCGCAGCGCAAGCAGTCGTGAAAAACGCTGCGTCGACTCGCACGCGCTGACGCACTGCGCGCGGCTCATAATCCACTTTTTGCGAAACGTTGCACTTTCTCGGTGTTTGATGTTCCACGAGTGTTTCGTTCCAGGGAGCACCTATTATATTTGAACGAAGCTCAGAAGTCATAGCGACCTCGGTAAGCAAGACCATCAAAGAATAAAAAATATTGCCGACGAAATTTTGTCAAATAGTTAACCGTCATGCGGCACGTGAAATTCATAAACAAAAGTTGTTGAACATCCGAAACTCGAAAACAGATATGAGAACGAACTTAAAAATATAAAAACGAGTGGTCGTCGAGCGCATACGTAAAGGCAGTTGAGTGTCATAAAAAAAGATAGCTTTTGGCATTTAAGTTGTTTCGAATTAATAACTAATTTTTGCTTTTGAACGAGAAACAAGAACACGAAAGATTACTTAACATGGTCAAATATTGTATCTGTTGAAGACCACGTGTTTTCAAAGGGTAACTTTAAAAAAATCGAAAAAACCAAATGCACGGTAAACATGAATTGCTCGCCTTAAGGGTTGAACATTTGACATTTTCTGAATCGTATTTCGCAGTACTCGTTCGCAGGTCACCTAGCGGGTGTACCGTTTCAATGAAAATACCACGGTAAAGTTCCTCGTTATACTCATAGGAGCGAACAAACGAATTTTATGCGTTAAAAAAATTATAATCTTTTAGGTGTTATATTACGCACGTATAAGTGTCAAAACTCGAGTGATGTATTATGTATGATAATCCAACGGTACTCCCAAGTCGTCTTATTTCTTTAGGCGGTCGATCAAAGTTCATTGCACGGGATCGAATTCGTAGAGGCGAGTTGTTTTTGTCAAACGGTCGACTCGTCATAATCGCACGGTATCGATTTATTCGAACACCGTTCAGAAGACACTCCCACGTATAGGGTTTCTCGGCAGAAGTCGTCCACGAGAAAATCACTAGCCATTCGTCTCCTGACACTTGGATGCGTACGGGAAGTGTCTCGGCAACAGTACACGTGTACACATCATGCGCACGCAAAAAACGTGAATCGTGAATTTCTCCCAGGACGAAAGAGTAAAGTACTATTCACACTACAACGGAACGGAGACGGGACGGAATCCGTACGGAACCCGTCCGGTCATGTAACAAATATTGTTTCTATGTTTTTAAATGTAAGCGTTCATATTTATCCGGAACGATAACGGAACGGTGCAACGGCCCGGGGACGGGCGATAAAAATATTCTTTGCGACTATTCTTGAACGGGTTTCCGTCCGGATTTTCCGTCAAATCGTATGAGAATCGGCATTCGACGGACCGCATGTAGTCAAAAACATATTATTTGTTCATATAATCATTAGAAAAATTAGCCATTTTCGATGTTTAATAAACGAGAAATAAGGTGCTTACAACTGACACGTTAGGACACAAATGACTTACATTTTTGAAAATAAGTTCATTAAATATTTAATAATAATAGTTGCTATCATTAGTCATATTGATTTTACGTTATCTATTTAATCTAGCCCTGTCCGTTCCGTTTAGTGTGAACGCAACAGAACGGGTGACCCGGACGGATGAAATTCCGGCACGGTTCCGTCCCGTCTCCGTTCCGTTGTAGTGTGAATAGACCTTAATTGTGTCCGTACTGTACCGGCATAAAAAATATCGATAACTCCTGAACGCGACGAACCATCCACCCGCGCACGGAAACACGGCCGCCGCAGCAGCAGCGGTCGGTCGCCAACGCGATAACGATAATCAAAAGCGGTTGACGCGGTCTCGCGATCTTTCCGATACCGCCCGTATCATGTAAATCAACAATTAGAACACGGATTGGAGCACGGTATGATCTATGATGTGGGGACGCGACGGTGAAAGTCACTGGAAATTAAGCTCCGGGGAAAAGTGGACGGAAAGGGTAGCGGACGATTAACGCGCATACGGGCGCCAGTGGTGTCGACGCAGCGGTCTTGACGACGTACTGGCAGTGCATCACACGTGGACGTTTCGTTTTCTACGGTTCCCGCGTAATTGTCCTCCAGACGACTGCTCACATCGTTTTAGTGGTTGTTGTTGTGAATTTCTACGTAAATCACGAGGAAACCCACGCCGGGTCCGACTACGTGGCCAACGGACGGCAGGAACCGCAGCCCTTGGTGATCGGAAATGCCGCAGCATAACCTATATGTGTTCTATCGGTGAACGCGATACGGCTACAAGAGACCGCGAAGAGTACGTTATTTACGTACCGTAGGATTTTTATACTTTTAAAACGCAACTCGTCAAGTGGGTAAACATTATTTTGAATATTGCTTTCGTGCGTGCAGCGCACAATAATATGCTTTTACGTATCATTCCACCTGAACCGTTGTCGATAACACGGTTACGTCAAGCAATCGTGATAATAGCCAAAGAATTCCGATCGGGCTCGCGAACGAGACGAAACAAACGTATATAAAGTTTACCATTAAATCTCGTCGACGGACCGTTGAAAAGCAAAACGAAAAAAAAAAAATTGTTCCGTCCATTCCTACCCGGACAGTTGTTGGCCGTGCTCAGTGGTGACACGAAGCGAACTGTATCGCGGCGGTCGCGGTGCGCGGGACACGCGCGTTTCGAACGACGTTTTCACGCGAGGTGTTCGAACGTCGGCAGTGGCGGCGTACAGGTACACGCGTGAGCCGAGGCCGCGGCGATAACGGCGGACGCGACGTGCACATTATTTAGGAGCGTTACGCCGAGCTTTGAGCCGACCTTGGGCAGCCGCCGCCGCCGCCGCCGCCGCCGCGTTGCTGCAGGTACACAGCGCCCAGTATTTGTAATACTATAATGTTATCAACACGACACTCGCCTTCGTCGTAACTCGTGTGGCCGCCGTGTATACACGGTTAGCGCGTGGTACCGTCGGTACTTTTTTTTTTTTTTCAACGCACGTTTGTTATTGCGCACCGCTGCCCTGACGACCGCGAACCCTTCCCGTCCACTCGACGACCCGACGTCACCGCACAAATACCACAATAATAATAATAATAATAATACATGTGACCTCGCCGCCGTCTCTTTACCGCGCGATATTATAAACACACACACACACACACACATATACACTGTCCCCGTCTGGGCGATTCTATTATTATTATCATTATTATTATTATTATTATTATTATTATTATTATTATTTTTATAATTAATAACGCGAATTAGCAGTGATTTCGTTCTACGCGAAGGCACACGTAATGCGAAAACGTCGCGTTAATAATCACACTACAACACGGCTGTTGGGAAATATGTTACAGACACAGTGCCCGTTCGGTGCAGCTCCGCGATGTTGCATTCGATGTTCAATTGTTTTAACGAACACGTACATAGTAAATAACGGTTAAAAATTGCGCGCGTTGAATAAAACACCCGTTTCCGAAGTGACATTTTTGTCGGGGTGGTTTTCGAATTCGTTGCCAAAAGAAAAACCGATTGTCCCCGGAAATTATGGGGTATAGAGTGTGAACGTGTCGTCTTCTATGGTGACGCCAAGCCGAAGACGGTAAAAAGCACCGAATTCGACGAGAGCCGCATGTAGGCCGTAGGTTTTTCGATTCGTTGCAGCAAACCGAACGATGCTCGTTAAAAACGATCGCAACGACGGATACTAGGATACTTGAGAAAAAAAATTAAGAAAAACAGCTCTTTTTTGATTCGTTTTCACGGTCGGTTGTTTTTTTTTCATGATCCTCGCCTAGATGGATGGAACCCCCTTTACGGCCAAAATTAATATTTGGCCAGTACACTTATTTGGTTACGGATTTTAATTTTTAAAATATATAGAAAAATAGAAAAACATGATTTATTTTTTCAATTTTATAAAAATAATTTTTTTTCCCATAGAAATGTAATAAACGATTTAAATGATACATAACAACTGAACCTTCCTTGATACAGATGTCTGACAATTTAATTCAATTATTTTAAAGGAAATGTGACGATCGATAAAAGTATATTTTAACATAAAAAAAAACAGTGACGATACTAGTAACGGTTTAATTATTTCTAAATATTCGTGCAAAAATGTATTAATGTATACAAAGTTCATACTGTTTTATAAAAAACTTACAAATGTTTATATTCATGTAAAGTAATTAATATATTTCTTTAATTTTAATTTTTACATAATATTTAGATGTAAAATTATCAGTGATAAGAATTTATATTATTATAGAAATTTAAAAAATCATGTTATTTCATTTAATTTAATATGTAAGAAGTAATAAACTTTTATTGTCGTTTTTTTTCTTTTAGGTTAGTACTTTATAAAATAACATAACGATTAAAATGTATTAAACAATAAATCTTTTCTTTTAGCAACACTAAAATTGTTTATTATTATTACTACTTTAATAAACTCAATAACCAGATAAATAATCTTATATTCATAAATGTATTTTAACAATCATTATTCGTAAGAAAAAAAAATTGACTCTAAAAAGACAAATACTTTCTTCTATATTTTAAAAGTTTAAACTGTGAACAGAACTAGTGTACTGATCGAAAAGGGAAACGTTAATTTTAGCCGAAAAGGATCCCATCCGCGGAGTGAATGACGGTGTCCGATAACCGGCGTCTGCGGCGTGCACAATTAACCACGTCGTCGACAATACACCCGTTTGACCGCGAATTTCTAAACAGATAATGTAACACGTGCATGTTACAAGACCGGCAGTGTCCGTGCTCTAACGACGCATATTATGATATAATTATCGAGTTAACGACGATGAACCTGTGGGGCCGACAAAAGAAAACGACGTAGTACAATGTAAGAGACCCGCGGGCGTGAGGAGACGAGATCTGGTCTATGCAAATCTATATGTCGATACCCGTAGCGTCTACAATGTATACTCGTACATCCCTCTCAGCGGTGATCGTTCGTCGAGCGAGGCACGCAATCAGAACCGTGTCATACATATCAGCGCCCCGGGGCAAAATTTTTCTACGGGGCCACTGGGCGTAGATAGAATAGTAAGTGCAGATAAGGGCGCCCCTTATTTTTACAAAACTACGGCGCCCGAGGATAATTTCCCCCTTTAATCCCTCCTTAACACGGCCCTGCATCACTATAAAAGCGGTTTTTTTCTAATTGATGCGTTCAAATTCCTTTCCTACTGAAGTGACGGCTCGATATTCTTTACTCCGTGAGACCACCATTTTTTCAAGACCGTCGATCAATTTCAACGTCGTGTGATATCACAATAATCAAACAATTACTTACATTGACACGTTACGCGTCTTTTGGCTTTTACACTTGATTGCAAAGCAAAAATAAATACATCGATCAGTTTAGTCGATTTATTGTAACATAATAGCGCTGTATAATAATACGACGATAACGCGTAAGTTTGCCGTTCGTCCCATGTGCCGGTCGTTCAGTTCGTCCCACGATTCATAAAACATAGTATATATTGTGCACTATATCATTATACTATCTAAATTACTAAGTATAATCCACGCATTATCGTGTACAATAATTTATTTTCATATTAAACGGTGGATATTTAAACCGCAAAAGTATATACTTATTTTTATTACCACATGAGCGTTAGATCAAAAAATCAAAACTCATTCAATACCGTGTTCCCCGATTTAGAGATCTCAAATCGAATAACCCCAACAGTGTACGTGCGTCAGAACAATCGTAGGTACTCCGGTGTTCGGGCGCAGGTAGAATAAAAAAAATTTTGCTACGGACGAGACCGCGGTCTCACCGTTATTTCTACGAAGGTTGGCATGCGTTAAGATATGATGACTACGCGGTAGCTTACCTGTTTCCGTTTCCGAGAGGAGAAGTGCACCGTGGATGTCTCGTCGATTTGCTCTTTGAACGTCTCGAACAGGTTAACCACTTCCGCGTAGTCCGGGTGCCCGTGTGACACCTTGATGTACGCCTTCCAGTTCTCGCGCTTGTAGCCCCAATGGCACGAGTTGGTGCCCGTGAACCGGTGTATGTGGTTGACGAATCGCTGGGGCGCGAACAACCCTTTGCACTCGACGCACTGTATGCACGCGGAGAACTTCTCGGTGTATAGCTCGGGCATGCACACGCCCCGGGTCTTGCCGAACACATCGTGGAACACCTCGAACGAGAACGTGACCACGTCGTCGGGCACCTGGGCCGGCGGCGGCGGGTGCCGGTGCAACAGCGCGAAGCACAGCCGCTCCGCGTTCGTCTTGGTCATCAGGCCGCATGACGGTGCCGTCGCCGGCAGTATCTGGCAGTGCTTGAGCATGTCCAGCTGCTCGGGCGTGCACCGCGAGCAGTAGATGCGCAGCTCGTCGCACACCTGGTTGATCTGGGTGAGCGTGAAGTCCCGCAGCACCGTGTTGAGGATCAGTGGCAAGCACAGCCGCATCTCGCCACCCACCATGAAGCACGCGATCTTCTCCCATTCCAGTTCAGTTTCGAACAGCTCGCAGCCCGACTGGTCCGGCACGTACAGCACCGGGTGCAACGGCGGCGGAGGCGGCGGACCCGGTGCCGGGGACTTGCAACCGTTAGGCTCCGCGTCCCCACCGGTTCCGCTGGCGCCCCCGTTCCCTGCTGCGGTCATCGGTGCCTTGGGCGAGCACACCGCGACCGCGGCGCCGGTCGGCTCGTCCAGCACCGAGTTCGGTCCCTGCAGACTCCTGGGCGCGCTCAGCTGATACGTCTTCAGCACCTTTTTGATGTGCGGATTGTTCACCTGCTGCTTATTGTGCTGTTCCTCGTCCATCTCGGCCGCGCGGCTCGGCAGCTCCATGATCGCGTGTACCATAAACGTGCGCACCACCGCTGCACGCACACGACGTAGAACTCGTTACGCGTTAGGGTTCCGGTGGCACACCGCTCTGAGTGTTGCTGCAGCTAATGCTCGACGGCGCCCATCACAACGTGGCAGCGGGCGCGAAAGCATCGTCGTCGCACGGTCCGGCGGAAGCGATGATCACCGACAGCCGCGGCGGTAGTGCGGACGACGGCATGGATCGCGACAGAACGACCGCGTCGGCGACAGCGACACCGACACCGGTACGATCGTCTGGGGAGGTGTCGGCGTGTAAAGCGCGACGGCACTGTGCGCGCATACTACGGTGACGCGGGGTCGAGGAAAAATTTTGAAAAAAAAATTAATCGGAAATCGACAACGGTGCGGACGGAACAACAACAACAATATACCGTTCGGTACGAATACGTTTCAACAATATGAAATCGTATTTACGTACACATCGTACCGAGGACAGGATAAAACAAATATTCTATTATTTCAACGAGACAATAATATTAATATAAACGATATTAATTTTATTATTATTATTATTATTCCAACACCGAGAACGAACGCACTATATAAATATACCGCGTAAAACACACGTTCGCACTAGTACGTATACGCGCGCGCTCGCAGTACACGGTCGAACGTAATAAAAATTATTTTATTAATACAATAACAAAACGGTATAAATAAATATATATATATATATATATATATATATATATTCGTATATACGCTTAAATAAATAAATAAATAAATAAATAAATACAAGTATGCGCACGAACACACATACACAGACGTCGCGACGAGAAAAACAAACGCACAGAGACACTCGCTTACGCGCGCGCGTACACCACACGAATGACTGTACGATTGCGACGGCGGCGACGGCAGTGTGGACGGTAGAGTAGTAGTAGTAGTAGTAGTAGTAGTAGTAGTAGTAGTCGTCTGTAGTATTAGTAGTGCCGGCGGTGGTGGTGATGGTGAGGTAACGGCGGCGGTGGTTCGGTGGCGGTGGAGGTGCCGTGACCGAGTCGAACGTAATAGCGCTGCTGGCCCCCGATCGGCGGCGGCGGTCGGACACGCAGACGGCGGCGGCGGCGACGCAGACGCATCGGCAAACAGAGTGGGAAGAACGCACGGAGTGTTATGAGCGAACGCGGACGATGGCACGGGGCGGGGTGGAGGTGCTCGCTCACGCACACAGGCGCACACAGACGCACACGCACGTACCGTATAGTGCCAATGTGCGCCGCTGTCGGCCGGGCGGAACGGTAGCGGTGGCGGCGGCGGCGGCGGCGGCGACGTTGGCAGACGTCGAGACCAGACAAGGGTCGGCGGAGGTAGCGGCAGCGGCGGCGGCGGTTTCGTATTGTGTGCGCGCGCAACTGTCTGGTCGCAAAAACCCGAAATTGTTCACTGCGTCATATTATTATGATTATAATATAAATCGATGCGCGCACACGCTCACAGTTTCACCCACATCCTGTGTGCGCTATGCGTAAGGCACGGATAATTATGCATAAAATATTGTGCGCCAAAAAAAAAAAAAAAAAACTTAATTTAATTTATCGTGTTGTACACGAGACACGATTTTAAAATACGCATCACACATGTAGATGATAACTGTAATAATTTATAGATAATGGCACGCGAGAACGTTTTAACTGAAAACGCGGGAATCGCCCGTCGTCGCGACAGTACAGGTCTAGGAAATAATCCATCGGACAGTACTCGTAAGACAAGATGTAGGATTGTAACGTCCCCTCTTTAAATTTCTTCGAATCTACTTACTGATCGGATCGAACTCTTTTAAAAGTATTTTTATTTTTATGAGGTCTTGGGTACTTATTGTTTAGCACACAAACGTATAGTAAAAGCCATGAATAAAAATCGAAAAATGAATTTTGTGAATCAGAAAAAAAAATCAACTACGGTTAGGTGTACGGTTAACTGTTACGCTTATAAGAGATAAAATAAATATGATTAATAATGAAATTTAATTTGATTATTACTTATATTTTAAGTAAATGAAATTAACCATTTTTGCGGTAATTTGTATTCAAACATGTAAAAATGTGCTAAAAAAATTATTAATCCTATGAATCTATACATTTTGAAATCAAAATTATTCAAGACTATGCATTTTCATAAGTCTTTTTACAACTTATAAACACACGTTACATAGTTTCACGTACAAAGTTTGTTAATTTTTGGAAAATAACTCGATTTTCGATGAACCTGTTTCTTTTTTCGTCAATCTCCTTCGCCCTACCGACCTCTAACTAATGGCTACGTTTATGTGAGCAACGCCTTTTACCGGGTACGATTTTGGAGTGAAAATCCTTAAACTCAACGCTGTATTTTATTTTTTATTAGGGAAAACCTTGTGGTTCACGCGTGTAGCGGCGTTGTACGCGTTTCGAATGTTTTACCGTTAAAACATGATTGAAAAGTAAAACCGAACGAGACGAGAACAATTCGTCCGGGTCGTCGACGGTGTTGATTAATCCGCCCCGGGCGGTGTGCGTTGACGTTCAAATCGTGGCCTCCGGAGCGAGCGCGAACGACGGCAATAGCGAGCGGCCGGGCGCAGTGATGGTGTCGGCGGATACGTGTTTTCGGGTGTGTCGCGTGCCGCCGGTGTGTGCGTGTGCGTGGCCATGGCGCGCGCGTGTGCGTGTTGTGCACGAGACGGCGGAGAGAGCGCGATCGTATGTGTGCGTCGGTCGGTGCGTGTGCGTGAGCGGTTACGCCGCCGCCACCAGACGCAGACGTCGGCGAAAAAATATCAACGAACGTTGACCTCTCGTCATCCTCGTCTGGCGGCGGCGGCGGCAGCGGCGGCGGCGGACAGCACCAGCACCAGCACCGGCGACCGGTATGATAGCCGCGTGCGCAACGATATCACGACGACGCCACGGACTACCGGCACGCCGATGTTGTTGATAAACGTTCAACAGCGCACTACCGTTCGGACCGCGTCTCCAGCACCGCCGACAAACGTAACGCAATCGAAACGACGTGTACCACCGCACCGTGAGCACGTCGTCACAACAATACTGTGTGTTGGCAGTGCACCGCGACCTACTGGTACACGCCGTGCACGGTTCGTTTTGTTAATCGTTTGTTTTGTTTGTGCGCTGCACGGCGGTCCTCCCGCCCGTTCGATTTGATTTCTCCCCCTCCCCCTCGGCATTACTCATCGTCGTAATTTTTTTTTCGTCCCGTCTAATTTTTTTTTTTTTTTTTGATTCTCTATTAATCTTTCCCGCTCCGTTGTGTCGCGCGTCCGAAATAATTGCGTAGTAAGTAAGTACGTATTATAAGTACGTTTACACGGGCACTACTCGGCTCTCGCGATCGCCCACTCCTCCCGCCTGCGTACGCAATGTCGGCGATCGGACGGCGGTGGGGGGCTCGGCGATTACGCGTGTACGCGCGTGCGCGCGAAAAAAAACCATTTTCGCGTGCACCGTACCCGTTGCACGTTGCACGCATTGTGTACACCGCAACGATAACGTGTTGTGCCGCGGACAATAGCGATAAACAATGTGTGCGCGACCACTGAGTGTTTTGATGAATTATGCGGAACGCGTTCTTGAAACCGACGCGTCACTTTTAATTAGCCGGAATACGAAAATAACGTATGCAAACATTTTATATTATTACGTCTTCTCCATGTCTCTCTCTCTCTCCCCCCACCCCTCCATGTTCTTTTCGCGGTAATAAATAATAAAATGCGCACGCAGACTACGACCACGGTTTATCCGTTCCGAATGCACTATAATGTATACTTTACGTTATACTGCGTGGTTGTCGTACGGTCCGGTACGTACGGTCCGGACGGCTACACTTTCCCTGCCCCACTCGACTGCTTTTCGCGCGTAAGACGACGTACGGACGAGGATGCGCACCATAATATAATGCATTCGTGTACGTACGACGGTACCATATGAAATATGCGCGTGGTGTACATGCTGTAATGCGCACATGTTGTATGCACGTGTAATATATATATATATATATACACGAATGCCCACGGCGACGATGCATATAATAGGTGTACAACACACATCCTCGAGTCGAGGACACGACTACGCGCAAAGTGCACACCGCACCGCTGGCCGCTGGGATTGCGAAATACGAGAGGCGCATACTGCAGTTATTATTATTATCCTATACGCGTACGATGCGGTTTTATTATTATTATAATTTTTTTTTTTTTTTACTCCTCTCTCGCTACCGCGCCACCACCACCCGCTAGATTGTCGTCTTATTGTTTCTTATTTATTACGCGCGGCTCGTGTTTAACATTGAATTAGTACGCAATTAGTGACGTGCGGCCGTCCGGGAAGAACGTGCAGAAACTGGTCACACTGGTGTACTCGGTGCGGCGAAGGATTAGGACAGGAATGCGAACGGAAAATAGAAAAGCGGAGGGAGACGCAATGTAGCAGCTCCTCCGTCCGGCGCGTGGTAAATAACATTGTGTATGGAAAGAGAAGAGGAGACCGCGGTGACGGTCGGCCGAGAATCGAGATAGATTGTGCCAACAAGATTGCCAACGCGCTTTTTTTCATCTTATTCTTTTCTTTTCTATTTTTTATTTTAAATATATATATATATATATATATATATATATATATTTCTTCTGCTGTTCATCTGTTCGTCCGTCGTGCGAGCCAACTGTTGTTCTCGGATAACGATTGTACAACCCGGGGTGGATAGGCCCATAGGAAAAAAGGGATTTTCCTTGTGGGCCGTCGCCCTATATTATGTAGGTGGCCCATCCGATACCATTAATTTTTTCATGGAAATTTATTATTTTTTTTTTTTTTTTTTATAGTTAAATTATTAAAATTAAATTAGGTAGGATGAGTAAATAAATACATTTTTTATAAGCAATTTTTTTTTTCATTTTGGTGGCCCCATTAAAGTATTTCCCTGTAATAAAAAAACTACCTATCCTTCTTTGTGTACAACACTACAGCAACGAAGGCTGTGGCATCAGTAGATTACGTGTGTAGGTACTACGCGTGCGAATGATACTATAATTATAATAATAATGATAATAAATAATTATGGTCAGTGGGTATTGAGGGTAGGTGGGTATCGACAAAATATACTTGCCTCTGAACATTTTTGAGTTCGCCACGCCACTGATTATAGTTACAGTAGTAATAATAATATCATAATATGATATTAAATTAGTTTTAAATTAATATTATTAATTCAAAACTGTACGCCGCAAAAAGAAACTGTATCGGTAAAACGATGACATACGGTACAATCGCATCCGTTTCCGATATCTTCAGTAGCGCGATTTTTTTTTTTCATAATATGCTTTTCTCACCACTGGAGGGAGAACTCTGTAGACCAAATATTCCATCAAATATTAAAGTAACCATGGTCTTAATTCCATCAGGTATTCGTTAACTCCGACCCGACGATTTCGACACGTTTACAAACTTGCCAAGGCGAAATCAATAGTGATCATCCGTTTAAGCTGTGGGTCATTATTGACACTTGACCTTCCTTATTAAAATTCATGATTTTATGCTCTACCGAGTTCATCTCGACATGGAAAGCTTTTGAAAAACACGGCATCAAAAATAAAAACTCTCCGAAAGTTAAATGGTGAATACTGGTTTACACTATCACTTTGTTGGGATTTTATTGAAACTTTTATTCTTGTTGTGCGATATTTATTTACTACGTTCCGCCGAATCGGCACCGATAGAGCAACTTTTTAAAATAGAAAAATCAAAAACACCCATACATATAGATTTAAACTTGTTGGATATCCCGACGGAATGTAGTGGCAATTAAAAATTTTTTCGGATTTTACATAGGATTTTCGTGTACACACACCGTGCTGTTTTTTCGTTAGGGTTTCGGTGCCGTGCGCAACAACGGGAAATTATAACACGCGCGCAACGCACATAACGTAAAATCGCGTATAACGTTCGACGGTGAAGTGTTGTACTCCCCGCGTGACCTTTCGTATGATTATCATCGATTATGAACAACATCGCCGGAATTTTATCGCTACGTGTATCGTTTATTGTGTTCCGCTCGCCCGACGCGTCCCGAATTCCCAAGTCCCGTCGGTGGCCCGCGAAGCACCCGCGATGACATATTTTTCACCGCGGCAATAACAAATCGGTAACGACATAACCGGTGTACGTCGTCGTCGTTTATCATACGTTCTCGGCGATACCAAGGATTATGTTTGTACGTTGTGAATAATATATATATATAAATCCGTCCGAGTTGATCGGAAAAATAACGAACCGATCAAGAAGATTAATTAACGATAAACTAATACGGAAACTATATCGAATAGAACTTCGAGCATACGGTCAGTATCGGAAATATTATCGGAGACGTCGTGGAAACGAACCACGCGTCCATATGGCCGCCGAATGCGTACAACGCAATTTATTATCACGTCATTTGCACTTAAACGAATTTCTCCTAATCGGTGTTATTAATTTATTTGTTTTGTATTTTTTCCCCGGCGCCGATCCGTGCACATCGCACAGCAGTGTTATTATTTTATTGATTTTTTTATTTTCATCGAAAATGTGTAAAGATTATAATAAGTGTCGACAATTATCATAATGTGTACGTGCGAAAAAAGAAAAAAAACAGTATTATACAATATTATTGCACAATACTATATCCGGAGCTGTCCACGGTGTATTATTTATTAGTATACGAAAACCGATGCTGTTTGGTATGTTTATTTAGATTGTACGCGATTTCGTTATTTTATTAAAATATATGTTTATATATTTCTAAAGTGTAGTACTACAACCGGCCTAGCCAGTTTGCGTAGAAGAAAATTAACATAAAAGTAGATTATGACTGCGTAAAGAATAATAATAAATAAACCACGTTATTAGTAAAACCGAATGTATATATATAAAAAAAAAAAAACAATGGAAATGAAACATCTACACGACGCGAATACGATACATGTTTGTCCGATTCGCGTGAGTTAATTTATTACTAATCGGCTTCTGTATCAGTAATATATTATTTTTATTGTATACAATGGCGACGAGTAACCTACGCGCTCGTATATTATATTATGTGTGCAAATACGCATTCTGTATTATATACAAATGTACCTATTATTATTTAAGTATTATATTAAACGGGAAGAAAAAAAAAATAGTGTAGTTACTTTTTTGGAACTCAACATTTATTGTTACATTACATCGTCGGAATCGCAAAAAATAATATGACACGCACGATTACAGACATGACAACATACGTGCGAAACGATGAGAAACAAAAACGAATAATTCACATGTACGTTATGTTAATAGTTCACAAAGACTGAATTAATAATTTATGAGTACATATTGTTTATAACAATTTAATCAGCCCTTCGCACGAGGTGACCATATTATTCGAAAAATCTGACTTTGAATGTTGTATTTATTATCGGTTACGAATATAATTGTAGTATTTAAAATGTTGTCCAAGAATAGATAATCATACTCGATTACATTATATATTCGTCGGAAAACAATATTATTTACTAGAATATAAAATAAAATTTAAAA
Organism: Sipha flava; assembly: GCF_003268045.1. NCBI lineage: Eukaryota > Metazoa > Arthropoda > Insecta > Hemiptera > Aphididae > Sipha > Sipha flava. Next base: position 404,565 of record NW_020273227.1, read on the forward strand.
AAATGTGTGTTATTTATAAATGTTATAAGCAGGATAATGTTTAATAACAATGTTATATGCTCGGAATTAATAGGATTTGAGTATTCTTTTCGATGTGTTTCAGAACATTCTTAATAAAATACAAATTTGTTGCAAGCGTATCTTCTAATAAGATCGAATATAAAAATATTAAATTAAATTAATTTTCTCTACACGAATGTAGAATATAAAAAAATGGAATTAAGATATCACCGCCCGGAATTGGCTTATCTTGACTTGAGTAGTAAGTACTAATCACTCGAAGAATTATAAAACTCTACTTTTATCAATAAATAAAAATGTATTACAAAATGTTGTAGGGATTAATTGTTTAATTAATTGTTATTTTTTATTACATAACTTAAATATACGATTAAGAAATACAATTTAGAAAACATTTCATTTATTTGTTATAAAATTTTATTTTGCATATTTTCATAATTTTAACGTGTAGTTCGACGTTTATAAGGGCATAATCGAGTGTTCGTAATGAATCACATATTTCAGTTAACCTTCCGAAGCCTTCCGAGCCCTGCCATAAGGTGACAGGTTTAGTATCGATGCTTAACATTGAAAATCAAAGGCCTGCACTGTGTACAATGACGTATAATTAAAATGTTAGCGCGTGTTGTGTTTAATAAACAATAGCAATAATCATGGGCGTAGCTAAAATTTGAATCAGGAAGGGGCAAAAACATAAAATGATTAGCGTTAAACTCGTAATTCAAATAATCTACAGATAGACCATTGGATAACACATAAAACGTCAAAACGATTACACGTGTAGATATCACTCGGTCCCACTAAACTATTTTTAGAATTATATCTTATTTAATTTTTGATTTTAATGTAAAACTTACACGTTTGGTATAAACAAATATAATTCAGTTTGAGGCGCAGGGGTGGGAAAGTGCCCCCCTGCCCCACCCTCGCAACACCCATGGCAATAATGCAGGAGACGCTGCGAACCGTAGTTATGTATTAAGCTTGTTATTATAATACGTAGACGTGGTAGTGCGATTCTGCTTGGCGTTGAAGCTGTTCCAGAAGAAATCAATACGCCTTCGTATGTACATGGAAACCGTGTACATATGTGTATTGTGTAAAGTTTACTGGTAATATTTAAGTTGTACCGTACTATGTTTCGCGCAATATATTACAAATCTCGAAAAACTATCGCATTACATGTCATCGTTATAACGGCGGGTCCCGTGCACTCACATAGAAGCCATATTCATACATTTATGTGTGTGTTTGGTTCATCGATCGACTTTATGGGTCATATAGGAATTGTTCGTGTAGCAAGTCTAATGCATGAAGAATCAAGGGGTGGGGGGTTGGAGGGCAACGCGCTAAACCATACGCATAATTGCGTACATAACTATAGTGGACTGCGATGATAATAATATGTTGTAGACATACGAGTAAAATTCGGATCTCGGCCTGTCCACCCCGGACGCGGATCCAAGAATATTTTATGGGAGGGACGAAACGAGCGCATCAAATCAAACGCATAGGATAAAGAATATTTTGGATTCTTGAATTATTCATTTTTAATACATATTAAATATTAATACGTATCGTTATTTTTTTCATCATTTATAAAATATGTATCGAATACATTTGTTTAATCGTTTAATTTATCGTGGTTGTTTTTTTTTTTAAATTAACTAATTTATTCGCGGCCTATTAATGTGATGCAGTAGTCGGTTTAGTCTCCCTATCCGATATTTTATTCGGATCGTCGGTCTTAGAAACTGTTGGTCTTGTGGTTGTCGGCCTGATGCCGTAATCCAATTAAATCGTACAATTAAAATTTGAAATCACGCTAAGCATTTTACCCTAAAGATTAATTGAACAATTTTTGCGGTCGGGAAAGGTAGATTTGATTTTAGTTAATATTACAATACGTAATCGTGTTGAATTTCTCTTTTTTTGAAATTTCTCAGTTTTATAAAGTATTTTGTATTTCTAACTAGGATTGATATATTATGATAATGTACTCTGGATTAAAACAAGTGTATACATCAATAAAGCTTCTTCTGCATACGAAATAAAAGTAACCGTCGCTTGTAATGGTAATTAAAAATTAACACGCCAGTGTTCTTACAAGCAAATTATTCATATATGTCGATATTACTTTTAGGACCGGGATTCGTATGCAAGAAGACACGTAAAATATGCACATTCTAACGCATAAATATGCTAACAATTTGAATAGTAACCCGCACCAAAAGTTTCACAAAATGGTGCTTTTAATATTATAACTTATTCTACATGCAATATAGTCATTGTAGATATATAGGTAAAGAGTATTTTATTTTATCCTTCAGAACTTTCAAATACCGTACGTTTAAATTAAACATCAGACATAAGAATATACCGTATAGTGTATACGGTATATTTATTCACAAATTTTTTTCACTCTCGTATTTCATAAGTGCAGTATAAGTTTATAATTGTTTAACAAGCTTATAACTGTTTACCGATGAATACCATAATTGTATTTTAGAAACAATGGCTTTGATTGCGTGCAGGTATAACTCATCACACAAGTATGGAAAAAAATATTCAATTAATTTTGTGATTTTAAAATAAAAAAGTAATATAATCTATTAAATATATTCATTATATGATCTATTTAGATTAATTTTAATAAATTTTCTCTTTTATAATTGTATTTTAAAATTTTAAAATATAATAAATTCATCTTAATACTAAATTTCATCTACTAAATGTCTCATTTTGCGATTTGGGTTATTAATCGGTAGTGTATTTGCATGAGTAGACTATATTTACAGTTTTCCGTAAATGGCGGTGGTTTTATTATGATAATTTTTTGCTTAAACAAAGTCAATTTTTTACAATATTAATATATACATTTATGAATTGTTGTAATATAAAATATTATACTTCTTTCTGGGGAGAAATAATGTAGATTAAATTGTAATTCTCGTTGAATATTAACAAATAATATGATAATTGTACGGAAATTAAATCGAACGAGCGTATTTAAATAATCTACTTAAGTCACGTTGATATTCCAAACGTGGTTTATACTCTATAACAAAATATACGTTTAATCAAAGATAATTATTTTCTAACAGCCGTGTGCGCATAGCAAATTGGTAAAATAAAAATACAGATCAGATATTTAAGAAACATATTAAAATTAATAAAAACAGAGATTTATTATCTCGACATATTATTTTTTGTATAAATATACATAATAACTGTAATGAACTTTTTATGTGGGTTACCAAACCTTTAATGTTGATGAATTCAAAATAACATAAGATATAAAATCGGTTTTATTCAATTTAAATATAACTCAATCCATTTTAAATAAGTTTTTTTAATTAAATTATGTTAATTTCTTTTATATGTGACAAAAATGTCATTGAATTACTGCTATAATATAGTGTTCAGTTTACAAATCCAGTCAAATAAAATATAATTAACTCAATTCCATAAAAATAATTATCAATAAAATAAATGTTATATTATATAAATTGTATAAAAATATTATAAAATAATATAGTCAAGTATGAATTTCTAAATATTGTCTTAAAAGTATCTAAATTTTATGAATTCAAACATGATGTTGATAAAAAAATAAATCAATTTTTCATAAAATAAAACTCGTTTTACTCTTTTAAATGGTCAATCAATTAAATTGCATTTTTTTATAGTTGTAATATTTTGATAGTACAAGTTTTCGTATTATAATGCATTTAATTATGCATTTTTTTTATTTTTATGCATTTAGTTTTATCCATTACACATTGCAACATTTTTCTCTATATCATATAGCGTATTATAATATTTATACAAGAAAATATATTATAGAATTTTTGATTATAGACTGTTAAAATGCATTATCATGCATGCACTAAAAGATAATATGCGTGTTTAAGTGCATCTTGTAAAATGTTTCAAGGGTGTATAATTTATCACAAATCGCCAAAACTCGTATACTTATAAACAGGTAAGTATATAAACGTGTATGTACTGTACAATTATTATTCACACATAAATAAATTCTCGTTGTGTACTTAAGGCTTCGGGTATCTCTATAAAGAAAAACATCGCACGTCAATCTTGTCGGTGATGATTGCTATCGTCACCGCTCGATCTTTTCAGCCTATTGAAAATGGCGAAATAAAAACATTTTGTACTAAAATAAGATGGGTGTCGGTGACGAAGAGACGATGACTGTGTTTGTACTACATATATATGTTTGCTATGTCTACGTATAATCTATTAAAGTGTTTAAACAGGTATATACTTGATACTTACAGGTATGTTGTACATAATTTAAATATTTTCTCCGTACACAGGATGATTATTCTATTATTGGTCTTGGGATACTTTTTTATTTTTTATTTAAGACGCTTTGTACCTACGTACACGTAATATTATATGTACTTAAACGTTTTGTTAAGAGTGTGTACAATATTGGCCGTACATTACATTAAATGTTTGAGTAACTGCACAATATTGGATTTGAACACTCGACGAGAAAACGGAAAATTATAGATTACCATTCGACAACCGTGATTGTAAAACAAGTGAATCGCCTGAAGGATAGGTGTTGGAAACATTTCCATTGTAATGCTACAATGTATCTAGTATACCTCGAGTTTTAAACATAATGCGTGAAAACGAAATTCGAAGAAAAAAAAAATGTTTGACCGATGACAAAGTGATCGTTCTGTATACTACGGGTACTTGTACGCGTGTACGCAAGCGCATGTTAAAATGCATTGGCAATAAAACCGTCGTCCAAGGTTAAATATTACCAACCATTAACTTAGACGTTGTACGCTTACAAAGTATAGCGTGTACGGCGGTTTGCATTTTTTTTTTCTACTCATTACATATGTACCCAACTCGGATTCGTTAATTGCATTGGACGTATTTTTCGCTAGCCGGATTACGTTCGGTAAAAAAGAACGTGCGCTCGCGTGTGCGTTCAATTGCATTTCTACGTTTGCAACGGATTCGCGTATATTAAATATATATATACGTTTGTTCATAAGCCGAACAGCGTAATACCACGTACGAAACGCGAATTTAAAAGTATAAAAAAAAAAATGTAAAAAAAAAAATAAAAAAAAAAAACGATCGTTGTAGCGCGCGTTACACGGTGACGTTGTTATAGTGCTGCGGTCCGCGTAACGTTCTACACCGACCTTGGCTGCTGCACTGGCTGTTGCATCATTGCACCGGGTGCATGCGCGTTCAATCGGTACGCGCACAAAACGTAATTATTATTGTGCTGCACGGCCACGTAGACGCGGACCGAGATGAAAACGGAAAACATAAATAGACATCGATCTCGGTTTACGAAGGCTACGCCTCTCGATCGGATCGACGGTTATTAGCGCGCCTGACCCCTCGGGGCGCGTCCAGCAAACCCGAGCCCAGGTGCATTATGTCCGGAGGTTATTTTTCGCAAAGTGATACACGTATTCGTGTACGTGCGCTCGCGCGTCCGGGGAAAATGTTTACGATCAATTACACAAGCGCGTGTCGATGCCGTCGACGCCGGTAGTCTCGCGGTCCGACGGGATCGACGGGCGTATGCACCTCGGCGCGTGCAATTCGCGTTTTCAAGGATTTTTGTCTCGCGGAACGCGCGCGCGAAACTTGACGCCGCGTCGTCACCGAGACAAGTTCGATCCGGCTTTCAAGTGCATCGCGTCTGTCGTCGAACCGCGCGCGCGGCCCTCGCCCATTCGAACTTGGAACCCGTTCCGGACGTCCGCGTGACCGGCCGTCGGCCGCCAGCCGAGTTAGCCAACCCCACCCGCCGCACTCCGAACATAATTTTATTGGATTTTTAATCATTATTATTAGATTTTGTGCTCGGCACTGCTGCGCGCGCGTGCCTTTGATAATTCGCAAAACGCGTGTCCGTTCCGTTTCGGCGTTCTTTCGCGTTCGCGTTTCGCCGGCGGTTCGCGGGCGTACGGTCCGCGCGAAGCGTTTCGAAAAACAATTATTACGAACATCAACCGCGATATAACTTTGCGCTGCACGCGTACTAAAAATCGTTGTCTACATGTTGGTTTTGTGTTCCCGAGTATTGTCGTCGACGAGTCGGATGTATTCGAAGACTGTGTCGGATGTACGCGCCGGTGTACGCGTAGAGACGCTTTCCCGAATTCTAAAGAAACAAAAGAAAAATAATGTTACCTATTGTTGTAATATGTATCGTCAGCGGGATCACGACAATATGCCGCCGACAACTATAGGGCAGATAGTTTTTAAGGCTGACAGATAGTTACGCTGAATAATATATCGGGCAAACAAACAATATGACCTATGACCAACGGGCCGAATAAATTAAAGTTAGAAAAAAAAACTTACAGAATAATCTTGATGGTTTAAAAAATTATTCTATATACTTATTAAAAATGTTGAACAAAAAAAAAATTGAAAATCATTTAGAGTTTAAAATAATATAAAATATTTATAATTAAAAAAGCTTACGCGTTAATCGATTAATTAATAATAATTAATACTGTAAAAAAAATAAAAATAAAATAATATATTATTATTATTGGTCGTCGGTCCATCGATCCAACATATATTATATTTATATACTTCCATAAAATCTATGAGAATTGCATTGTTATCAAGTGATTCGTGGGTTTTACAACAACTCAAACCGTTTATAGGTTTAACTTGTATCAAATATCTTCAAATTAAATGTATAATATTCAACAAATCATTTCATTTTAATGTCGTTTAGTATAAACCTCTTGACTGTTTTATTTTTGTTATTTAAGTGGCATCAATATTTTGATTACATTTCTTAAGGTATTAAAATATTTTATTCTAGAATCGTCGAAAAAAACTGCATTGTACAATTATTTCTTCTTTTAATGAAGTGTATTTAAATATATACGAAAAATAAACTTGCGTTATAGCAGATACGATGTAGGTACTTAATTTTCCTGGGAACGATGGTGGATCTCATCTATCGATGGGGTGTTTGCATTTTTTTTCTTTTAATTCCTGTTGCGCAACTAACGTTATTATGAATAATGAACACATTTTTTTCCTTTTAGTCAAATGACAAGAAAATAACTGGAGGGTACAGTGAGGGTCGCGCATTGCAATGCTTTTGAAGTACCATCTATCTGTGTTCGCTTCAGGGAGTTCTTTTCTGGTTTACAACAAATTTGACACAATCTAATGACACCCCACGTCGAACTCCCCTTTCCACCACCGATTTATTGAGAAAACAAATACGTACACGAATTACTTGTTTTTCATTTCCGTCCTCGCATATGCAATGTGCTATATGTATGTATATTGTTGTGTTTCTCCTCGAGTTGTGAAACGTAAAATATAAAATGACAAATACAAAAATCTAAACATCGCGCACCAAAAAAAAAAAAAAAAAACACACAATATGTAACTGATGTGTAACAGTGTATCTATATAATGTTAAACGCTCGAGTGAACACGTTAAACCAACACAATCAGTAAGTATACATTTCAGTGTGTTTATACAAAAGTGTACTCAACGCATAGAATAATGGCGGGGTTTTTTTTTCATATAGGGAGTACCCAAAAATAGCCTTTGTCCATTACTACTTAAATACTCTATAGCATAGAGTTTGTATACATCTGTTTGTCATAGATTTTTATAGCGATATATATAGTGATATTTGGAAATGTTAACTGCCTAATTACAATTCATGTCCGATAAGTCAATAATAAGTCAACTAACAGTGGTACATGTGCACGTGTGTATGTTTGTACATGTAAATACCTTCGGGCCACGAGTATTACAACAAAAATTAAACGTAGGAGTTTAAAAAGAAAAACAAATAAAAACGTACCTATTGACTTCAGAACTTCTAGTCGATATACACTTAGTGTACACTTCGTTATTTACCATGTTATCCTTACATCTCTTGTTATTCTTCGTGTCACTCAGGAACTCGAACGATATTCAACTCGTTTATCTGATCACGACAGAAGCAGCATCGGCAATAAAATAGTGGAACATGTAGGTAATATGAGCTGTGTTGATAAATAAAATAAAACTTATAATTGGATTCCCTAGCCGAAACAACGGACCAACGGTACGCGTAAAACGCGTATTCCTTTACCACGGAAAATATCTTTTAAACAATGAGTATTTATTTTATAATTTAATGAGAGTATAATATAATCCATAGTAAGTGTAGTAACCTATACCTATACACACAAGTGTGATTAATAGTCTTTGTGGAATTTTTATTCAGAAAATCGAATAAATTTAGACTTGAAATCTATACTAAATTATAATAATGTTGAAAAAGAATGGACAAAACTTGTTTTGTACAGAGAAAAAAATCAATGTACAAAAAAAATTCACATACGTTATACATTTTAGAATACGTATTATATACGTATATAATAACGTGAGCCGTTGTTTTCCTGTTTTCGTGATATATAAATATATATTACGTATACATTTATAAATATAAATGTTTCCATGATATAATCGGGCAAAATATCATGATTCATTCTGTAACATGTTTATGTGTGAACAAATGGTAATATAAAAATCATTCAAGAAACGTAAACGGTTAAGTTTAAATAAATATAATTATATTTTTTTGTGAACACCTATTTCGATTCGTATAAAGGTAAAAAACTATATAATTTTATGCACCTATATTATATGTAAGTTATAAATATAAAAAATACCGAAAATAAACTTCGAAGTGTTTAGTATTTTCCGGAATTTAAAATATGAGTTCCAAGCTGATGATTTTGTAGATAATTCTCAAAATTTTTCTAAGTGGTTAACATTTTTCTCACCAACCATAAACCAAGGTCCAAGACAAAAACTATTATACACAACCTCAAAACAACAAAACAACGTATTTATATTTTAATAATCAACGTGTTTTGTTCAAATAAAACGCAGCTATTAGAATCAATGCCTAGTATTGTTAACGAGCTACAAGTAAAATAACTGAATATTGTGTTGTAAAGGATATTTTCAGTTAATGAAAACAGAAATTGAAACACAACCTGATTGAAAAATAAATTAGTATTTTACAAATGATAATTATGGTTGTTAATGTAAAATGGAAAAACATTTATTAGTACACACAGACATAACAATGATGTGTAATGTTCATTAATACAAATAACCGTTCAGCTAAACGACGATCAATTGCATTGAGTTTTGGTTTATTTCACGTACTGCACTCGATCGATATCACGAGCGTACTTACTTGGCATACGAAAACAACAAACTTGAATTTCGTGTACGCGGTGTTGCGATTTTTTACTGTTGTTTTTAAAACAATGAACGACATCACTAGTCTTGTAAAATGCAATCATCCGAAAAACTAATAATTTCAATATTATAACTTTAAATAGTATTAATCATTAATACTATTTATGTTATTATAAAGTAATTGTAATTTTTAATGCAAAATGCGAAAATTGTACTTGGTGTTCGACACTGTGAATAACAAAAGAAATATTTACAGAAATAATGAAATTTTTATTTCTACGGCGGACGGGTTTTGGTGCATCATGCATAAAACAAAATGTATTTTCGTACAGGTCTCATTATGGGTGTATAATATGATATGTACGAGTATATGGTAGCAGCTCGGCGCATACAATAATAATTAATAATGCACTCTTGTGCAATCGAAAATACAAACGTATTGTTGTATACATCATATATATATATATATGTATATGTTAAATTAGTATTGTAACCTTAGATTAAGGTTACGACTGGTGTTCAGCAATAATATAATAATTATTGTATTATATCTGTTTTAAACGTTATATACATATACATATATATTGACTTGTAAACGTTTATATGCATAAATATAAAGTTCAATTTAAAATAAAATATATAATATGCAATAAACTCGATACGACTTGAAGAAAAAATGATTCTTAACGACTTTCTAACACAGTATTTTTGCATTATTTAAGTTAATATGAATTGAACGTTTGATTGTATAATCAAATTATACAACTCTATTTTAAATATTGAGGATTTCTAAGACCAAATAAACTTTGTAATAAAAAATGTTTATTTTTTTGGTGATCAAACTTTTGGTTGATCAGTAAAATTACATAAAAAGTTTGATAGGCTCAAAATACAGATGACTGAATTATTTTGGTTTTTTAGAACCGTTGTAATTTTTTGATTTTCTTAGAAGATATTCAAAATATACAAACGCACGCATATATAATATATACTATATACAGGTTAGTATACAGGCTGTATATATATACCTTACACTAATCTAATATAATGATAACCTAGTTCTTCAAATATGATTAATGCGTTTAAATTATATGAATATATACCAAAAAACCAACACTTAGATCCACTAACTTCTTAGCTTTTTATATAAAGAATACAAACGATCTTATATTAAAAATAATTTATCGGTTTGATAAACATTTTTAAGCAAATATGTTTTTAATAGGTTCTCAAAATTCAAAAACTTTTATATTCTGATTTTGTTTTTTTTTTTGGTTCATTTAGATTCCTGTTACAGAATACAGAAGATTTATTGAAGAAATTCTCATAATACAGTCTATAGTTTTAAGTTAATAATGAAATATGAATATGACACAAAAAAAAAGTAAATATTAGTTACCAATTTTAATTAGAGTATAGGTATTGAACACATAAAAATAAATATTAATGTTTTTATTAATCCATATTGTTTGATTTTTTTTTTTTTTGCACATGTGTTAATTTATTATAATTTATATTATAACTCATGGCTAAAATCAAACAAATATTTTTAAAAGCCCCAAGCCGAACTATTCTTTTTAAAAATAAAGTACCAGGTACACCATTATCTCCACAATATATTATCACACGCTGGGGCACATGGCTTGAAGCTGCATCATATTATTATAAATATTTTAATGAGGTAAAAAGTGTCGTGCAAGAACTTAATCCTGATGAAGCTATTTCAATAAAAGTTTCACAAAATATTTTTACTCAGATTTCCACTTCAGCCAATTTAGTATTTATTCACTCAAACTATGGATTTTTGCCGGACGCGATTTTAAAATTAGAAAATCAAGGACTTCCGATACTTGAAGCTATTGGAATAATTAAAAATGTTCAAAATAAATTAGGCAATATATTTTATGAAATCGAAATTTCAGTCCATGAAAAATTCAAGAAAGTTATTGAAAAGAATAAGGGATTTGAAACCATTATTAAAATTAATGATATACTTACTGGACAAGGAAAATGTTTCGATAGTTTACCCGAAGACTTGACAATAAGCGATTTACCTTTTTTTAAATACGCTCCGCTTACATCAACCGACGTAGAATGAAGTTTTCGAGGTATAAGAACTTATTGGCTCCAAATAGAAGAGCATTCAAATTCGAAAATTTAAAACAAACACTATAGTCCAATGCAATGATGTTTAAAATTTAAAACTTTTAATATTTTTAGATATTCATAGATTATTAATTATTATTATAAAATGTAAAAAATATTTTTTTGGTAGAATTAAAATGAAATGTCTATAAATTGTAACTAAACGTTGTTATTTTTCAGTACAATTTTTAATATTTTAAGTGCAATTTTCAGTATTTTTTAGTGCAATACTGCAGTAAATTTTACTAGTTTTTTACTACTACAACATCCGTGCTCAAATTACAAATAATTTAAACAATGAATAATGTATGTATTTTTCGCTTATTGTTTTCAACAACGCTTATCATATCATTAATATAATCTTAAGACATGCATTTTAATTTTAAGCAAATTATACTATCATGATCAATATAAAATACTGCTAAATCTTGTAGACATTTTATGAAAGTTCAAACAAATATAACGGGTAAGTATCCAAATTTCAATTCAGTTGTAAAATAGATAATGAAATTTTTTTTAAATTTTTTTTTTATGTAATTTATGTTAACATTTTGATTTTATTACGGTTTGTTTTGAAAAAAATTGAATAAACTTAAAATTACACTTTCCATTGTAAGATACAAATTATATTTTCATAAAAAGTAGGTATTTAGCTTATATAGGTTATAATACAGCTTATACAGGAGTATTCAATATAACATAACATTTTTTTTTAATGCGATAAGTTATTCGATAACTGTGGTTCGAGTAATTTGCAGGATCGATAAAAGTGTTATACTATAAATGTGTAGTAAGTGTGAAAGAAGAGAAAACAATTGAAACTGGTAAGTGGTATTTACTATGCGACGAACCGGGATTCGGACTGGCTGTCCACCATGCCAACGCCAATGTAGTACATCTACGGATACGAGATGCAGACCATGTCCGATCGATTAATCTCAAATCTCGCGATAAAACCGAAAAAGAACGGGGACTTTGCCGTTCGCCCACGTGTTCGTCGTTCTCTCGCTAAACACGAACGTCGTCGCGAGTGTTTTTAATATCGTCTGGATTATGTCTGTTTCGTATGTGGTCCGATTTCTGATAGTCTTTGCGTGCTTTTGTTGTGGTATCATGGTACCGTTTACAGACGATTTGCGACGATTGTCTACAGTGCAACACCTTACAGCTCCTGTAGGAGTACGGTGTGTACCGAGAACCAATGAATTACGCAAACGATTAGTACGCGTACGCACGCACACGTTCACACACATGGTGATAAGTGCACGGCAAAATTGGAAGAAGAAGGAAATAATTTTATCACCGAAAGCATACGATTTTTATGACGTTAGTATTTCCATGACGTCTACGTAACCTTCGGTGTGTACAATAGTTATATCTTCGTACGACGTGCATTTCACTTGCATAAAATTGCAATTATTCAGGTGCGTTTTGTAGATTAATATCGAAAAAGAAGGTGCACACCTATACCTATCGCAGTGTATACTAACCCATGCACGTACTGAATATTTATGTTTTTTCGAGACCATGAACTCAACGAAAAGCTCCATGTCTGATAATCATTAATCAATTGATTAATAAAACATAAAGTGTATCAGGTATAGTGTTCGCTCGTGTTACGCCGCTTTATAATGCAGATGTTATAAATTACATTATACAACTGCAAATATGTATGATACATTACATTGTCAGTTGATGTAATATGTACACAGTATTATACCTATATTTCGGTAGAATAAATTACAATTATAAATCATATTTATTTACTTTACTCATACATTTATTTATTCAGGCCGATGGTTGCTCAGCAGTAATAAAATATATTTATTTATTAGATACACCACATATTTTCTCTCATCTGACAGTAGGCGCCCAAAGTAGTTTTTGATTTTACCCTGGACAAATTTCCTGTATAGTTGAACTGATACATAAAACCGAAAAAAAAATATACTAGTTTAAATTTATATAAATACGTTAATATTTATTTCAGATTTTGAACAAAGTTAACGAGTTTATTGGTTTTATGATTTTTTTTCCTGCACATGTTTTTTAAGAAATAAATAAAAAATACCCATAATCACGCGTGCACCACGGTTCCATCAGTATTCATTACAAATTTATTTTATTAGTTTTCTTGATTATAAATATGTTAATAATATTTCAATAACTCTGCATATATAAAACTTTTGGTATCTAGATAATATACTATGTTAATTAATCTATAATTAAAGAATAAATTGCTAATTGAGAACCACCGCGGTTTCAGCAACGGTTTCATTGATGTATAACAAAATAATATCAAAATGTTTTGGTTTTTCTTGCATTATCAATATAAAAATTATGATTAAGGCATTAATTTTTAATGTATATCATTTATGATGTATAATTTGTTGATTAAAAAGGTTAAAAGAACAAACTTAAATATAGTAGTTTATTCCTACATTTTTAAATATATATTTTTTCGCTTTCCTATTATAAAATCTTTAATTATCTCACTCCTTAAAAACTTTATTCGTTAAAATAACGTTTATAATTTTATAAATTTAAATAGAATTATAAATACTGTAGTAAAAATAATTTACTTTTATTTTTAAATGCTCACTAAAATTTAAACAAGGAGTATATTTTTCGGAATATCGCGGTATTGTATCTGAAGACAATGAAGTTACATCGTCGTTTATCTTTTATTCTTTAAAAATAATCAAATATGTTATCACAAAAATACTAATTACTAATAAGTATGTATATAAACTATTATCACAAATAGTTTTAAGTTATCAAATATTTTACATAAATTTGTAGGTACACTAATTTAACCCAACCAATTATATTCAATCCAACACGTAGGTTCTACATATAAATACTCTACATTCATTATTTATATTTAGTGTCAATGTCATAATACACGATCCTAAAGTTTATTGATATTTTTACGATAACTAATTTATATTATTTATTTAAATTTTGATATTTAAGTCTTGAAAATTGAATGTTAACTATCATAGGCGTAGCAAAGATTAGAATCAGGGGGGGGGGGGCAATAACATAAAACGGTTAGTGTTAAACTCGTAATTCAAATAATCTACAGATAGACCATTGGATAACACAATACGTCAAAACGATTACACGTGTGGACAACACTCGGTCCTACTAAACTATTTTTAGACATATCTTATTTAATTTTTGATTTTAATGTAAAACATACACGTTTGGTATAAACAAATAGAATTCAGTTTAAGGCGCAGGGGTGGGCAATTGCCCCCTGGCTATGCCCATGCAAACTATTCATAAAATGCAAATGTATTAAGTAAATAAATATCTTGAAAGTTACAGAATATTTTTATAAGCATTTGAAAATTAAAAATCCACAAAACTGGATAAGTCAACGAAATTCTAAGAAACATAAAATAAATAAATATATAACTATCTATAAAAATAAATACTAATTTAGTCATAATCTACCTATTTTCCATCACCAAGAGTGGTGTTTTGAATCAGTTCTATATCAGTCACTCGTCTTTGTACCGCATCTGAGCTTTGATCTTGTTTCTTTTTTAATTTTTTATATAATATAAAAACAGTATTGTATTTACATATATTTATAGAAATAAACGTCCCGTACTTTTTGGTTAGTTAAATATATGTAATTTAGACATTTTAATTTGATTAATATTTGTTTTTTAGTGTCAGTAAGTTGAATAATTTTTATTTATTTGTATACATTTGATTATAATATCAATATTCAATGTTTTAGAAAAACGTATTTTTAACAAAGGTTGGTTATATAATAAATATAGTAGTGATTAAACAACAATGTATATTAAACATATTCAAAAACCGAAAAGTAATAAAAAAATTATTGATTTATAGCTCTGAATTCCTAACAATAAGCTAAATTGATTTTACGCTGGGACTACTCTTAAATATTTAAGTCCTAAAAATCAAATAAACTAATTTAATTAATAAAAAAATGGTTGCTAGATCAAATAACGGTACCACGTTTTTTTTTTTTTAAAAAAAAGTCTTTTACAATGAAAAAAAAACCGCTGAAACGATTGAAAACTTCATTTTAAAGAACCATGTGTATTAAATTTGTAACATATTAAAATAAATACAGAATTAAAACAATTTAATCATTATAAAAAAATCGAGAGAATACAGAATGATCTTTCAATTAAATAATACATTTTTAAAAAAAATAATTAAATTTATTATGTCAGAGGGCTAAATAAAATGAAAAAAAAATAATAATAATAAAAATATTCAACAGAAAAATGGCACGGATTATGCAATACAAAACTGAACAAATTATGCACAACGTATTGGTACTTGTCATGTTAACATGTGCAGAGAAAAACAAAGAAAACATGTGTGAGCATAAAATCCTCTTAAAAAGCAAAAAAAAAATAAAATTCCTAAAAATATATCGTGTGTTGATTACCTCATCGAACTTCCAAAAATATGTCTCTGGTATTAAAAATTGTTGAAAGGTTTTGAATAAAACTCCCATTTTATTGAGAAATAGAACAGAACATTAACAGAACAAAAAACACTTTCTAGTTAATTCTTCAAGTGCAAACTAATATTAAATATGTAAAATGAACAATATTGTTTTTTCATTTAATAGATTAAGAACGGATTTACTCGTATATAACAATTACAGTTATTGGCCCACATAGAAGTCTTATTAAATTGAATAAAATATTGATTATTACAATTATATATTCCAAGTTAAACAGAAAATGGAAAATATTTTATTTTCTCTGTATATTTCTCTTATTTTTTTTTTTCATTTGAATCATTTTCTTTCATTCATCAATTTGAACCCATAAATTATAAGATGATTTCTGTAAGCTATTTTACTTTTTAATATAATTACGTTGTTAAAGTAAAATATCAACGTATAATATTGGAATGCTTTGATATAAGTTTGCCTATCATTTATTTACATATTTTTGTTTTTTATTTTAATTTTATTAGAATATAAACCATACGGCTTTTGATAACAGTATTTCAATACAAAAATTACATTACATTATGATACACATTACAAATTAGATAACAGAAACAGAATAACAATTAAATTATTCATAAATTATATAGAATAGAATATTTACATATGTTATTAATAACATACATTAAAATAATAATCTACAATTATTTTAAGATTAAATATTTATTGTGAATATTTCAATCCTTGAACCAAACCTCTACTGAATACGATTATTCATAAAAAATTATTACAAATGCACACAACATTTTACGAATACCACATATTTTACTAATGATCTGCACAAGTTTCTAGCTATTTTCCACTGGTAAACTAATAATAACGAAAGAATAACAATAAAATAATTGCAACTGATAGTTTTAAATTATAATATTATCAAAAGTTTTTATGCAATAATATTGAAAGGTGAGCTTTATACAAAACGTAATTGTGAACATACATTTATGATCTGTCAAATAAATCACGGTTACTAAAAAGATATTTACTTAATTTTGAACCCTTCAGTTATGGTACAATATCATGTTAATGTATTCTTTATTTAGATGGAAATTAAATTAATGAGTCAATAATAACAATGGAACATAGTGAATAAACCAAATTAAAAGTACCTATCATTAACCAACATAAACATTTGATTTGAAAATATTTATCAATTTAAAATCAATTAGGATTAAGAAAATCGCCGTCGCTCATTACCGCAAAACTACACTAAAAAGGCACGGAACAATATAACACAGATTTTAAAACTCCTGATAGCCCATTACCATTGAATATGTATTGAGGACTTGTTTTATCCGTTAACGGTTTTAAAGCTTGTCCATAAATTCATATATATATTGTTCTAAAACGATTAGTTTGATAATCTACTGGTGTCTTTAAGATATTATTTACTTAATTATCAGGCCTTAATAGTATAAATATTGTTTCCACTACGAACAAATTTGTCATTAGTTAGTTTCGAATATTGATTTTCGAACCATCATGCTTGGCATTTAATGCTAAATCTCAGCATGCTTAAACTTTTTAAAAATAAATCGTGGAAATAGTTCGATTCACGATTATAAATACAGTTATTTTAGAACTAATAAAAGTTCGGATAATATTGTTTAGCAATGTATAGAAAAAAAATGCATAGATCAATCATTAACAAAAAAAAAAAAAAAAAAACTCGTTTTAATTCACCTAAATATTAGGTATAATATTATTTTTCGGTGTTGAATTATACATTTTTAGCTGTATTGGATAGTGTTTGTGCAGTAATTGAAAGTATCTAGAAGTTCATTCATGGTTATCCAATAATTGTTTAATATTTAATATGCTGATTGTTATGTGTACACTTTTCTGTCTCTAAAATGAGGTGTCCTTAATTAATAATGAACACAGGAAATATTTATAATTCTATTTCACTAAGTATACAAAAATAATGGCACTCGGGGCCACGTGATCTTATTTTAATCTAAAACCAACGTATTTGTGTACAAGAAGCCAATTAGGATAAAAAGTGCGTGTACATGGCATTGTACATGAAAATAAATATGGTATGTTGAGATATGTACACAAATCAATATACACATGGCCGTTAGTCAAAAGTACTGCAAAATGCAGTAGTAGCACTGCAGTAGTCAACTTGTAAATAAACCGTGTAAAACATCTGTATTATTATCTTTGTTATTTATAATTTACACAACAACTATTAATATCACATCGATTGGTTGTACAAGTGATATTATACAGATTTAATTAACCCAAGTTGGCGGAAATATTAAACATATTATTATGATGATTATAAATAATATATCTAATTCCGTAAGAGTAAAAAATCCATTAACCTCAGATCTTAATACAACCCAAATTGCAACGAAATCATTGAGCGCTTGACGCTTGTCCCACCATGACTGAAATATTTTTAATTTTAATACATTGTTAATACAATTGTATTAACAATGTATTAAATTATGTTTTACATTATTACAATTGTATTATAACAATGTATTATGTATTTAAGATCAAGATCAATGATTAAATCGTATTTTATATGCAGTTCAAGAATAAAAATTAATAGTATAGTTAATAGTATTAATTAATCTATGAAGGAAAAAGTAAATTATAACTTCTAAGTTTTGTATCTTGGAAGTGTAATCACATTATATGTGACGCAAAACATTAAAATATTAAATACTTATCATGACGTGTAGGAAGTAATATTTTAAAATTTTTATGTTAACAGTTAGTATCAAGAATTCACAATTACTACGTGTCATAAGTGCCACATTCTAAAATTGTTATACTTAGTCAACATACTGTTATAACATTTTACATTTAAGCTTTAAAAAGGATTGTTGATTAATTTGATAGATCTTCAAGCTTATTTTTTCGCATTTGTTTATTGGGTTTTATTGCATTTACCCATTACCTATATCCTACATACGCGTGCGCACGAGCATGTTGTACTTAAGTGAATAAATAATTTGAGTCCCAACGAGGAAAAAAAGTATACATATGATTATAAATTATTATATAAATATCGAAATACTTTTATTCGATTATTAATCTGATCAATATCGTACGTGTAGTGTGCAGCGTATTACATTCAAGAAAACGATGATATTATGTATTAATATAACTTTACCATACAATAATATAACGTTTAAAACAATGTGCGCGAGACGGAATTGATATAAGATGTCCATTGGTTGATCAAAAGTGCAGTATAATGCGTGCGCTGCAAATAATATAATAACGATGCTCATACGCGTAGGTACGTTGTATTATTATTTTATTCGCCTCCGCAGCAAACGCGCATAGTGCACCTACTATCGTTTCACTGCAGAACATTTGGCACACGTTGTCCATCTGTCGACTTTATATTATACCTTCTACTATAACACACCTTCACATTATGTACCTGTACAATATTATGCACACTTACCTACAATTATTATTATTATTATTATTATTGTTATGTTGTCGTTCTCGCAATGTACGTGCTCTATGTGAAATATTATAAAACGTGTACCAGCCATGTTAATAGACACTAGTTATTTTCATTAAATAAAAAAAATTTAAACCGTTAACTCGCGCGGGAGGATTATTAGCTCACTGACAGGAATATTTCTTTTTATTATTCAACAAGATGATATTATATGGTGATTATTATATTATTATTATTATTATTGTTAAATGGACGCACGTTAAACGTAAATCATATAACACATATTACGTGTATTTATATTCGTGTCGTAAAACGTATATTATTTACTTTTACTATAAACAAATAACTGTGTTTTTTTAATTAGTTTCGTTTCGTACGACTTTTAGATTGTTGCACTCAGTAGGCGAAGATGATTAAAATGTAGTATATGGATACTAAAAAATAAAAATGAAAATAAAAACAAGAATAAAATAATAATAATAACATTTTAAAGTACGTGAAATATGCGTGATCGCACTATTATACTTACTATTCAACTATATATTAAACACATACATTATAACTCACTTATTTCATATCGTTCACGATATTTCATATCGTTGAAATGGACAGGGCGAGCGCGAATGAATAAAAATCGTAATGAAATATCTAATATGCAACTTATCTTGTAACCCGCACAAAACTCAAAACTCATCTCTCTAGGAGGACACATTTTATTCTTCAAAATGGCTCTCTCTCTCTCTCTCTCTCTCTCTCTCACACACACACACACACACACACAAACTTACTCTTACGTTCTGAATTTTAATATTGCAAAACTGAACTTATAAATATGTAAAAGCAGTGGTTAATTAGGATGAATGTAATTCAAGCAATAAATTATGGTAATTATATAATAAATCCTTATAAGATACTTAGTTAATATGCTTTTTAGATACATTTAACAAATAAATAAATAAAAATAAATTTGGTTTTTCAACAAGTTGATTATAAAAAAAAAATTCGATGACTATTTAAAAAATTGTCATAATTTAATAATATAATAATATTTTTAAAAACTAAATTACTGATAGTATTGATTAAAATATTATAACATTAAACAACTGATAAAATGTTAATACCTACTTATACTATAATAGTGCTTAATGGGATATATTCGGTGGCTTATAATACAGCAGGTTGAAACAGTCTTAAAATATATTTAATAAGAAAACAGTTGTATGAGCTCAATAAGGGAATGGATACTTAACAAAAAAAAAATGTATGTTAATTTAAAGGGATACTACTAATCTACAATTAAAATCTAAAAGTGACTATCTTATAATGCTAAAACAAAATATTTTTTGCTCTGACATGTGTTATTTAAGAGCAAGGAGAAAGTTACGAGCCAACCCCCTAAGTCTGTTCTCAGGGTCATGTTCTCGTTTAATAAATCATAATTTTACGAGTTATAAAAAAATAAAATATGCCATTAAATATTGTTATATTCGTATACTCGGTGGAAGGATTATGGTGCATTGTATATATTAATTTATAACTAACAAGATTTAATTTAAAAAAAAACCATGCTGATGTATAACGGTATAAATGGGGTATAAAACACATCAATTAATTTAACATGTAACCGATCATATCAAATTTCTAAGCACTATGGTTCACTACAGTTCACCCATAGCAGCACCCATAGCTGAAACAAATATACATAAATGTATTCAATTATTAAAAAAATTCACAAACAATTAAATAACTATCGCAGTGGCTATAATGGACGCGGACATTCTTTGCCAACAAACCGGGTTTAAATGAGTAACAAGGAATCGCAGTTGTCGCATATGGAAATTCGAAGTTCTGTACTTGCGAAAACGCCTAAGAATGCACCTACAATCACTATGAGGTTATAGATTTAGTTCGTTTGTTTTGCAATCATACAACTCCATCGTAAAAATTAAACGCGAATAAAAAAAAAAAATAAATAAATTAAGAAGATTTATACACAATAATAAATTTCAGAAATATGTTTAAAGAATGCTTTATATTACATTTACACAGATGATAACCAACAAAGTTAAAAAAAAAATTGCGATTGCGATTTATTACTCGTATACAATATTATAATTTATAATATACAATTGACGGTACAAAAAAAAAATGATCGTTCATTTTCTCAGTGGTGACATACTGGTTACCGGTTTTTTTCATCCGTACATACATAGTGTACCATAATGAAAGCATTTTCTGCTTACACAAACGCGCGCTGCAGTACAACGGAGCGAAATTGTGAGAAATGCGACACGACGTGCAACGATTTTACCCTATCGACCGTATTACATTAACTGACAACGCACCGTAAATCAAATGAAAATAAGTACACGATCCACGAGTACTACGGGATGAGAGATTTAGCGAAGGAAAAAATTGTTCTATTTTTTTATAACCATAATTTTTTCTTATTATTAATTTTTTGTCCACGATAGCGATTTCACGAAGATCGTGGTCATAGTGCTGTGCACAACGACGACCGTTTGGAGGTTACATTTTTTCGCGCGCGATTCGCCGCCGATGCAATTCGATTACAATAAAATATATATAAATGTACACGTATAAATGTACGTACACCACACGCGTTTAGTTTTTTTCAAGGAAAACGAGTGTAGATTTAAAGTATAAAATTTGTGGGAAACGAGTTATAAAATGAAATAAAAAAAAAAATCGTGATTTACGAGAATGTTTTAAAAATATATCGGTGCATTCGTAACAACGCAACCTATAATATATTCTATGCATATATATATATATATGTATATATATTTACTAGGCCATAACGCGGTCTTAATGCACCATCTCATTACAACGGTATTGAAATGAAATAATCGTGTATACGAGTGCGCGCTGCACAATGTAATTACTTCGACATGCATTCGTTTGCGCGTTACCCAAAGGGTCAAAGTCATAAACACGTTACTATTATTATTATTATTATTATTATTATTATTATTATTTCCTTTTAAATCTACAGAACTGTTTAACGTCTTGCACAGGAGTCTCGATATTTTGTTTTTCAAATTGAGCAGGTACAACGTAGTTCTCGCGCCATACATTATATCATATTATCATTGTACGGCAGAGAAACGCGTTTACAAATGGACGGATGATGTGTTTCAAAACTGTCAAAATACCGAAACCGAAACGTCCAAAACTAGTCGGGTGACTCTTTCTTGGAACCTCCAATATTCCTCTGTCAGCGTCACGTATACATCGTTGTGTCGTGGATGTTCGGTGAGTTCCCACATGTAGAACAACTGATAGACAGAGTTCAGGGCCATCCAAAGGTTTTTCGGGGCCTGGGATAAATTAATTTGGGAGCCCTCCAGTGACCTTAATAATAAGATATGATTAACAAAATACTCAATGAGAATAAAAAAATTCTTGCAAACGTATTTTTCCAAACTTTAACTAATCAAACTTATTTAAATGCATGTGCTGCATTACACACTTAATTTTCAATAAATTCTTAACAACGCATCACCATATATTATACTAAAAAGTACAATTTATTCCTAAATAGTTATGTTTATTCAAGGAAAATATGAACTTGGATGATTATTGGATTAAATAAATAGATAAGGTAAATTAAGAAAATTAAAAAAAAAATTATTTTATTAGTTTATTATTTTATGTAAAATATTAAAATGTATATCAGAAAACTTTTTTTCTTGCTTTTTTTTCAGCAAAGCTATCTATAACATCATCGTAATCTAAAGTCTTTGTTAACTTGTGTTCAACGGAGAGAAGTATTAAATGATTTAGGCGGTTCTCTTCTGTAGTTGAATGTAAATAACTTTTTATTAATTTCAGTTTACTGAAAGATCTTTCTCCTGTTGACACAAACGTGGGAATGGTAGAAAGTATTCGAAGACAAATACATATTTGAGGTAGTATATTTTGAAGTCCTTTCTTATATATTTGATTAAGAATAGAAATTGATGCAATTTCGCTATCATTAAAAATAATTGTTGATACTTTGTGTATTTTGCAATAAATGCGTAGTTCCTCTTTTA
The DNA here is from genome assembly GCF_003268045.1 of Sipha flava. NCBI lineage: Eukaryota > Metazoa > Arthropoda > Insecta > Hemiptera > Aphididae > Sipha > Sipha flava. The sequence goes on from NW_020273227.1 coordinate 427,985, forward strand.
ATACACTAGCACACACGTCATTAAATTATAAACTTGAAATTATTTCAGCTTGAGCTTTCAAAAATTCATCACGTGGTTCTTCTGGTGGGTTGATAATTGAAGAAAATGTGTTTGATATTTTCTTCATACTTCTTGAATACCTTAAATATCAGATAAAAGCCTATCTAATGCTGTTACAAACACTTCAACTTGGCTTGGCTGGGCAATGTATACTGTATAGTACACACATGACAAAATGTGTCAATTATTTTGTAATGGTATTACAATATAATGTAATATCACTAATAGAATTGTATATTATTATGTGGATAACACAAAGAAAATAATTGTTGTCTCAATAACAGTGGTAGCCGGTCGATGACAGCTCGTCATTATTAATTATTATACATCAAAACTTTAAGGGGGCCCCATAAAAAAAAATATTCCGGGGGCCTGGGGTACAATGTACCCGTTGCCCTCCCTTCTGAACGGCCCTGACAGAGTTATACAAGACGTAATAATGCGTTTGCGTCTAAGGTTCTACACGATAAATGATAGGAAAACGTTTTCAGTTGACCGTTGACGCTAGATCGCCTAAACATGATTCACGCGGAGTAAGTAGGAATATTGTTTTCCGATTGTCCCGTTGCCGTTTTTAATACTGCCTCGCCAGCACTTTTGGCAAACTTAGCAGAAAACGTCTTTTAACTAATTAAAAATTTGATGTGATATATTTTTTTAACCTTTAATTTTATTGATTTTTTTTAAGAATACATAATAAGTAGTTATTACAGTTTAAATTTTAAACTTTGAAAACTTGCTATTTTCGCTTTAAGACTGGTGAATTAATATAAGAAAATGATAATTTTTTCAAATTAAATTTTCTATACGACTTTCTTTATGCTATTTTCATAATTTCATCATTTGATATATAATTAGGCAACATTTAAATGCTTCAAAAAATATAATGGAAAGTTTTCGTTTTGAAAATAAAATAAAAATACAAATTTTGCATGATTATACGCCCCTTCGTAATTCGCACCCTTGGCGTAGACACAGTTCGCTATGCCCTTGCTACGCCACTGGTCGTGTTATATGAATACCGCGATTTCACCCGTTATACCACTTTGCCTAGATATTGTCACACGTTCGATTATCAATCAGGACGCCCGATTAACAGAACTAGTTTTAGAGACGGCGACGTGTCGCGAACACCAACGACGCTTGTCTGCCGTCTTTGTGACCTTTGCTTTTGCTTTTGATTTTTCTTATTTTCACTTCAAATATTATTATTAAATCTGATTTTTATTCTATTTTAATTATAATTTCATTTTGATTATAATAACATTGTTATTATTAATTAACCATAATTATCATAATAAAGACTATCATTAATATAATTAATTTAATTTTTCTTTATAATAATTTTATCATAAAACATAAATTAATTTGCACTGCGTGACAATACATGCATCGAATCCGATTTCCGGACATGCGCCATTCGGACCCAACAATACTGTTGCGTCCGCATGTCGGCCTCCTTGCGCTAGTGGCATTCGACATAATTTAATACGTTCTCGTTATCAGTTGTTGATAATCTGTGGGCTGCATTGTGTAACACCTGTACACCGGAAGTGCATGTACGATTAACACATTCTTGGTGCATATGTGTACAGTCGTTTACGTGATTATATGCAATACGAACGGTCTACACTGCATTTTGATTATGTATCACGATTTACGCCATTTATTGTAAAAATACGATTAGCAATTCGTCCGTACCGCAGACATGGCAATCTAATTGACGCCGGTTATGGATAACAAAATAATAGTACCTATTTGATTTTTCTTACGTTAATAATAAGAATTATTTCGGAACGTTTGAACATAACTTACTCGCACGTGAAATCTACTTATTTCTTACAAAACTCTGCCCTACACATAATAAAATATTATCAACACTGGTTAAATGTCCGTAATCCTGAAGTATAATTAAATACGAAACTCGTTTAGCACATTTATTTTATTTTACCATTGAGTAATACGAAAAGGTATTCATTTAACAACGGAAAAAATACACACCTCAAATTATTTTTTTTTTCTTATAGATGTTTTATTTAACTTTCATCATATTCAGATTTAAAATATAAACCGATAAATACTGCTAAAATAATTTATGTAAAACCAACGATATCAAGACTATTTTAAATATACTTCTCAATAAATCAAAATAAATTTATCTTGCTCTTTTTATCCTGGAAAACGGGTTAGTAATAAAACATATTTTACAAGTAAACTGAACTCGCTTGATTTAATCGTTTCAATGAACTGTTTCTATTGTTAATCCACTGTACAAACTATAAGTGTATTCTATATTTTAGTGTCGTCACATAATTGTAATATTTTTTTATAAAACCAATAATATTGTACCTGTATGGACTATACCTTCTTGTGTCCAAGTCTATAGATTTTCGTTATAATTTTGAATAATAAAGATAAATCAATTTCACGTTTCTTATTGTGCATCTTCAAATTATTCATATCTTGTTATTCTCAACTTAATAAATAATAAGCTAAGAAGCTAAAAATTATTATTAATATATTAACGTAATAATAATATTAAAATCTTATTCAGATTATTTATATGTAATTATTGCAGAAAAGCGACATTTTACAAAAAAAACGTCAGAGCTCAAATTGTATAAAGTTATTCTTTTTAATTTTAATTTTCAGTATTCACTATGTAATTAGTGTTTATACATAAATAATTTAAATTTTATACACGTATATTTTTACATATTTATTTCAAATTTTATAAAAGGTTACCTCGTGTCATATTTTTAAATACTATTACAATATATTTATGTATAAGTTATTTGATTTTACATATTATATATTCACGATCAGATCAGTTGTGACTTTATATAAACTATACCAATATAAATCAAGTTAAAACTAAAATTAGCTATGCGTAAATTTTATTTGTGTATTTTTATTTATATGAACAAATATACTACCCATATTATATATGCACAATATCTCTCTTTCGCGCGTGCACACACATACACACATACTATATTTTTATAAAAACTTGAGCGTATGAGCAGTTATATACATATAAAAAATGTTTCGAATAGTTTATATTATACAAAATAAAACTTCTACATCAGGTTTTACTGGTATTTAAATTCTATTGTTTCAAAAAAAAAAAAAAAAATTTGCACATAAGAGAACATTGCTGGTTACTATATGAGTCCAAACATAATATATGTACAAACAAAATGTACGATAGTTTTCAAAATATTACAATCGACTTACGGTTATCCAATGAGATGAACATAATATTCGATTACATAAATAATGGTTAATGGTTTAAGTGTCCTTTTAATGTTTCTACAACGAAAAAAAATTACATAAATAATGGTGAATTCTCAAAGGTGACTACGATGCTCGTGATACAAACTATTTTTCCTGTAAGGACTGTGAATATTTATCTCACTGTGAATTATTTATATTAAAAAAAATTAAAAATTTACATTGTACATTGCATGGAAATGTATTTTTGTTGTTTTTTTACAATCAAGGTATATTGATGGCGCCTTCCGAACAATCTTAGTATACCAGCGATAATTTTTCGTCCTGCGCGTGTACGCATTTATGTAGACATGCAAATAATAAATCTAATCTATCTTCATTGTATTTTTTTTTTTTTAAATTATTTTACACATTTTTATACTTTGCTTAAGGTCTCAGATTTTATAAAATGTTGGTATTTTTTTTTAATTTTCTGACCCGTTACTTTATTGATATTTTCTTTTAGTAGTGGTGGTAATTTTTACTTATTTAGAGTTTGAGCTTAAAAATGGTTTAGATCAGGGGTGGATCCAAAATTGGAGAACTGTTGGTCAGGCTATTTCAAGAGGTCACTTATAAAGGTTGAAACTGAATTATAAATGTACATTTTGTAATAAAAAAAACAATATGATCAGTAAGGCTCGGAAGTTGATAACCTTAAAAACATTAAAAAATGACATAAAAAAAGATGTAAATATGACATAAAAATGACAAAAAATGTCCTTAAAAAATGAACTAAATAATAACAAATATTTGTTTTAAATTAATAAAAATAAATTTTTTTTAAACATCTTATTCAATTTTACTATAAAATTTCATATAAATTTATCAAAACTTACAAATTACTCAAAATATGACATAAAAATGACAACAAATGTCCTTAAAATAAAATAAAAAAATGACAAACATTTGTTTTATAAATTTATCAAAGCTTACAAACCCTTACACTCAAAAATCAAAATCATTGTGTTGTATGATTAGATCGTATTTGATGTTATCATAAGTAAATAAATGACGATTATGTGTTTATAAATATTTATATTTGGAAAAATTTCTCTCCATGTCCATTGAAGTGATTGGGAGATGCAGACGAGCACTAACCGACGTTTTAATTTTTACCATTTTGAAAATATTACGAAAAAATAATAAAATTTAAATATAATAGGTATTATTCACTATAACATGACTATGAAGCGATGAGATAATATCGGATACTAATCGAACATTAGGACAAAATAATAAAATTTAGGTATAATACTATTCACTACAATACGACAACGACGAATGTAATCGACGAGATAAAATCGGACAAGTCTTAAGTTATTGGCATAATGGTCGATAAGAAACAAAAAAAATGAACTAGTGTGAAATCAGTAAAAATGACTAAAAATGTGGAAAAATTACTTATTAATTAATTAATTATTATTGAAAACATTAACATTTATTTTACTTCATAAAGTTTTTCATAGGGTCTGGCATAAAGATGTTTTACTGTACTATACAATTAAACCAGTGGCGTCTATTGTAAGGAAGGAGGAGGAAATACCAACCAGGGTATTTCCAGTTTAGTATTATTGTTCAACCTACATATAGTCAGCAAACTTAAAAAAATATAAGAAGTCTTCGTGAGGCCAATTTGTTCAACAAATATTAACCATGATATTTAGATGTACTGATAGAATATTGAGTTTTCTACAATTATTTAATATTTAATTTATTTTATCATATACATTATTGTTTAAACATCAATTACTACTTACAAATAAAATAATTAAATTAAAAAAATAGTTAATTTAAATATTTTTAAACGTCTAACTTTGATGATATACGAAAGTTTATCAGTAATGGTTACCACTCGAACGAGTGTAATAGAATACTCATCGACTGCTTGATATTAAAATGTTTTTAATGCGACGTTTAAATAAAAGTATAAGCTATATATATTATATATACTATATGTTTTACATTATTTATAGAATTTTTTTAAAAAATGTTATTCTTTGCATATCAATGCAATTTGAATAGTAAAAATATCAATAACGTATATATATATATATATATATATATATATATATTCGTATTTAAAGACTTCTAGCGAGTATTGCGTTTTAGGGTTTCTTTTTAATATTATTTCAAGTCTACGCCCCGTTATACAGTATACAGAGACCGTAAATTTTTTGGTAATATATTCGTAGATCGTATATATTGATTCCGATCATGGATTTCGAATTGTTTTTGAAAAAAAAGAAATGCATTAGTATTAGACGAATTGGACTTTAGTTGCTGAAAATCGTCCTGCTGATTAACACCCACTGAGGTCATATTTTCTTTATAATTTATCAAATATGCAATAAAATAATATTATATAGGTCAATGTTGTCGTACGCGATCTAGCGGCAGTGCGACCGTATCCCTGCCGCGCCCGCATATTGACGTAAATACATATACACAGAGATAAATGCTATTATTTATTATTCCGTAAACATAATCTTTTATTTTTTGTATTGATCGTATCCGAGTCGCCTATTTTTATAGCTACATTGTACACTGTTCGATTACAGTAGTAACTTCACGCACGTGTACGCAAATACTCATACAGTACACACTCATTCGCACACATACACACCAGTGTTTATATTTAGATAATATGAAGGTATATCATACAAATTCATATCGTACCGGTTCAAGTGGTGTACACGTAAACAACGTCTTTGCACGAATTTACAGTTGTGACGATTTGGAATTAATATATATTTAAACGGGAGTGATCTAGCCAAGGAAGGAATGAGGGAGCTATAGCCCCCTCCTTAAAGGTTCGTGTTTATGTGTATGTACTATTTGAGTATTTTAAAACTTTGGTACTAACTAAATGTTGACAAATACCGAGTATTTTCATCTTCGTATTATTCTAACGTGATTATCATTATCTTTTTGGTAGTTATTATGAAGGTTGTGGCGACTTTCGTCTAACATTATCATTTTACAATCACTATAGTTTTTATACCATGTAATGTCGCGGCGATGCTGATCGCCTTTAATGTATTATTATTATTAGTTATATTTGAATAAATAAGAAAACTATTTTAAAATGGGGGAAATACATTTATAAAATTAGTGGTGGTGGTGATGGGTGGTGAAGGTTGAATTCTCAAATCCTCTCTAACCTAACCTGCCCAAAAAATTAATTAGCCCTTCCCATTTAAAAATTCTTACTACGTTACTATTTGGCAAGGCTGGACAAGTTAATGATTTTTTTTTTACTCAGTTAAGTTAAAATGCATCAATAAGAAAAAGTTTAAAGTTAAAAGTTAATACACATTTATTTTAAACTTCTTACTAAGTTAAAAAATTTTTTTTATTTTTTTATACGTTCGGGTACTTTATTTCTTACTAACGCAAAACTAAATTATAGATTATAATGCTTATACTTCATACGACATACAGTATTTCTGTATATTATATTATATTAATTTTTCATTTCTAAAAGAAATCACAAAATATTGATACAAGCAGGGCCGGATTATGGTCATAATTTAAGGGGAGCTATTACTTTTATTGAGGCCATTTCAGCTAAAACAATTTCCTTTTTTTTCTTCTGATTTATTAATCTGTAATAAATATAAATTAAAATAAGTATAGCATTGTTTTTAAATAACATTTTATTCTTATATCATAATATACATTTTTCGGCATATGCAATAAAAAAAATATACACATATATTTTTAATCTTATATAATATTATGTTTGAAAAACTTTTTCCTGGATTTTTCCTGGGCAAATTGTCTTATAATATTTTCAAATGAAATATTCATAGCCAATTCACACTTTATTGAAAGAATAGATAGATATGTCAGTCTTGATTCACCCATCATACAACAATATTTATTTTTAATTATTGTTAGTGCAGAAAAGATCGTTCACTTTCACAGTTAGTAACTGGTATACTTAAAAAAATTCGGAACGCTACATAAATATGTGGAAAAACGCCCAAGAGATTATCTTCAACAATCATTAGTAACATGTTAACCGAGTTTTTTATTAATTTATTATCTTCCTTGACTTTAACCATACCAATGAATTGTTTCAATTCGTCGTATAGACTTTCTTCTAGATCACAAGAGTAAGCTTTGAATAAATTATTTACGGATTTTTTCAATGAATTGTCATCAATCACGTCCAAGCGAGTCGAAGATCCAAAGAGGTTTGTTATATTATCATAAGCTGAGCTACGTTTTTTTAATTCGGTTTGCAATTTATCAATGATAACTAAAAAAGCATTGACTCTAAATGTATCTCTACCTTTTAAACTCTCATGACATGTAGTACCATCCGAATATTTTTGAATAATTTTACGTTTGTTTTTTCCTCCATTAGACCATTCTTTATTAACTGAGAGACTCAATATCTTTGCTTCATCTTCAATTGCGTCAAAATCATTTCTGAGTTCATCAACAAATGTTATCAACGATTGTAGCATACTATTACCAGTAACCATATCAATTTCAATTCTTTGTAAATAAACACTTGTAGCATTGAATCTGCCTACAACACGTTTCTAAAAATAGTCATAAAAGCTATTTCTAATTTTATTAACTTTTTCTTAATTGAATTGGCATCATGATGAGTGTCAGCATTTTCATTCATATCTTTAGAAATGTCAGATAACGTATTATATATCTCATAATTACCAGCTAATACTTCAATAGCATCATTACGACAAGACCACTATGTACTGGAGAGACTTTTTAAAGTCTTACTACTTTTTTTACTGTTTCTTAATAATATATCCCATCTATGCGTAGAGGCTGCAAAACACGCATATAATTTTTGAAGAATTAAAAAAAAATTGATTGCTTCTAAACATTCTTTTGCACTGCAATCTCCAATTAAATTTAAATAATGTGTGACACATTATATTATTCGGCCACAGTTATAGTATTTGAATTGAAAATTGGGTTTTTTATTTAGATATTTATTAGCATTTTCAGAAAAAGCTGCTCCAGATGTTTCCTTAACTTTCTTGTTATTATCTGAGCGCTGAAGTTCAATATCCAATAATTTACTTTTAACAACATTTAAAGTTTGTTTATCAACACTCACAGTTTCCAATGCAATAACTATACTATCATATGACTGAGGTAAAGTTAACAACAACATACTGATTACAAATGATTTATGCATTTGTTGTCCGTATCCTTAAAGATCACTTATACGTTTTTCAAATAGTAAAAAATGTGACTCCAATGAATTTTTTTCATCATATTTCATTGTTAGTAATTTTCTTATTAAATGAAGACGACCAGCACCTTTTGTCTTTCACATATTCCAAATGACTATCAGCGATTCTCTGAATAATTAAAGACTTACATTTTAGTTGTTTCTTCTTGTCTTTTTCCGTCGTTGTTTCTTCCGTGATGCAAAACAAAAGTTCCTGTTCTTCAAGTAATACTTCCATTCGAAATTTCCAATTGGAAAAATTCTTACCATTGAATAACGGTACTTTGTATTTGTCCTCTTCCATTTATTTTTATATATATATAAAAAAAAAAAAAATTAACGACAACCGAAACAAAAACCGAACATGTGTTTTACAATAATTAACGTTCTTTCAATTTTAACGTCATTAGGGTGATTGGGCCCATAACCTATTGATTTATTAAAGATATTAATTCATTATAAAAAGAAAACATAATTATTTATTAATAAGAAAATTACACTTGCAAAATATCTAAAAACAGTTAGCGCTACTAGCCTACTATATACATAGTACTATATAGTATACAGTATAATAAAGTATAATAAAAATAACCTACAAAAACAATAAGGAATTGTGTTTAACTTCAACAAATACTGCTATGGGTTGAGTGAACTTCTCTGTTAAATTTTGCCACATGAACACAAGTCCATGGTTAGCTTTATGTTCATTGCCTTTTTTACGTGGTATCTCTTCACCAAAATCTTCAAGGCCCGTGGATGTTAGAGTCCTACTATTAACACTTAGGCTTTCTTTCAAACTAATTTCATCAAAAATTAGGATACGTTTTTTTTGAAAATTAGATTTGGATAAAAACTTTTTCTTTAAAAGTTTAAGCAAATTAAGATCAAACCTACATCCAATTTTTACGGCAAGTAAGAAGTTTCTTATTGAATTTATGGATGGAAATGGTAATATTTTATTATCTCTTAAAAAATTATAACCACTATGAGATCTGAAAAATTATATAACACACAGAATATGTTTTATCATACCTATTATATCTTTTATTACAACATATTATTACAACACATTATTATAACATTTGTAAATTTTCTTATTTCTATCAATTCTATCAATCTTTTTTTCTTATTGGGGGAAAAGTATACTCTTTTGTTTTGTCGATTTTTTTTATTTTTCATATTATAGCATAATTTTGTACACCATAAACATAATTGGTCTGCACTGTTACAACAAAATAATTTATTTTATTTTTTATTTTATAATATACTGCTGTTTACATATGTATAGTACTATTGATTTCATTACACAATCAATGCTATCACCTAATAATTATTATGTTCAATAAATTAGATACCTCTCATTGCTAAGTATAGTTGTACATTTTGCATACCTCCACTTTCCATGTGATTCTATAAACTGAGGCCCTAGTATAGATTTAACACTTGGATTTTCATCAGTACAACCAAATCTTTGGCAGATTTGATTTGATTGTAGAGTTTAATAATATTTTCTAAATCTTTAATGCTATTAGGTTTAAAGTTCTCTTCTATACCAATAGCTGATACTGCTACGGCTTTTCATTTTACATGAAGAAATATTACTAAATCTGAAAAATTATTTTTCTTACAAAATTTGGTTTTAAAATTTTTTTATTACTTTATACTGAAATAACTAAACATTATAACAAAACTAATTTTTAAAGAATTTAAAATTATTACCTTTGGTTAAAACAAGTTGTTTTTCTAGAGCTCTAACAAAATTGTAAGGTATTAAATTTGCTTAGTTTATGGAAACAAATATAAATATCATTGTTATGTTGGCCAACATCTATGAACCAACCAACTGGTACATGTATTAATGCAGGGGCGGATCTGGGGACAGATCCACCCCCATGGCTCTTTGAGATTTGTATATAATATTATCGATTATGGAATAGATAGATGGGCATACATATATATACATGGTATAGGAAAAATCGAGGACTAAAATTACGATAATAAAAGTTCCCGAGAGATTGCGATGTACGAACGAATAAATATTTTTTCTTGAAATTATATTTTATTATTTTTGTTATCATTATTTGTCCGTCGATTATAATCGATCGTGACGGTTTTCCGGCATTGCAGCCTATTTATACTTGCACATTGTGATAGCAATTACACGAGTTTCAGTAAACACAAATTATTTCCTGTGATATTTCTATGTAGATATATTGGTTGATTGACTTATCGAAATTACCACACAACGAAATATCCGTATACAAAAAAATATTCTATTCTAAATGCTATAATTTATAATAACAGCTACTCGAACACTGTTTAACAAGTATAAAAGTATTACAGACTATAGGTGTACGTAACTTAAATTTAATCTATTAATATATTAATAATAATCATATTTGTATGTAAATATTTAGTTATTTGATTAAGGATATAGCGTTTTAAAAAAAAAGAAAAGATTATATGTATTGAATATTTTATTGTATAATATACATTTGTATACATTTTTGGACAGGGGCGTATTTAGACTTTCTTCTAGGGGGGGGGACTCGAATTTTTTCTTTAATTCAAGCTCAAAATTTACAAGTCAAATTTTGGTAATATTTAAATCGGGTGAATTCTTAATATTTGTTTTTTTTTTAATCAAATGTCGGATCCACTTAGAATCGACTTTTTTTTAACAATTGCGATAACAATTACGAAAGCTAGTTGAACACTTATGCGAGTAGTGAGAGAAATCCCGCAGTCGTCACCACCGCATTATAGGTGGCAGCACGTGACAAACATAAAATAAAATCGAATCGCAAAAAACATACTTACAAAAAACTAAAAAAAAGGCCTCTAAAAGTTATTAATCGGTTAAAACACTTATTACTTTATTTGTAGAGAACAATATTTCAGAGTGAATCTTATGGGGATTTTTCATTATTCCAAATGAATAGTTCTCTATATTATATAGAAAAAAAGCATATATTTACTTTTTTTTAAATCATTGTTACCTACTTTTATTCTAATGAATATTTTTTAAAACGCGTATGAGGTTCACTCAAAAATGTTATTCTCTACAAATTGTATAATAGGTGTTTTCACCTTAAAATTATTTTAAAAGAAATTTTCGTTGGTTTTCCATAAACATGTTTTTACTAGATATAATAACCGTTGTAGTGTCCTCTTAAGACGTTATAATAAAAAAATTATATATTACAAAAATAAATATTTATATGCAATTCAAAGTAATTACTTCATCGTTATGTTGTTAGGGGTTGTGGGGGCATAGTTCCCCATGGGTCTGTTACCTAAAATTCTTGTCATTCACCCCCTAGAAAAAATTCCATTACGTCACTGTATTAAAGTACTGTTATTCAAAATAAATTAAAACAATTTTGAAGTCATATCATTTGTAGACGGTGACTAAATTTTTATAACAGTAGTTAATAAACATTGAATATTAAATACATAAATATTAAATTGTACCAGTGTTACAATGTTAGGAGTAAACGTTGAGTCATTAGTAGATGAACATTCAGTTGAACAAGACATTTCTGAACTGATGCTAATTGGTGAATATGACGGCATACAAATTTTTTTTGGTTCTCTTAAAAAGTAACTATGATCATGCTTAACAAGAGAATCAGAATTGTTACTTTTACTCAACAACAAACAGATGATTTGTATTTTATTATTATATTGAAATATAATAATACCAACAACAAACCTTTTTTTTTTTTGAATGTGTCACTTAAATAAGATTCTAATTCTAAAGAATTACTTAAAGGTCTTTTTGGCACAGCTCCTTTTAATTTAGGTATTTTCAAACAAATCTGTGGAAATAATTTTACTTTTAAAACCTACGGTGTATAATTATTAATTACATTTAAAAGGAAATAAATAAATCATACTGAATATTTACTGGGATCCTGGCCTGACACTCATTATGTTACAATGTTTTGAGGATCAAAATGAATTTCATAAACTCTAGAACTTTGCTTACATGGTATACCTAAAGATTTCTGCCAAGTCTTCAAAATATCAGCATCTTTTGGTACACCAAAAGTGCTATTTTTACTTTTTGGACATGAAAATATGCAATGAGACATAGGTATTAACCTATGAATAACTATACTGTGTTATTAAACAAGTGTTTAAATAAAGCAAAATAATTAAATAAAAATATGAGTAGAATTACGAATAAACATAAACCTTAAATAATTAAATACAATTTGATTATAGATAAATTTTTATTCTTTAATTGAAAAAAAAGGCGGCAATTTTTCGTCATCAATGATATCGTCTTTATCAATACTACTCGCTATGGCTTATGAGTGCTAGTTTTTAGTTGTAGCCTATAACAGTTGATTTAACGAGTCAAATCGGAGGTCACTTCCGCCTTGTATGTAACATAACTCGTTGGGTAACCTGTATATCTATAATCGTGGTATTTACTATTTTTTTTTTTCCGAAATGACGACGTCGCACGCGTTGATCGTCGATAACAATCAGGTCGAAAAATATAGCTGTAGAGAATGATAAATATATGAAATACATGTTTTATTTTAGTTTATAAATATGAAAAATGAAGGGGGGAGGGTCATTCCAACAATTTCAATCAAAAAATGATCTCAATAGTTGTCTAATTACGGCGAGGGTTTTGGATCGATATTTTTTGCAAATGGTATTAAACCTGGAAACGTCTAAAGTCACCGAAGCCACGCAAGTTCGAACAAGCACTGTCCGCCAGCAAAGTAATGGTGACCATCTTTTGGGACAGAAAGGGGTTGAATTTTCTGAGTTCTTGGCTGCCGGTACAACAATTAATACCGACCGCTATTGTTAAGACATTGCGGAAGCTTTACCGCGCAATCCAAAACATCAGGAGAGGTATCCTGACGAGGGAAGTGCGTTTTCACCAGGACAATGTTTGCCCACACACCACCCTACAACCACAACCAACCTGGACATCAATCAATTTGGATGGGATATTATCACACACCCACCCAACATAGCCCGGACATGGTACCTAGTGACTGGTAGACGATTTTTATACACAAGTTTGGCGACAGCCATAGTGAATCATGCCCCATGATTCATGTGGGGGAGGTGTTAATTGGATAGTGGGTAGACGACACATAGGTTGGTACCCATAGTCCACGTATATGTATAATGAAAGTATAAAACTATTCACGATAGAAACAACATGGTACGATCGAAACTTACAACTATTTAACATAATTACATGAAATTACATCAGTGCTCATTGCATCGATACAATCCATGATCCGTGATAGCAACACAGTTTAATGTACGTAGCATATATTTATTTTTGGATCGCACTGTAAATGTGGTGATATCCACTGGGTGATCGTTTGGCTGCGGTCGACACGAGTTGGGGGCACAGATATATATATATATATTAAATAAATATAATATATATATATATATATCTGTGGTTGGGGACAGTTGTCTGAAAAATTATAAAGACTGGAATCGAAAGACGGCGGCATAAAATTTGTTGCTAGAATAAAATTTCTAAAAATTATATCATAAATTATTTTTTAGTTTAAGAAGTTATACTATTTCACTTGAATGATAATTATTATATTTTTTGATAATATAAACATAATTAGTTACAAATAAAATAAACATAGGTATCAATTATATGAAATAATTATAAATTGTTGAAAACTTATTTTTCAATACATATTTAAAACTAAAACACGTAATATATGTAATATTTTATACTATTTACATTTAGTATACATAAAAAATTAAAAAAATTATGAAAAACATGTATATTTTACGAAAGGTTTACATACAATTAAATATTAAGCTAGATATTTATAAACATATATGATACATTACCAGGGCCGTATTTAGGAATTTAACACTAAGGGGCGACAATAAAAAACGCATTATACCAAAAAACAATTTTTGCGAGTTGAAAAAGATCTTTCTGAAGAACAATTTGTTGCTGGTGTACACAAAAACATTCTAAGTGCAATGTCAACATAAGAATAGATTTTTTGTAGATCTTTGGATCTATCGATAGTACTCGACCGTTACCGAGTATGTGTGTGTCGTGACATCGTGATTGGCGATATATATATTTTTATGAAATACATTTTTTATTTTGTAAAAAAGTTTCACTTCAAAAATATTGGATTATTAAATATTGAAGATATAAAAAATTAGCCGCCCTCTCATATTCAGCCACCCGGAGCAACAACACCCTGTAGCTCCCCCTAAATACGACCCTGTACATTACATAGACTTACAACATCGATATGTTTTTTAGGTGGATATTAAGAAAAATTGCGAGAACAAAAAAGCATTATCCTTCTTTAATTACATTGGTTACTAAAATAATACATAATACAAGTCAAAGTTTTAACCCAAAAACATATCCATGATTTAATGTTATAAATAATTATATGTTACCATAGTTGTTTAAAATTTGGTCCATTTTTGTTGAAAATATACAAACAAAAAGTTATATATTCATATATATATTATATATTCATAATATAACTTTTATCAATAAAAATTATATAATTGGATTTGGTAATTTTTGATTTAGTCAGTTGGTATCTACTGCTTTTTCAAATTTCGGACCTTATCATTTCTTAGGTCCGTATCATTTTCGGACAAGTGTCAATCACTCAGTCGACACGATAACCATGTATTGTTTTTATCTAAAAATTATCGGGGGGGGGGATTGCCTCCATCCCTTCCCTCAAATACGCCACTGACTACGTTTTATGCCAATTTTTATGAAGAGGTCTGGGTACTGAGTAGGGTGGTAAGGTATTTTTAAAATTTGATATTCGTCATACTGCATTACTTTTATAGTTTGGTGAAACTAGTAACTACCAATTTTTCCCTAAATTAAAAAATATCTGGGCAGGACGCATTTTGCAACGGAAGAGTAGCTGAAAAAAGAGGTTTTAAACTATCTTCGTCACGCGGTGGGAGATTTCTACGAATCAGACATAAAAGTGATGGTACACCGTATGCAAAAATGTATCGATCTCAACGGCGATTACATGGTTTACATGTAGGGTTACCATTAGTACTCTTTTAAGAGTAAATGTACTCTTATAAGCTCTTAAAATTGTTGTATTCTCACTTTTTTTATATTGGCATTAATGGCTCTTTTTTTATATTTCTGTTTAATTCCGAAAATACCGAAATGCCACAAGTCGTAATAAACTAATCTAATAAAGTAATAACATAAATATAAATTTAATTGGCACGGACGTTATCGATTTTATCGACGTTTTTCTCCAAAATGTATACGGTAATACGCATTGGTGAAACTAGGTCTAAAATATTGGGGGGGGAGGGCTGAAACCCTACAAATAAATTTAGTCAATGTGAGCCCCCCATACCCCCCATTGCCGCAGACACAGAACAATAATTATTAATTGCAATAAAAACAATCATAAAATATTAATAACATACTATATTATTAAAAATCATGTACCTACTTCTATGTAGTATGTTTTACATAAAATATGACATAACCGCAATATTCCACCATCGTCCGTCACATTTATTAGATAACAATATTATTATTAATAATATTGGATTGTAGAAATTACATAATAAACTATAATAATAATATTTTATATTTATACAATTTACTTTTGAATAATTCTCTGCGTCTTATACTCATATTATTTAGTATGTATGTCACTATCCCATGCTTAAATTATCATTAAATTTAAAATAATCAAAAAAAATTTGAGGGGGCTAAGCCCCCCTAATTGCGCCAATGGTAATACGGTATACATGTTACATGTATGATCGTTGTTTGGAAATTGCAATTAGTCTGTGTATTTGCTATAGTGTATAGTACTATATACTAGTACTAGTTTAGTCACGCTTACGCGTCAAGCTACTATTTGTAAATTATGTTCATCAAAAATGTCTTGCCGACAATATAAATTTAATGATAAATTAATAAAAGAATATCCAATATTTAAAAAAAACAGAAAATGAACTAGAGGCTTTTTGTAAAATTTGTTGCATAATTGTTTCATTGGCCAATAAAGGCAAAACTGACTTAATACAACATTTGTCTTCATCTAAATATTCAAAAAATATTCAATCAACTAGTGGTTTAAAATCTGTGAATACATTTTTTATAACAGAATACAAAAATCAAAGAATAAATATTAGCAGTTGAAGCTACACTTGCCTTTCATACGGTAAGACATCACCATAGCTATATATTTTGAGATTGTTCCACTAAATTATATCGTCTTATGTTTTGCGATTCAAAGTTAGCATCTAAAATATTTTCAGTTAGAACTAAAACAGAGGCTTTTGTTAACAATGTCTTAGCCGCACATTCATTAAAAGAAGTTTTAAAAATTATTAACGATAACAATATTTTATTTATTGAAGTTTGTACAGATAGATCTAACCATGGTGCAGTAAAAATTTTTCCTATTTTAATTCAATACTTTGATAATAATTTTGGAATTAAACATAATTTAATCGAACTTAAGTCATTACCAAATGAAACTAGTGAAACAATCTGTAATTTATTAATAGAGACTTTAGAAAACATGAGTTTACTTTCAAAGTGTATAGCCCTTTCTGGAGATAGTTGTAATACCAATTTCGGTAGTGTAGAAAGATGATGGACAAATAATGTTTTTTATCGTCTCCAACAGCATATTAAAAAACCAATTGTTGGAATCGGATGCCCTGCTCATATTCTAAATAACTGTGTTCAGCATGTCATTGATGGATTACCGATAGAGTCTATTATATTAAAAACATATAATTATTTTTCAATTTATACAGTTCATACAGAAGCATTAAAAGAATTTTGTACTTTTGTCGATATTGAGTACAAAAATTTTTTATTTCATTCAAAAACAAGATGGTTATCATTATTTCCGGCTATTAATAGATTGTTTACAAATATATCCAGCACTTAAGGCATATTTTTCGTCACAAAATCAAATACCGATTGCAATTAAATAATTTTTTGAAAATCCTTTAAATGAAAGTTATTTATGGTTTATTTATTCACTAATGTATGTATTTCATTCAAAAATTGAGATTATGGAAAAAGAAAATAATTCGATTTGGGAGATATCATCAATATTGTTGTCAATAGAAAATGCTTTACACGAACGAAAACAACAAGAATTTTTACCCTTAGAAGTAAAATAAATATTTAAAAATAATTATAATCCATTAGATGCTTCTAATTTAAAAAAGAAATGTTAAATGTTTATGATCATGGTTTGTATTATTTGAAAAAATGGACAGCCAATTTCGATCAATTTAATTGTTTAAAATGGATGTCTTTCAACACCAAACCTTTATGGACTGGTACATAAAATAGCATTTTATTTTTAAACAAATATGATCTTTAATTAAATAACTCTTTATTATTTGATCAATTTCAAAACTTAAATTTGTTTTTGTTACAAGTGGAAAAAATGAAGAATTTTCATTATTATTATCAGATAAAAAGTGGGTGAAATATTTTGAATAAAAAAGCTATAATAGTTACATCTTCAGAACTATTAAAAATATGCACGTTCTACTTCGCTATAACTGCTCAAAATGCCAATATCGAAAGAGTATTTAGTCTTATGAAAGCACAATGGACTAATGATAGAAATAGACTTTTACTCGATTTTGTTAAGCATTTGTTGATGACACAATACAGTTTTAAGTATTTTGAATGTACTCAGTTTTATGATTATTGTATTAAAGACAAAAGTTTGCAATTAAAAATTCGAAGCAGTAATAAATATTAAATTCTTAACCATATATTTTAATCAAATACCCATGTAACTAAAATTATAAATTAAACTAATTTTTGTACCAAATATATCATATATGATAATATTATGTATTTCAGTATTAAGTATTTCATACAAAATTTAGCATATAAAATGGCTTGTTAATTAAATGAATATTAACTATAAAATTAGAATTTTTGTATTACCTTTATGGCTTTATATATTATGTATTCTTTTTTTAAAGATACTATGTGGTAACCCTATTTACGCGGTTATTACATTTCGGTGAAATAACAATATCGAGTCTTAGATTAAACTGTTGAGTTGGCCAAACTACAAAATTCTGACTAACTCAGTACATCTAGAATGATTTGTCAAGGGATTATTGTATATACAGTGAAACTTCTGAATAGCGCACACTCTCAGTTACCGAAATATTGTTCGTTATTCGGAGACATTCCCTTTTTAGAGGTAGTACATTTTTTAAATTTATGAAGAGTAAATGTTTTAAAGAAAAAAATATGCACTATGTTAAACTTAATTATAGTTTTATTATATTTTAATTGTTTAATGATATAATAATGTATTATGTATTATATATACATATAATAATACAAATTTTTTACAAAATAGATGTAGATACCTATGTATTAAAATACAATTAAATTTAATAGGGAAAAATCGGTCAGTTTGTTTATAACTATGTCGTCTCTGTACAATTTCGTTAGTAAATTTATTTACTAAAACTAAAGCAGAAGAGAAAATATTACTGCTTTATACCTTTATTGATGATATGAAACAACTTAAGTAACTAGTCTACTATACAGTAGCCAATACGTCCTATAAACTCATAATGTTAAATTTTGAAATTTTATCTTACTCATGGTTGTTTTCGAACTCATCGAGTTGAAAATCGTCATTAACAGAATGCACCAAACATTTGCAGACATTGATACTCTCGTCATAATAGTTGTTATTTGTTATTTTAATGACAATAATTATGGAAACATAACAACTTTAAGAGGTTCCGATGAAACGCTCTAGTGTTGTTTGTCATATTATTAAAATTAAGATTAAAATAGGAGTTTGCTATTACGAGGTTTTTACATTGAAACGTAATGAATATGTCCCCGTCCCCATCCCCAAAAATTTGTCCACAATCGGGAGGTGTCTATTAGGGGAAGTTTCACTATATTATATTTATATATTATATAACCTATATATATATACAGTCGAGTCGCGATAATTCGAACCTCAATAACTCGAAAAACTTGACAACTCGAATTATGTTTTATTTCCCTAGAAAATTTTTTCCGTATAAATTAATAAAATATCTCGAATAATACATGTCTTGAAGTGAATTTTTATCCCCCTTCAACTTCAAGGTATCGCGACTTGACTGTATATATATATGTGTGTGTGTGTATGTGTATGTGTAGATGTTTTACGATTTATTTGATGCTGTGTCAGTGTTCGCTTGGTAATCCAGTGGTTTTTACGTGTTCAAAATTTTATCCACACATGTACGATCTGCGGCTCGGTGTATTCCATTGTTCCTGCGCGGTATCTCAAACAATTTTTTATATAAGTTGTATATCAATCGTTAAAGTGATGTTTTTTTCTTGCAAATTTCGATATTTGTTTTGAAAAAACCTGTTAGAATTTTTCATCGACTAGGTACTACCTATCGAATACATGGTTGACTTGATTTTATTTTTTCTAAATAAAAAAAAATAAATAGTTAAGCTAATAGGTGCATGGGAAGAAACAAAAAATATCAGCTAAAAAAGAAAAAACATGTTATACTCATATATGAACTCAAAAACCCGTTTTTAAAATCTTTGTCGGGGATTGCAATAAATCGCAAGGATCGGGAGAAAAAAAAATAATTTTTTTCACTGTTCAAAAACTGCCGCAAATATTCAGCTTTTAAATCAAGACCGATCGCGGCACGAATGAATGCGCATGCGGCGCCACATGACATGTAATGGAGTATTTTCTAATTTACGGGCATCCGACGGTAGTCGATGATTTTTTTTCTTTTCAAATAAAAGAACACGTCGGTCAAACAGATGCTGCGCAGACGTCCATGTATTGTTTACTAGTAATGTTTGCGCGTGTTAAGCACGTAAGAAACACACGAACAATAGTACTCGCGCGATACCTTCATACCGTAACACACGTACGCATCGGAAAAAATACTATTGCTGTGCATTGCACAAATCTGTTCGGACAAAAAAAATCGAATATAAAACGCGAGATGAAATCAAATTTGGAAAGGAAAAAGTCTTATTATTATATATATATGTGTACGTATAGTACATATTTATTTTTTTTTTTGCTCCCTAATTTTTTCATTTACTCCCGAATCTTACGTGATATATGGACTTTATTGGATTATCGCGTTGACAAATGGACCACTACAATATATTATATTACGTAGCCTGGCTCCAATACCTTTTTTTTTATACAGTATACATGTCAAAAACGTTAAGATATAAAAAAACCAAACTCATATACACTACGATTTCAATGCGTTGAAATATATGCGTCGTCATACTTCCACTACAGTTTATTTCGTAATGGGTGGTTACTAACGTAAATTCGTAAACAATTTTTCAAAATTTATTTGTTATTAATTAAAATATTTGATTAACACGGTTTTACATAGTCAACTAATAAAAAGGATAAAATAATAACAAAATCAGGGTTAACTACCTTATTTCTAAAAAATTTAAATATGAAAATATTTAACATCGTAAACTTACGTTGTTTGTGTTTAAAATAATGTAACCTTTATCTGGTTTTTTGTTATCACTATAATATTATTATTTTGACTCGATAAGATAAAGATTTTATTCAAACTTATCATTTATTAAAGTAACAAAGTTCTTTTTTCAGTTCAATACATTAAACAATATAAGCTTTGAAAATTATTAGTTAAAATCTTAAACAATGGCGTACACTAACGCTAAATATGCAGATATGGTTTTCATTTTGGATAAGTGCTAATTCATCTAATTTATTAATTGATCAAATCAATTTTTTGCGTTTAAAACTTATCTTTTTGCATACGATACATATTGTTCGACTGTAAATTATGGTTTTAGATAAATTTTAATACAAAAGTGGACTGTATATTTTTTTTTATTTGTACACTTTTAAAAATAATAAATATAATATTAAACTTGAAATAATCCAAAATCGATGACACATATCAATTCACATGAGAAATTTGCAAAAATTCTCTTACAAGTATTTATTTTTAGATTTAAGATAATTAGATAAAATCCAGGTTTTAAGATCGAAAAAAATTACAAAAGAATCTTTTTTTGGCCGCTCCAGAAAACTAAGTGTTTACTAGTTTCCTCAACCATTTCAAAAACACTCTATACGTGTATATGATGTACAATTTCGTTCAGTCAAGACTCGTTAAAGTATATTCCTTATCGTATCATGTACCAGTGGTGTGTTGAACTCATTTTTGGTGAAGAGCAAAAATGTATATAAGGTATCCATTCTAACGGCATTTCCACTATAACAAAACGGGTGGCTACTAGTTGCGTCCCGCGGTAAAAATTACTTCTGAATTGCGGTCCGAGTTTTTTTGTGGTGCATACGAATTGCAGCCCAAAATTTAAAATTAAATTAATTTATGTAAATTTAAATTTAAAAAGCTTCATTTTCCTTCATATTTATTAGATACTGCAGTTAAGTTATTTAAACATTTTGGCACTGGTAAAAACATATATGATATTTTTCATAGTTAAAAAGTTTGACATTAAAATCTGATATTAAAATGTATTGTTTTTATTAAAAAATTTCAGCACTAGTAAAAACGTATATGATATTTATTAAAGTTAAAAATGTTAGTATAATTTAATAAAATTCTTAGGTATTATGACACTGGTAAAGACTTGTATGATGTATAAATTCAAATTTGTCAATTTGGTTTTCTTCTAACTGTTTCATAGCATTTCTAATAAATGTTTCTTTTTCAATGATATTTGTCCTGCGAGTATTTAAGTGACTGATTTTTAATTTTATATTGGAATCCTTTTGTGCATTTTTCAAAACATCGATGAATACAAAAATATTAAGATGAGCACTGTAGACTAAAACGTTGAATTTCGAATGAAAAGCCTCACAAAATATTTTATCAGTCAAGATTAAATTATCTAGAGTTAGAAAACCCGGGCTGCAACTCGTCTGTACCCAAAATAAATTCGGGCCGCAATTCGGATTAGACCTTTTTTCGTTGATATCTTTGGGACGCAACTAGTATGCAGCCAACAACAAAACGTTTAAAATTTACAAATTTACGTATATTTGTAGACTGATTTGGATAATCGGATGTACTTACTTAATTACCAAGTGAATTTATTATGGTACTCATAAATTATCTTGTATCTTGATCTATGCAGTGTATGTAGATTTTGAATAAAGATGTTAACATGGGTATTGCAATTAATCAGCACCAATATATTCTAGTGTAACGGATCATGTACTTAAAATATTTTACATGATTTTATATCTATATTATTGCTATACAGGGTGCGATATAATGGACCCCCGAGGTGAATTAAAAAAAAACGATACAAGATAAAGAAAAAAAATGTATTTTTAAAAACTATACTAAGTAAGGTTTTTTTATCGTCTAAATGATTGCCTTGACGAGCAACGCACATATGGAGCCGTTTTCGAAAGTTTTCCATTACTCTTACCAGCATATTGAATGGAATCTCTGAGATTTCTTGACGGGCGGCCTCTTTTAGTTCTTCAATGGTTCTAGATCGATGTTTGAAAACTTCAGCTTTGAGGTACCCCATAAGGAGATCAGGCGACCAGGAAACATTGTTTGAAATACAGCACGAGAACAACGGGCCGTATGAGCTGTGGCCATATCCTGTTGAAATCAGAAGGCATCAATATTTTCGTATTCTTCAATTTTTTCGGGCTTAAAAAGTCCAACATCTCGCAGTACTGATTGGAAGTCACAGTAACTGTAACACCATCCTCTTCAAATGCCTACTGGGGACAAAGCACATCAAACTATTACTCTAGGACTATGAAGCAAGTCAAGTCATTGGTGTATTTTTAGACGGTTTTCAGCAGCCCAATAACGAACATTTTGTTTGTTTACTGTGCCAGAAATGTGGAAATGTGCTTCATTGCTACTCCACGCAATACCGTTGAAAGGCACAACTGTAAGGATTGCATTACAGCAATCTTTTCGTTTTCCCCAATCTGTTGGATATAATTCCTGAGTTACTAAAATCTTGTATGGGTGCAATTTAAGATCAAAGTGCCAAAATTCGCCTTATCGTTCGATATGATATCCCAAGAGCAGAGGCATGTTTCCGAGCAGCACGTGACGGAGACTGCTCTATCAATGTTCTTACCGCGGCAATATTTTTCGGTGTTCTCAAGAACTTGGGACGTCCAACCGGCTTTTAGGCATTGCAGATCCCGTTGCTCTTAAATTTTGTACTCAATTCAAAATCGTTTTCTGATCAGGGACACTTTAGTTTGGATTCAAATTGAATATAGTGTGAAATGCTCTCTGTGTTGCAATCACACATTCGGCGTTTTTGAAAAATGTCTCGATGATGAAACCACGTTGTTCACCGGATTACGGCATGGTGACCACTAAAAATCTTATTAATAATCTAATATAGTGGGATAAACCACTTAAATCTAATCAGTTTGATTACGCGCTAATGATTACTTGAAATATAGGAGTCCATTACGCCGCAATAAGCGGATAAGCAATCGCAATTCTTGGACGAATTTCTATAAATCAACCAGCTAATCTGTCTTTTCCTAAAAATGCATTGCAACAGACCGACGATGACCAGGCATCGACAGACTGATATTTTCGGTGTACAAACTTACTACTAAATGTTTGAACTATAGTTAACAGGTTTTATGCTGTAAAGTGTAGGACGTAGGTTACATAAGTAAAGACACATTTGTGTTACATATTTTATTTCTATTTCTATGGTACACAGTTCGTTACCTATGTGGCTAGGTATTTTGTGGCAGGGGGTCCACCCAACCACCAAACATTTGGAAGGAGCAATTGCTCCAAAATAATATCTTCGCCGTGCCACTGTCACATAAATATGGCACGAGATACGCGAGTATGCATATCACGTACGTTCTATATTTATACAATTTCCATGCCGGTCCGTAAGCGCGCGTATATTACATTAAACGCGCGCTAATAAAACACCGGAGTCCTATACTGCACATTATGCACATTTACGCGTACAATAACAATAAATTACCAGACGTTTTGTTCCTATATAAATTTATAAGTACTAGTCGGGAAAAAAAACCAATGATGATAATGATAATAAAATATGTAGGATAAAGAACGGGGAAAAAAATTACGACTTTTGTCTACGTAGGGTGGAAATGACAAAAAGGAAAGGAATCGCGTTCGGCCGTTTAGTTTTTACTGCTATACGGTGAAGGCCGTGATGACGAGAGTGCGTGTGATCGCGATATTTGACGGCCAATGAGATGAACCATCCGGTCCCGTAATATCGCACCTCTATACATACTGATGCAATGTCTCATTATGCTCAAGAGCCATCATCGGGCGTGCACCCCGAGTCCCTTTTTCCCTTATCCGTGCACGTGAATTATACGCGTTTTCAACGTGATGTTTATTAGTCGTAAAACTCGTCCCCCCACCCCTCTACACACGTAAACCGGTGAAAATTATGTTTGGGAAAACGTTCGCATAACTATTATACCGGGTACGTTTCATTATCATCATCATTTTTTTTTCTTTTCTTCAAACTCTTTTGTTCGTCCGTTTTATTGCCATGGTCGTATACCCGCGCGCACACTGTAACTGGTGATCCCTAGGTACGATCTTCCCTCGTGACTGCCGTTCTTTGTGCACGTCTGCTGTTGGCTTTGCACACACACAGTAGTAGTTGTACCTAGCGTACACACATTCTACGGTCCAAACACCGCCGAGTGTTTTGACGTGACGGCATTTTGCACCGCGTTTGTTGTCGTCGGATTTCCGTTCGGTAGGTTGATCCGTGCCACTGACACAATGATTACCGTTCGCACATTATTATTATTTCACGTTCAATGCGATTCCAGTTTTCTCTCAGCGGACCGTATAACATTGTAACGCACACCGTTGCGCGGCGGTCGTTTCGTTTGTACGCACGGAAAAACCGGAGCGGGATACCACTACGTGTTTTGTTGCGTGCTTATTATTACTCGCGCTACGGTACAAAGACGTCTTGTTGACGTGTAACGTCGGACAAGAATCGGTTTTCACGTTGCTAATCATACTTATTATTAAATCTGGTTTTGCAACACGCGATGCGCACCGCCTATAATACCATCCCGAAGACCGCTTTAGATTCATCTCGCGTTCGAAGCACAATCGAATTTTCGAGTACATTGTACGCGATTGGAACGAGCCAACAGAACGGCTGAATTATTATTATTATATCCACCGAAATGGATGTCAATTGTCAATTCGTCACGTTCGTCAACGTGGACAGAAATCTAGCATTTTCTGGAGAATGGTCGTTGTACTGTATTTCTTAGAATACAGCACAGTAGGTACCGCAGTTAGTAGTGTGTACCACGACCAGGAAACGCGAATATTCGTCCTTAATCAACCGTGTGAATACCGACACACAAACATCCAAAGGAATTATTAAAGTTTTTACAACCGCAATTGAATATTGTATTTTAATTATTATATAGTGTTGGGTAAAATGAATGCAATATATTTTATAATACATACTATTAAATAATAAAAACAATAACCTAACCATTCAGAATGAACTCATATATCTTCAATAATATTTGGAATAAACGATTATAAAAATTAAGAATAGCAGGAAACAAACTAGTCTGTAATATTTCGTACATGAATTTAGAAGTTTAATAATGAAATTGAAAATATTAATCTTAAACCATTCTTTATGTTGAAATTGTGCATATATTAAATTTACGAGAGTTATAGAATAATCGATTTATGGACTTTTGACTCGAAAAGAATCTATTCGATAATATAACGAAACGTTTATGAATGAATCCGGAATAATAAAATATTACATTATGGTTTAAGGGCAATCGTTAACGTTTTAAAACGTGAAAGTTACAAAATCACAATCGTCAATTCGTTGTACAGGTATACTACGAGTACTTTGGAGTTTCATTTTTTATCCGAAAAATTGCAGAGTAAAATAAAAAACACACACGTCACATGAACAACAGCAGTACATGTTTTTTGTATCGTAATTTTCAGTTTTCAATATTTCTTTTCGCTTGGGTATAAATTATTTTTCAGGGGAACGAATCGTGTAATTATAACGATAAAAGTCCAGCAGAGGAAAACGTAAATGTACTGTGCGCACAACATAAGGGTATACACACCCCGTCTTTCTCTGTCTATAAACATGAACATATATATAAACCACTAGCCCCGTGATCATCAACGATATGAAGTGCTTTCCGCTCTCTTTCTTTCTCACTCACGTGTATCGTTGCTATGGATTTGTGGAAAAGAGAATACTCGCGTAGTAATGAATACCAGCAAATGTGGCCCACGAGGAGCAACGGGTACACACGTACTCAATACACTCGAGTACAGGGTGCACCGTAGAACGAAGTTTTTTCGAACCAGTCGAGGGCGATCGCAGGGTCGACGGGTCGTCGCAACCTGCAGCGGCCGCCACTTCACACGCAACAACAATATTATCAGCGAAGTGGAAGTGAAGTGTGAGCACGGAGAGAGGAAATGATTATTATGTAAACTAGGAGATGCGAGGAACGCACAACGGGATGCGAAGTCTACCTGTGTCGCACGGAAGTGGTATTAATCTTATATTACTGTGCGAGCGTTCGATTTTAATAGCGAATAAATAATAACGATGGGAAAACAAAGTAATAACAAATAACACGGTGACGAAAAAATAATAAGTTTTATAATTTGTCTATATAAGATAGTAACCGTATTAATATAACTCATATAATCGTCTTAGATAATTTCAATAACTTAATTACTTATAATAATATAATACTATATAAATACCAGCATACATATATAATCACAATACTTAATAACTGTTAAAATTTATAATATCGATCAACATTTTATTCAATTTTCGTAAGAATTCCAAATAATTATATATTGTAATATATATTATATATTGTAATCACAACGTGCAAACATTTTTTTTTTTATTAAAAACAACAAAATTTGTGAGTGAGAGATTACAGATCTACTGAATTATGTATCCCTTAAATGGCCACCAAAAGGTGGTCTATCGTAATATATATATATATATTGCAATTAAGTAATATTTTATGACAAAAATTCGCTAATTTGACTGGCTGAAAGTCGAGTAAAATACTTGTAAATAATACTAATATAATCGTAAAAAATAAATAAACAATAGTAAAAAAGTAATAATATTGATTTAAAAGAACTTAAAAATAATATACTAATTAGTTGTTAAATAAATAAAATTCTCGTGCGTTAAATATTTATAACAAATATATAATATGTATGTAAGTGCGTTACCTATATAAAATAGTTATCATTTATAATATATAATTGTAAATTGAAATAAGAAATGTTTAATTAGTTTATCTAAATATGTTATCTTCATTATTATGATTATTAATAATTATTGAGCTTTGAATACCAATTTGCATATAGGTATATATACATATACATATGTATAAAATATATGTGGTATACTACCGCGTAGTCCCGTAGTGAAAATCGGAACCCTTGGTCGTAGATCGACATTTGAATTTCTTAATTGTACGGTCCAGAGACTAATTTTCACTGTTTAGCGACCGATAATATTAAAAACTATTTACATAAATCCAAACCAAAGGGAAGGAAAAAATTAAAAAACGTATAATATATAGTTTCCAATAAACACGGTACTGGCTGGAAGCGCGAACGTGTGTATGAGTATTTTTGCGCGGCGCTGTGTCTAAGTCGTGTGGTATTATCAAAATATAAACCATTATAATACTATAACTATTACCTATGTATAATATTAACGACCAAAGGTTTTATTCGACATATACACACGAGATATAGGTACCTATTACACTGACGTATTACATATATGTTGTATATATATAAATATAAATAGTTGTTAATTTTTAAATTCTGTATACAATGTTAAATAAAGCGAGTTAATTGTGTTAAACAGAGGAACGAAAACGTTTTAGAATTTAATTTAAAGGAATAAAATCAAACAAATTTTAACAGAAAAAAAAATGTAAAAATCGTCTAAGTAATTATTGAGCTTTTAAAATCATCGACGACGGCGATTGGAGCGCGTTTAGGGCACGCAAGAATAATGACTACCTATATTATTATGTGTAATAGTAATATTATATTAATTATATAATATTATATTAATTATATAATATTATCTTACGGCGGGCGGCAGCGTCGTCGGCAGACTTGTTAATAATAATATAGTATTTTTTTTTCTTTTTTTTTTTTAGTTTATCGAAGTGGTAAACAGAACCATCCTCTGGACGACGGTCTACCATTGTCCGGGGGCGAGTCGATCGTCGTCGAACAGGGACAGTCAGCATCGTGATGGTACTGCTGCAGATGGGGAGCGGCGTAGTCGCCGCAGTCCTCCTCGTGTCACACGTTATCTTCCTGCGACATCAGTAATGGGTTCACGTATTCAAAACCCTCGAATTCAGACTGATCGATTTTTTCGATGACTCGTCTACGGCAAAAACGAAAAAATTTAAATTAAATAAACTATGACCGATATTATAAATGATGACTGGCAAAGTAATCACATATTTACGATAGTAAAAACACCATGTTATAGTTGATTGTGATATTTGTATAGAAATGACCGTGCAAGCGACGATAGTGTACACGCGTATAGAATAGAGTGACACTTGGATTTAAATGGTATACATATGTCACCCCCAGTAGTTCCTCAATCACGTCATCACATTTTAATTCTATCCGTAATATACTATTCCCTTAATGGTATATAGCTTATGCTGCCCAGTAACAAACAATGAAATTAAGAATGATATTTGTTACGTTTCGTAGAAAATTATCTTTATTACAATTAGACATTGCAATACAAATAATATATGTAAAAGAAAATTCGAACGAGTTTGTGTACAAGATTGACGAAATCATCATAACAAACAGTTTTTGAATGAAAATTGTCAGATCCTATACTTCTACACGACATATCTTAGATATGCACAAAACAGCAGTCACGTAATTTATACATACATCGTAAAACATTATTACAAAATGATATAATTAAGAGGATTTTCAATACAAAAAATTTAAAACAAACGCAGTATAACAAAAACAACTACAAAATGTCAGAAACGAAAAGATATACATAATTTAATAATTTAATATCGACTTCACTCAATATTAGCATTTAAATATCTCTTATTCTAAATAAAGATTTTCGTAACTAAATTGGATAAAGTACTGTTTTTTAAAAACATTACGTTTAATGGATTAAATAGTATACTTATATGGGGAGGATAGTTTAAAACACATGCGTCAACTGAATAAGTTTATAGAATCACGTTCTGGTAAATGCTGAACATATTCAAGTACAAATTTAAATGAAGTATTTAATAATTTAAATAAAATTTAAATAATTTTTATTAATTAATCTACATGTATAAGTACAATAATTAATACAATTAATTATGAGCACTGGGTGACAATTAATTCACAGTGTCAATAAAATTATTAATTAATTGTGTAAGTCAGCTAAGTGATCATATTTTTGTTTTCAAGAGACTGTGCGTGATGTACTAGACTTGAGCGTTGTAAATAATTAAATAATTTTCAGATGAATAGTACAAGCAGAATTAACAGAAACTATTGAAATTGGAGCAATTATTGCCTTGAAGACATTTGTTAATTTTAATTAACATTTGGCAGGCCGACCCAACAGAATGCATTGTTTTGGTAATGAATAACTGAGAATCCTATTTTCAAGTATGTTTTGAGAGAGTGGCGTGTTTTTTTTTTATAGAGACATAAAATAAACCATTATCAAATCATGTTACCTCCATTAACGCTCCTTCTCCTCGAACCCCAAAAAATGATCTATGGAGAAGATGAACTCGGATGGTAATCGAAAAACTTCTCTTTATTTATCCCAAGCGTTTTTCATTGTAATGATGGAGGAATTACGTATATATCCTATGACCAGGGAGTTGATGGATCGTAAAATTTCTTGCGTTTTTAAGGTAATGCTTGGTCATAAAAATGCGCTGTTCATCTCCTAAATAGTAGTAATAATAATAAGGGTGCAGAGACTCATCGCGATCAACGGCGTACAATATAGTAGTAGTAGTAGTAGTAGTAGTAGTACGAGTGATAGTCATTGGTCCTCCTCACAAAGGTTTTATGATTATTATTTTTTCGCCTCTTTTTCCTTTTTGAACCATTCAACGGTCGCTTTGTCTCTTTACTTACTATATATTATACAGCCTCGTACGATCGTAAAACTAGATCCAAAATATATATAACCTACTATGAGATTTTCCGTTACTATTTGGCAGACCATCACTATGATTACTGGATAATAATAATAATAATAAAAAAAAAATCTAACTATACCACAAATAACTAAGAAAGAACCAATCTATTACTTTACTCTTTTTTTCTAATATTATATAATATAATGCAGACGAGTCCCAATACGATAAACTATTCTAAATTCTTCGGTTTTATTTTATTTTTATGTGTTGTCTTTTAATTTGTTGAATTGTTACGAATTACGAGTTACATACACGTGCACTCAAGTGTACATACATACCGTTATCATATTTTAGGCACTTTTTTTTTTTTTTTGGTATCCGAAGAAAGAAACCAGTATGGATTTCGTTCATTTTCGTTTATACGTATTATTATAAAAATTCTGGAATTCTCGAATGTGGTTAGTAAACCATGGTGGCCCGAGATTATTTTTAGATAACGCGAATATTTGCAGATAATCCGTCAGGTTTTGGCCCAAAGCCTCGGAAAAAACTTTCAGTTATGACTTATAATAATATAACAACACCGAGTCAAATCTTTATTATTATCGTTTTTTATATAATTCATACACACACATATACATTTTTACTGCTAGCATATGTTGTTTCTAATGTCCCTGGGATTCATCTCTATAAATAAAGCATCATACACACAACTTGGGTCGTGGAGAACGAGCGTGTGATGTCGCCAAAACATGGCGCATTGACCGGTATATACAATACATACGTACAACAATATTTTAGTGGACACGCATCATCACCATCATCGTCACCGGTAGACAAATGGCCCTCCTTTAGAAAACGCACACGTATATATTTCATTCTTTACTATATTCTGTCTTCGAGCGTGGCATACATCGATATGCTAATTCGTGTGCTAAATGATCCGTAGGCAAAACTGTTAAAGGGTTCACAAATGTACACAACGGGAGAAGAAGACACTGTTACAGAGAAACTGGAGGAAAAATGACGAGTGAAAAAAACACCATGATAATGAACCAAGGTGTCAAACGAAGGGAACACGGCTATCTCACGCCCCGGGGATGTATCTAATGGAAACGGACAAGCAATAAAAGTATGGACAATACAACAACAAAAAAATTTGAATAATTGCGCGTGGCCTGACAAATTACATGACGTGTCCCTTTGACCTCCGTAACCGTTACATTAAAATATTGACACACACCCGGGAGGTCGCTTTTCAATTTGTAATTTAAAAACCGTAAATATGTCAAATCGGTAGCAATATAGTACAACAATAGAAAAGTAAAAAATCATATTACGAGTATTAAAATATTGAACAACTTATAAGTTATTACTCAATTTGTGTTTAAATTACATAGCTTCAAAATTTGTTAATTTACAGTTAATATTTTTAATTGTTTAAAGTGACTAAAATATTTATAAATAAATATAAATTGTAATACACTAAAAACAAATATGACATAGTTGTGCTGAATATTATAATAAAATAGTACTTAAATAAATAATTTTTGTCGTAACTTTTTTTGTAATTTTTGTTTCATATAAATTTTATTTTCTTCAAGAACTCAATAATTTGTTTTATGATAATATTTTGAGGAATAATTTTATTTTAATAACACTGTTGAGATTTTTGTAAATATAATAACAAATTAAAGTTAGTTTTATTTACAGTAGTTTACCGTCACGACAGTTGAGTTGCAATTTTAAATATTAAAAAATGGAATTATATTGTCATGAATTTCGTAATACTCAGTCACTCAGTCTCTGACCAGTGACCACTAATACAGAAATATATTTATTATTCTTAATACTATATACAGTGGCGGCTCGTGGCTTGGACGACGGGACAATCCCCCTACTATTATTAATAAAAAGAAGAAAATTAATTCTAATTGTAATAGTGTACCTATTAATAATTTATTGAATAATTAAATATTTAAAATACTAAAATGGTGACTTTCAAATAATCAAAATAATCATTTTATAAATGTCGTTGGGTGCAATCGTGGCGATTACCATGAGCGATGCCTTAAGTACGAAGCGCCGCATGCGTATCAACCTATCACTGTTGAGTGCTGGGTGATAGCTGCCGCTCGCCGCTTTCGGACAAAAATTGTCGTTGCCCAGGCTCCTTTATATAATATTGTATATATCATGTTAGACCGCAGGAACGTAACGTGTGCCTGCGGATACGATTAAGCAACGGTATCCCGCGAGCATATGGACGACAAACCGCGTCGTCCAAACATATAAATATCAATAATAATCTTTTCTTAACTATTCTGAACAGTTTACCCCCGGATTACTGTTTCCGATATTATTGTCGATTAATTGAGTGTTTTATATAATCGCGTGCGTTTTAAATCGCGATTGTATGCTAGCATTTGGACAATAATAAAACAATAATATCAAAAACGAATGGTACAGGAACAGACGGACACTTATTCATATTGTCGCACATGTCCTTTCGTCAGCATCCACGAGCCACCACTGACTATATATTATAAATGTTCACAATATTTGTCTTTGAATGCACGAGAATATTTCTCACGTTTTACAATTTTACATGATAAAAAGTATAATAATAATATACCCGAATTATTGATGAACGAAAAATCTTCAACTTATATTATTAAAGAAATAACTAATATACTAAAATAACGTGTACACTATACGAGTACATAATAAAGCATAATAAGTAAACGATACAATTATTATAATGATAACTATAAAAGAAAGCGAATAAAGTTAAAATAATAATAACATAATTTAAAAAGAGTGTGTGGCGTATATTTATAAGAGGAGTGTACAAATTATTAAACAGCATATGAGAATGATCATTCATTAATAAAAATACGTATATATTATTATTAGCCTAAATGATTTTTATAAATTTATCTCTGATAAAAACAAATAATAAATGTTACAACCGGGCCTGGGCGGGTTAGACTTAAGGGGATTCGATCCGGGTAGTTTTTAAGGGGTTGAATATAGGCAATTTGTCACACGCGTGGGTGAACGCCATGAGAGTGTGTGCGAAGTAAATGATCATTAGTGTGTGTAATTACCCCGCTTAAAACCCTCTTTCAATATGCCAGTGGTCTTCAACCTTTTTCGACCTGCGACCCACTTTTCTTACCAACCATTTTTCGCGACCCATGTAAATTTCGTTAGCCATGAAAATCAAATGAAAAAGTTAAAATAGTTTAATGTATGCCATTTTAGAAGTGCTTTTATAACTGAATAAATCAAAATTTAGGAAATATTTAATTTTTAATATAAGTAATGATACAAAAAAAAATAGATGTAATGATACCAAAAAATGTATATGTTTTAATACACAAAAGAAATGAGTGCGATATTTGTCCCGGACTGTTTTCACACGAAAAATCTCCACCGCAGCTCAATTTAACACAATGCAGTTTATAGATATATGAAATGTAAATGAGATTTATAAATTAAGTCGGGCTATCACTTCATTTGATTGTT
This sequence comes from Sipha flava, assembly GCF_003268045.1. Lineage (NCBI taxonomy): Eukaryota > Metazoa > Arthropoda > Insecta > Hemiptera > Aphididae > Sipha > Sipha flava. Next base: position 462,344 of record NW_020273227.1, read on the forward strand.
CATTTTATTTTTATTTTATTTGAAAACTGAGGCTTCAACAGCAAATATTATTAGTTATTAGATGTTATTAAAATTACAATATTACATATGAAATATTATATAGGTGAAGTTAGATGTAAATTAAGATTTACTAATATAATATTTGTGTTAGTTAATAATGTGACAGTTTGTTTTTCGCTAAGTACTTTTAATATGTTGGATGGCATTTTCAGGTAGGTCGGTGAATATTGAGGTAAATTGTGTACACTCCTCCACTATGTGTTCGACAGTTAATGATTAGTGGTATGTGTTGCATATTGGTTTGAGGATTTTTTTTAATTAAGTAAGAGTTTTTGAGAAAAAAAGTGTTCATTCTAATCTTCTACAAATTTAAAATAGTATAAAATAGTACGGTTTCGGGTTTATTCGAAAACATTTTTATGCAATATCATATGACATACATTATATATATATATATATAAATATAGATTTTTTAAATTTTAAACAGAAAACTCATCGCGACCCAAAATATATTAAAAATATAATAAAATAGTAACTTCTTTGTATTTTAGCTATACCATAAACTAAATACGAATGAACTACTACTGCCGATTTCTAAAATTTTCATTTTCATTTAAAAAATTACCTATGTCTTATCTTTGAAAGTTTATTTATAGGCTTTTGAATTATGACAATATTTAGCCCAGTTATGTCAAATATGTTTTTATGAGTCTTATCTGATCATTAGGCAGGTTAGTACAATTGGCAGAATATAGTTTTAGTTTGATGGATAACTTAACCCGGATCGAATCCCCTTAAAAAAAATATTAAGGACGGGCCTAGGTGGGGACGTTTTGTAAGTTTAAATTTCGGGCTGGATCGGACCGAAAAAAAAAGTGCAGATCTCTAGTTCCCACACGAGCTAACGGATGCGTTTGAAAAACAATAAATTATATCGTTTTAATTAGATCGTTGAAATTGATAACGAGGGAGAACATTTTTTTATTTTTATAATAGTGTTAATGGATTATCCGAGTGAAATAAAATATACAGTTGGCAGTGGATAATGCACCCTCTGTTATAATATTGCGACGGCGGTGATTTTCGGAAAAATATGCTTATGGATCACCGTCATTGTTAAAATGAATAGCACACCTATATATTATATAGTATAGAAGCCATGTTGCCGATTTATATGCAAATTATATCGTACGTCAATTTGTAAGCGGTCGCGATGGTAGTAAGGGCTAAAGCACCGACATCGGTATTATATATACTCCTTGCCGTTAGTTAAAAAAAAAAAAAAATCAAAGACCCAATTTTATTTTTATTTTTTTTATAACATATACACAAGGCGTTTGATATATTTGTTATTCTATTGTTGTGATTTTACACAGACACAATTGGTTTCGACAAAATCGAAAAATAAATGTACATTGCATTTGCAGAGTTTTGTATATCGCGTCATCGTTGTTTGGCAACTGTCCTAGGTTTATGCGCTACTGAATTTTTTTTATTTTTTGGCACGCTGAAACGAAAGAATTCTTTCTCCCTTCCCGTGACGTTTCCATTGAACACAACGAAAAAATCTATATAATTTTATTATTTATTTTCTAATCCCAGTTCACATAGATAGTGTTTACGGTACACATAACAAAAAAAAAAAAATCCACGTACCATTAGAATGTAATATTATTAAACGAATACGTTTGAAATTCACCTCATTGAAGTTATATTTACATATATGTATACAATGACTATACGAGCAGCGTTGGCGACGAATATGGTGAAAAAAATGAGTATTTAATATAGACGTTGTGGTAGTTTTAACATGACATATCATATCATTATTATTATTATTATTTTTTTTTTACACAAATATTTCAAAACAGTAGAAAAAAAACTAATTTCTCATGAATAATATAAGCTGACTTCCAATTATGTTCCGTGTTTACTGGATGTACAATAGCCAACAGATTATTTACGAACGCGTTGAGTAATATAGGTAGAATGTGTGTATATGTGATGGCGTCGCCACTGTCTTGTTATTTTCGTTCTTTAGCAGCATATGCTGTCAAAATGTGACGATGATTTAAGAATACATATAACACACACGATAGCACACACGCATGCACTGCGGTCATAACATATTATGTAAATTAATGAAATTTAGTATGCATGTTACCACAAAAAAAATGCTGGGCTTACACAATTAAGATACTTTAATAAGCGTGTATTAAATATAAATGGGAAAAAGGTTGAAAATTGTCGACCTTATAGTATATAGCACATGTATACCTCGAATATATGCCTAGTATTGATTTTTTAAAAGATTATAATAGGCACTCAATGGCAATTTGAATAGATTAATAGTCGAAAACTCATACAAATTATACAAAAGCAATAAACGTCAATAATGAGCATCATGAATAAATTATTTACATATAATTTACTGAATAAAATAATAATTCAATCAAATCGTTCAGATTTTACAGAATTAATTTTATTATGAAATTAAATTAAATGTATTGTATAATATATCTCAGTAACTGAAGCTGTCTTAATTAAAAAGAAATAACACCTCAGTATTTTTTTAATAGTATATGGTATGTAAGTTGTTAAAAAAGTTAATGTAACATAATATAGAAAATTTTAAAAATTTAACTATATGTACCATCGTGTTTACATATAGACCAATAAAAAAATTGTGTAGTATCGTATTTCTGTTATTAATCATTTTAAATAAATTATTCTTTAATATGTATTCTTTTTTATATGATGATACATAATCATATATAAACTCAAACGCAACACAAAAAATACAGAACATATATATTACTTGTATCTTGAACTAAATAGATTTAATATGTGAGCAATAATATCAAAATAATATTTTAATAACATAAATGTCAATATATTAACATTACTTAATCACTTGGGCTTAATCAAATACTACTAGCTACTAGCTACTATTAGCTACTCTAACTAACATGGTTATTGTAATTCATGCATATAGAAAGATAAGATTTTACGATATCGAATATCATTATAAAGTAAAAACAAAAAAAAAAAATGCGTTGAAACAATTAATTTAATAAAAAGAAAAAACGATATCGATTAAGTAGTTAAGCTTTGGATAGCTTATAGTATCACAGAACGCAATAATGTCATTGAAAAGACTTCTATCATAAGAACTTCTACAGAGTCACATATTTTTATTTTTTCTCCACCAAAACACGCAAAAAAAAAAAAAAAAAAAAAAAAAACCGAGACAGAGAGCACAAAAGAAAGAAAGAAAATACTAAATGCACCGCCATGTCAAAGGAAATAAATATTACGAAATCCTGGAGTGTATATAGTATATAGGAAACGACGGTGGCAGAGGTAAGCGTTTTTCATCAGCTTGACCTCGGTGACCAACGGTTGAAAAACAGAACGGCGAGGAACAGCTGATCTTTTTTTCATTTTACCGGGGTAGCAATTAAAAAGTGTAGAAAACAGGAGACGAATGAAGCGGGACTATAGTAGGGGATTTTAGGGGACAAGTAATTATAATAATTCCTTGTTAAAACAATGCATCGGTATACCAGGTACATACTACACAGTTGTGTGCTCCTTAAAACACAAAACCCACTCTACTTGTTATTATTTTCTCCGTATATAGGGTCCTTGGTCGATTTAAATATCAGGGTCACCCGTCGTCGTCGTCATTACAATAATGACCCTTTTGTCGTGAATACCAAATAAAACAGTTCTCATAAAGGAAAGAAAATCATCGACTTTGTATTCTAGTGAATACGGAATATGGTCGTTTTTAATGTTATAAAAAATTATGAACAAAAAACTTTAAAATTAACTAGGTAATTTAAAATGAGTTTATTAAGTTAAAACTTAATAACGTGTAATAGTTTAATACTGAAAATAAAACAAATCAAGTATCAAAAAATTTAACAAGATACAAAAAGAATTTTATTGAAAATTCATGGCAGTTTTATTCAACTTATGGCGAAAAATGTTCTGTTATTAATACATTTTCGAATAATTAAATATAATTTATACAACAACATAAGCTATTTTTGCACAAATAATACTGTAAAATCAATAATTAGGTTCAGAAAGATTTTTCTCAGATGTATTTAATTATTGATGAACATAAATATTCTATTTCAGACATAATCCACATTTGTTATTCAAAATAAGACAAATATTATAAATTCTAATATTTTCAGTATTTTTAAATTCCATAATTTTATTTATTTTACATATTACATATTTACTGGCTCAACACTTCTTTAGGTATGTAGTTCAGATTTTTTTCATAATAGTTAATTTTATCAAATACGCGCAAGTACTAAGTGGTGTGCCAAGTGCGACAATGTCAATTTTTGGCGCACATCAATGTATATAATAAGAATTTATTTTTATAAAAATAAATGAAAAATTAATTTTTTTGACAAGTATATTAATATTAAATAAGAGTTTTAACTTTTAGTACTATGATATACATAAATAAAACATTTTAAATTAAACTTCAGAAGTCAATAATATATGTAATAGAATCGAGTACCTTTTTCATTTAAATAAATTGAGAATTTAATTTTTTGTTTTCCATAACTAATAACTATCAATTATGTTTTATATAAATATAATTTCTTGGTTTATTTTACTCTAAGGAATATTTTTATATATTTATTTATGTAGATAATATAACAACTTACAGGTCATCAGGTGTTAAGTGTACAGGTTCATCTGTGAATTCTGGTGGAAAATTTGCAAGATCACGATCAGAATCTAGTCGTGGTTTATAAGGTGGGCTAACTTGTTTTTGCTCCAACTAAAATCATAAATTAAATATAATTCAATTTCATATATTTAAATAACTAATAATATTTATAAATAAAAATGAAGTTAAATATATATGATTATTTACTATTTCCCAATCAATAGATTTGAAGAATGGATGAGTTATAATATCATAAAATCCAGTGTCTCGATTACAACCTAAACGATCTATAGGATTCTTATTTAAAAATCCTTTCAGAACTGAAGCAGCTTTTACAGAAAGTGATCTTGGAATACGAATAGTTTTTTCCAGGATAACTAAAAATCAAAGATATAATTATTTATTTACAAGAAATATAAAATATTTATTTATTTGTTAATCTTATTACCTTGAAATAAATAATCTTCAGTATTTTGGTCAGGGTTTTCTGATGCTCCAGCAATATCAAATGGACTTCTGCCTGCTAACATCTCATACAAAAGAACACCTAAAGCCCACCAATCAACACTAGAAACCAAAACAAATTTAAGTCAAACGTACAGTAAAATAAATTAACATAATTATTATAAACTACTAATTTACTTGTAATGTATACAGTTAGATGTAATTGGAATTTGGGAATGAATTAAGGATATCCTGTGTGAATGAAGATATTTAAGTCATATAGACAAAGAAAACTAGGAACACTAATCAAGTAATATAGAGTTAAGGAGGAAAAAATCATTATTATATCTGTTATAAACGTTTATTACAATAATTATCTCATATTTAAAAATTAAGTGACAGAATATGAGTATAATAATTTAAATGCAAAAATCAATAAACAAATATAAATATCAGTTTTAAATGTTTTAAGTCTTAAAATAGCTCTAATGTTTTTTAAACATCTATTAAGCCTAGTTTTAAAATAATAATAAATAATCATAATTATAATTAATAAATTGTAGTTATATTTCTCTAACGAATCGTGCAAAAAGATTTTTAACCTTTTGTGTCTTATAAAGTGATTATCTAAACTGAAATAATATACATGCATTAACAAACATCTTTAAAAAAATAATATTTTCTTCACTTCATGCATAATATAAAATAAGTTTTATGATCAAAATAATAACCACAAAATATGAAGAATAAAGAAATTGGAATGAAGAATAAAAAGTTTACTTGTGCTGAGTGAACAGTGAATATGAGAGAACAGTTGTTTGACAGTTTAATATATTTTGATATTAAAGCAAAACAAATAAAAGGTTCGTAATTTTAGTAGAAAAAGAATATTGGAGTACTTGATGTATGTAATAAAGTTATTTATTTACTTTTCCATTTATTAAAAACCAAAAATTTTTTTACAATTTTATATTTAGGTGTAACCTAAGAATTTAATCATAAGGGAAAAATTAACCAGTAAGATTGATATTTTAAATTAATTTAATAAAATATAAAGTAGGAATTTTGCAATTTACAAACATAATTAGTATAGGTATACATTGAATATTTAATGGTAAAATGTGAATGGAATGGATAAGAAAAAGTAGCAAAAAAAAAAAAAAAAACATAGAACAAAGAAAAATTTAATAATAAGAGTTATTAGAAAAAAAAAGTAAAATTAATGAAAGTTAAAATATTAGTTAATGCATCTTAAAGCATTTTATTTTTTTATGTTTGATTAATGAATACATATGTTGATAAATATCAAAATTAAATAATAATTTAGTAAATAATTTTGTAAATAATAGAGATGAATAATAACTGTATTGGTAATTTTATCAAATGTTTACCTAAATCCGTAATCTTCTCCTCTTAAAATTTCTGGAGCAATATAATTTGGAGTACCACAAAATGTACATGTTGTATCACCAGCCCTTATTCCTTCTTTGCACATTCCATAGTCCGTTAGTTTGATATGGCCTTCGTGATCAAGTAGTACATTATCCAATTTTAAATCTCGATATATAATACCTATAAAAGTATTTATAATATAAATATTATTTTTTCTCAAAAATAGAGTTATAAAAAAAATAAAATTGAAGAAACTTCCAGTAAAAAATAAGTATAAAACTAAGATTCAATAATATATACAAAGCAACATGTAATTCTAAAAATAATTAATAAATTAAGTTAAAAAAGAAGAAAATAATATTTATAGTTAGTTGTCAATAATAATAAAAATGCCAATCATCAAAGAATAACATTTAATAATTATCATTAATTGGTTGAAATTCCCAATCAAAATTAGTTTTCACAAATAATACAATAACTTTTTAATGATAATATACTAATTTAATTAATCTAATGTTGTTCTTATAATTAAATTTTAATTTCTAATTTGTCTAAAAATTTCTTATTTTTTAAATTTTTTTCTCAATATGTTCTAAGAAAGTTGACTAAATCAATTTTAATTAATAGAATTAAAAGTACAAGGAAATCATTCTCAAGTAGATTTAATGGCAATTTCAAATCGGTTTTTAAATTTTTTATCACATTAACAAATTGATCAATACCCCAAAAATTGATAATTTTTTTATTCAAAAGGAGTAACAAATAGTGACCAACAATTACTGTTTCTAATCACTTTAAAATAGATAAAAATGGATACATATAATTTTAGTTTGTAATAAATTTTTTACAATAAAATAATCTAGATTTATTGATTGGAAAAAGTTTTTAATAAACAAGAAAACATAAAGTTTTTAATAGAAAAATAATTATAGTAATATTTGAAAAGCCCACATTTAATAGAAAATTATGAAATAAAAATTATTTAAAACTATAGTTCAATGATTATTTATACATGGAAATATAAAATGTACTTTATCTCTTGTTTTATATGAAACAAATCAATATAATTTAAGCAAATTTAGTAATATATTTAAATTTCAATTGATATCAAGTTATAAAATAGATTTGTATAAATAATTAATTAACTGTTGTATTGTTTAGACAAAATTGATAATACCTTTTGTATGCAAAAAATTCAAAGCTAAACTAATTTCTGCAGCATAAAATCTAGCATGTTCTTCAGGCAATCGTCTTTGCCTTTGCATATGGAACATTAGGTCACCACCACGTACAAATTCAATCACAAAAAATAAACGACTTGCTGTTTGGAAGCAAGAGTGAAGACCAACCAAAAATGGGTGATTAGAGGCCGTTTCAAAAACATGTTTTTCAGTTTGTACCCAATCAATATCCTAAAATTTAAAATACATATAATTTTAAACAAGTATTTATAATATTTTAAAATAATAAATAATTGATTAATCCTATTTATAAATAGAATTAATACTTTAAAATATTAATTATATATTTCTTTAATTAGAAAAAGTATCATGGCCGATCGAAATAAGAAAGGTGTGTTAAATTAATCGGTCACCAGTTATAACCTATCAGTTTTGTTTTTTGGATAAATAACAGTTTACTGTCACTATTTACGTCAACTGTCCCTTCTACTAACTTGTTATGTTAATTGCGACCTAAAAATAATTGTTGAAACAAAATAGTATAGTTGCTGATATTTAATAATAATAATAAAATAAAATATGAATTTATAAATGTAATCAATTTATCATAAAAACAAAAATGATCGATATAGGTAATAGCTTATGTAATAATAATGATTTAACTAAGTTTTTTTGAATTAAATATTTATGTAAAATTGTTTAGGAAATGATTTATGCCACGAACTTACCTATAATACCTTATAACTACTACTTACTATAGCTTACTAACTAACTACTTACTACTAACATATAACTAGTTAATATTTAAATTAAATAAAGAAATGGATTAAAGTAAGAAAATCTGCATTTATTAACTGAGAATATTTGTTACCATTTTAAATAAATTTTAAATTATAATTTAAACAATAAAAGATAGTAAATTGGTGTATGAAGAAATTATATTTTTTACTTACTAATGATTTCTAAAATTATATTAAAGTATAGCCAAAAATAACATTAACTTTGAAAAAAATATTTGTACAATAATATGACTTGTTCAGATACAATTTATATACATCTGAAATAGTCTGTAATAATTATATATTGATAGAACACATATTTTTTCCTCAGGCCACATAGTACAGTAACCAGATATAATTTATTTAAAAATTTATGAATTAATTGAAATATGATAACGACAAAATAATTAAAATATAAATGACATACATTATCCTTATTGATACCTCAAACATTAAATGGAATTAAAAATAACACATTTTAAATGTATATAATAAATATTAAGTATAATAATATATATTTCTAAGTATAATAAATATTTTTATTAGTAAAAACTAAATTTTAATAATATTAATTAGACAATGACTTAATTATATATCATGTATTGATGAAAAAAGAAAATATATATTAGTTATTTATTTCACTAGAAATAATTTTAAAATAACTTACTTCATCATCTGTAACTAATGCTTTTTTAATAACTTTCATAGCATAAATGCATTTTGTCTTTTTAAGTTCAACCATTAACACCTTAGCATAGCTTCCACGGCCAATCACCCTAATTAGCTCAAAATCAGCAATAGAATATTGACGTGAAACTCCAACTTCTTCATCACCTATAATGAATAGAATTTAATTATGAATAGTTTAACAAAAATATTTCTCAAAATTACCTTTAGCTTGTGGATCCTCGATAGGCACAGAATCAGCAGATTGATCAATAACAGAATTTTGATCAGTATAATCTTTCAAATCTGGCAAAGCTGTATCAGAGCTAGGGGTACCTAAATAAAAATAATATAAACATGAAATATAGATAATAGTTTATTAAAATATGTTTCTATTTACTTAAGGTTGTTTGTGAGTCACCATTGATATCATCAGTAATGATAGGATCATTAGTACAAGTTTTTTTACCAAGTTTATGACATTTTTTATGTATAAGTAATTTGCATTGAATACATTTGAATCCTTGGCGTCCCAAACCCCATATTCGATCATGACAATATGCACAAAACGCTCGCTATTTATAAAAATAAGAATTAAAAGATAATAGTTAATCATTTTAGTTACACAAATAATATTTCACAAATACTATACATACTAAATTATTATCATGTACTTGTACTTGATTTTCAGAAGAAAAACAACAGAATATTCCCATATTTTATATAATTTTTTTTTTTAAATTCATAGAATATATAAAATTGAAAATTTAGAATATAAAATTAAATCTTATCTCATTTGTTAAGAAACATACAAATGCAGTTATCAATCATTAATAACCAGACAATTAAAATAATTATTTGATATAAATTAAACATCAAAACAATTTTTATCATACATAATATATGCATATATAAAGTATTATATACATAAAATTAAACAATCTCAAATGTTGTCAGATGGAAAACATAATTAATACTATTTTTAAGTGATTAATTGCATCACATACAAGTGCATTCAAATAGTGACTGAATAAATAAAAAGTAGAATTAGATAATTATTTTACATACCCTGTTAAATCTTTTAGCTTGAAAAATATGTCCATTCACTCTGTATAGTTTTCTCCATCTTCTTGCTCCACGTCTATAAATACTACCTGTAATTATTGATTAATTTTTAATAATATTTATATTTTCTTTGGTTTTTATAATTTTGAATTAACAAACTTACGATCTTCTCCTTGGCAAGGCATTCCTGGTGCAGGTGGTATGTTAGGAAAAACTAAAACATTAAAATGATAAGTAATTAAAATAATTAAAATATGTGTTAGTTTAGTTGTATTATGCTTAATAAACAAAGCCAAATAAAATAGAACTATACATTAACTAAAAGCTTTAATTATTTATTTTTTTTATACATAGCTGCAAATATTATAAATGTCAAACTACATTATAAATATTATTAAGTTTAGATGACATCATCGAAAATAAAACTTTTATATTGAAGAAAAAAAAAAACTAAAAGATTATGTCTATATTCAAAATTTTGGTCTTCCAATTTTTATTCTGTAATGTAAAATTTAAATGACCCTATCAACATGTTGAAAAAATATTTACATCTCATTTTCCAAACTCTTATTATAAATTTAAAAATAATTTTATTCCAAACAAATTTTACTGGAAGATTAAAATCTTGGACCTTCCTTTTAATGTTTTTGAACTTAATATATAATCTTAAAATTATAACCCCATCCTAATTAGTAACCATACATAATATTGTAAAAGAGTATACTAAGTAACACATCATCCAAAGATAAATTTAATTTATAATATAATTGTATTATTAACATGCATTATTATAAATTAAATGAATTTATGCATCATGAAACTCAAATTTTAATATCATATTAGATACCAGCCAAATAAATATAAATTAATTTAGTTAAAATAATAAATTATGCACAATATAAATTCTAGTTGAACTATTGACCAATAAACTTTTATTTAAAGTACACATTTAATAGTTACAAAAATTAAAATAAAAAACCTTTATTATATCTATTAATAATGAATTGTATACTACTACACCAGCACACATACATACACACATGGCATACACATACATCACTATATAAAAAAGTAAAAACATTTGCTTTTGAAACATTCCATTTTATTTTTTACCTGTAGCATAAACATGGTCTTCGTCATCAGATATAGAAGGAGATGGTGATGGGTCATGAACACTACAAGGGTAATGTTGTACAATAGGTGTAGACTGGTAACCAAAACAGTTCATGTTTTGTCGCATAGCTGAGCCACATGAATCCGGCAAACTTAGCGAAGTTGGTGGTGCATACAAATGACGGGGTGGTGGAGTTCTAGGTCGAGAAGGAGGAATAGACTGATTTAACAATAAAGATAATGATCCAGGTCCAGTGAATTCTATATCTCCTAGTGAAGGACGGCGGTAAAATGTAGAGGTATGATGATAATCATCATCTTCTATGGAACCAAAACTACTAGTGCTATGTAATGGTTGGTGTTGGTAGTAAGACGTAGACGGAGGAGCTGGAGTAGAAGTTGGTACATGATGATTATAAAAGGCCATAGATGATGATTGGCGTTTTGGTGACTTGCCTCGATCAGAAACCGTTGATGCACTCCAGTAGCCCCAAGCCATTTTAAGACCTTTTCTTTTTTAATTTTTACTATTAAACTTAAAAAAGCTTAAAGGCTTAAATCAGACTTAAGAAAATTAGATATAATTTTTAATAGTAGCCTTAAAATAAATAACTAGATGAACACTGAATAAAAATTTTAATGAAACTAATATGACGTGTAGGAACAATTGCAATATTTATTCTAAAATATGGTTGCAATTAAATGAAAAATTAAATTGTACATACTACCACTAGAAATGTGTGGAAATTAAAAAAAAAAAATAAGAACTTTGCTCATCATGAACTAGATATGAAGAAATTAGAACTATGTCTTAATTGATCTGACCATTATTCTATGCCCAATTTATTAGTTATAAGATATAACCCTTAAAACAAGTCTAAAAACATTTGATTAAATACGGGTGGCGTCTTTTAAAACTCACACTCTTTATAATACTATCGATCGAAGTATAAATATAAATCACTGAAATTCACAAATAGAAAAATAATTTTTGAGAAAATACAATCGAAACGCGTGAGTGAAGAACATAAAATTACGTCTAGATAACTTATCATCGACAAATATTTATGCGTAAGCCGAAACGAAAATATGGAGAAGAAACGTTACGTAATGCAAGATTATGAACTCTGCTCCCTACTACAAATTGAAAAAGAAATTAGAAAATCAATAGAATCTGGATGCAACACGAAATTCTACTTTCTTACACTTAGGTAATATAATTGTTATACTAAATTGAACGAACAAATATTATCGAAATTAACACTGCAACGCGATGTATATTGAGCTTTTAGGCTACGGGCACTTACTAGCCGTGTGCGGGTTCCACCCTAAAATCAAAACACCAGGGCGCCGAATCCATCGTGTTACGCGGCGACCCTCCACTGTCACCGCCCACAATGTACAGCCCGTTTCCAACTCTCCGTTCGCACAGGTACCCCCATAATGTAACACAGTGCAAATAAGGTTATAGCGTAGTTTTGACGTGCCGTACGTTTGACGATCGAATGCCACAAGCCGCATGTGATAAACCAAAAATTGAGTACCACTAAGTCGTAAGATTTACATATTATAAGTACAACATATTACACCTTAATTTTTACAAATTTGTTTGGTAGTAACAACGACTACCGAGTAACAGTAATGTTAATGCCGATAGCGACAACAAATGGAAGGAGGTTTAATTAAATAATTGAGATATGTAATCACTTACCATGTATTGTTAATTCGGAGTCTTTATTGAGTTCGTATAATCTCACAGCTTCATCTAATTCCATTTGAGTGGACAATATGCAAGGATCACCTAAATTTAAAACAAAAATGGTAAAATACTAAAATACCTACCTAAATTGTAAAAATTATATAATAATGTCAATTTTTATGACAACAAAAACACTTAAAAATGTTAGTGTTAGTAATTTTGTAATTATTCAATATTTATCAATCTATCAATTACAATAAAAATTAATAACGTGTAAAATATTAATACTATGTATAATTGTGTAAAAAATAAACATAAAAATGACTGTTCTCAGTAAAAGTAAATAATGATTTAAACTATGAATTAATATGGGTACTTAAATCATACTTCGATTTATTATATTATAACTGCATTATTTGACTTCGTCGTGATTATTATTTTAAATAAGAGAAATTACTATTTTATAAATGTGGAAAATCATCGTATATTCTTCTAATTATTTTTTAATGATATTTATATATACACTACCTATATTAATTAATCCACCCCAATCGATAAATATTAAAATTAATATATTAAACAAACATTTTCCTATTTTCCTAAATAACCAAAAAATGAAAAAAATATATACCATCCGGCCCGAAGCCCAAAAATGTTTCGACCCTTAAAATTTCAAATGAATAAGAATAGTAGTTTTTAATGTACAATGAAAAATTAGTTAGTGTGGTAGTTTTAGTTAAATATATATGTATATATAAAATTCCATTGTTAAAATGTTGATTATTCTTGTGAGTATTATCATTCTTGCTCCTGATTAAGCGTATCTTTTTTGGTATTATATGTCGAAGACCGAGGTTTGATTTTCAAATAACTTCAGGGCTCGGTAGACGGACAGATAAATTGGATGACTACTCATAACGCCTTTCTGAAATTATCAAAGAAAGTCGATCCCCATGTTTCGTGAAGGAGGAATCACAAGTAACAACATTCGGTATTTTTAGGGTGCACAGTATAGACTCTACGCAGCACTTGATTTTGTTTTGACTACTGAATGTTTAAGAACATTCTTTACTTGTTTTCTTCGGCTAAACTTGTTGTTTTTCCATATATATTGATCACGATACATAATCGCTTTTGCAAAAGAATCAATTTTAAAAATTTCAAAAAATCCTTAATGTAGTGATAGTGGCATTGTGAATGTTATTTGGAGCATTATCAGTTGTAAACTTTTCTTTAGATGAAGAGAAAGAAATTTCTCGTGGATGAGACGCATAGTATTCGCCAAGCAGTTTCAGAATTATATTTTTGATTGAAACTTAAATACCTCATCCCAGTGGCGTAAATTAGATCCAATTTCTAGTGGTGCAGAAGCATATTCTCAATTTATAATTTCCAAAACAAAAAGTTTTCCAATTTCCTAAATAAAATTCTTCCCAATAAACTATATATTTCTTTAAATAACAAATAAATTTTTAATTATTTTAGCATTAAAGCCTTTATTATTATAATATTAATAAAAAAAAAAAACAATCAAATTTTGTTTTTAGTGTGCTGATTTCCTTGGTTCTTGAAAATAATATTTTAGGTATACAAATTTCAATGATTTTCTGGTGGTGCAAAAACATATTTTTGCAACATCACATTTTAGATGTGGTGTTGCAAGTGCCACATTTGAACCACCCAGTTTACGCCACTGCCTCATCCTACTTATCCTTTAAACCAAACTTTGTTTTGTTATATTTATTTGCGTACATTTATTATACTTTATAAACTTCACAGAGATGCATAGTACTATATTTTTCTATGAAAATACGGGACAAAATAGAAGTATACGGCACTACTACCCATCAATTATCGATCTTTATTTCATTAATTTCAACAATAAAAACGCCAGCAGATGGAGATTTCTTTGAGTACCAAGTTTTCGAAACTAGGAATATCAGTTTTCTGTAATTTGTGGTCCTTGGAAAGTGGACGTAAACATCGTTTACTGTACGAACCGTTAGGTAGACATGTTTAGTTTTTGTTCAAATTACTAGATGTATCGTGAATTATAGTATATATAATATAGAATTTACAGTACATATTGTGAATGAGAGGGTTATGTTCAAGAATATCAAGAATCTCTGCGATCATGGCATTGACAATATTAGCAAGCATGATTTTGATTTATATATCCAATGAATGATATGCATGTATGACAGATCTCGATTTGCCACTTTAATATAAACATGTAATATCAACTGAGGTTGATATTTGAAATTTTAATCAAGAGATGAATGATTTTTTACTTTCTAGAGAAAACCTCGAGCTATTATACATTATGATTGTCTTCAAGCATTTATCCCTAAATGCAAAGAAGAATATTTCAATCTATTTAATGTTACATATGAACGTAATCAACATATTAGGTCGGCAATATTGACGACTATTTGTCATGACATCCTGAGCTTTTTAGTGCATATAACGAGACTCTACCATGAAGCTGGATGGTAATATGACCGCCTTGCAAATTTCAGAAACTTGCCAATCTCTTTCAGTCCATTTTTTAAACTAGTTAACAAGGAGACACGAATGTCGCCCAGTGAAAATATTTTATAACCAATTGATAGTATTTTGAAATACTGGATAACATAATTAATGATTAAATGTTTATTTTTTTTTTAAATTATGTAAAAAAAATATTTAAGTAATATATAATTGATAAATTGGTATATAATACAATATAACTGAGATGGGAAACTCAAAGTAACTAGAGGGCCAATTTTTAGAACTTTAAAAATCTGATGGTCCATAATAAAAAGAAAGCAAAAATTAAAATTAAAATTGATACTTAGCATTTATTTTAATTAATTTGATTTTACGACTGAATCAATGCAATAAATTAAGAGTCTAATACCTATAGCTTACTTAGTTATGTTGATATAGAAATATATTTAGATTTAGATTTAGATATCTAATAATTTAGCTAGAGTTCAATACCACAACAAAATATAATATCTACATTTTACAATAAACATGATAAAATTAAATACTAATAAATACAAAAATGTTGTGAAATTATTTGAAAATATAGGATGGGCCAGATAAAAAGTAAGCGGGCCTTCAGTTGCTCATCTCTGGGATATAATTTCATATTACCGATATTTACTTTTTCTACCAGTATAAAGATTTATTTTTAATAATTATGCAGAGCTAATTTGAAATATTTAATTTGATTTTCTCCAATTGGACATATTACAACAAATTTTTATAACCAAATGTAGATTAAATACAAAAAAATAACAAAGAAAAATTAAATGCCAGAAATTCAAATTGAATGAATGAAAGTATTTATAGCAATATAACTATATAATATTTTTTATACATAAAACCGACTATGAAAATCGTTGTTACAGGATGGCTTGGTTGGTGGTAAATTAATTTTATTATGGACATGATTGATATGTTTCTCAATATTTAAAAGGATAAATTAATCTTTGCCACTGTACAGCACAACAAATTAATTGGGAAAACAATTAAAACTCTATTATTTAAGGTCATATTATTTGACTTATTATTAAACATAAATACATTAAAATTATTGTTTTTTAGAATTGTAACTAAGAAAAAGTAAGTAGAACTATAAATAATTTTAATTATTTATATTTTAAATATAGAAATTAAGATTTAAGAAAAAAATTACAACAGATTAATCATAGATACTGTTCTTGTTAATAAATGTTATCATTTAAAACCAATTTATTATTAAACTCTAATATGAATCAAAAGCTTACATTTTTAAATAAGCAATGTTTCATCATATGATAATAAAAAAAAATTGTGGATATTCTGTTAAAGTAATTAAAATTTTTTAATAATGTTTTTTTAATATCTGGAATAAATGAAAAGTTATTTGTGTCCAAATAATACTAACTCACAATCCTGTAATAAATAAATTAAATTCAATGTATTCATTAAAATATAATAAAATAATAGACAAAAAGATATTAATAAACATACACTATTAGATTGTCAGTCAATAAATAAATGTGACTAATGACGGCTAGTTTATTGGCTTTTTAATTTAAATTTATTATTTTAACATCCAAAATTATTAAGACCACATGAATAAAATAATAATAATTTTTTAGGGGTATCATGAATTTCAAGTTGTTTTAAATATTTGACTGTATAGTAGAATTATAGAAGTTTACATTTATGGTTTGAACATTTTAAATTCTTTTATTAGATTTATTAAAATTGTAGGTAATTGATTCTTTTATCAACAAATATTACATATTTGCTGATAATTATTTTTAAATATTTTTTTTATTTCACTGAGATATTAATAGTAATATCTATTCCTTAGTAAAAGAAATATAATCCAATTATATTTTAAATGTTAATAAAAGTCAATAAACAAGCACCTAAAGTAAAACACAATTATAATATATACATGATTTAATATATTATTAAATATTAATAAAACAGAAAAAATTGTAAAACCATATTTATTTATTTATTTGATAGGCATGAGCCCGATGAAAAAATATAAAATTATTAAAAATATTAAATTAAATTTTAAGTATTAAAAGCTTCATATATAAATCATTGTAATGTTAACAAATGCTCTTTTTAATTCATTAATTCATTCATAAATTAAAGTATAATTGAATTAGTGTCTTGTATTATTTAAGAAAAATATCAAGGACAGTGATGTTATAATAAAATTAGAAAGTTAAAACAATATTTAATAATAAATACAATGTATCAATAATTTTAATTAAATCAGTCATATCATTAGTGCCTATTCAATTTATAATGGTGACACAGAGGCGGCTTGATCATGAATTTTGTAGTTCATTGAACTACCAAACAGTTTGGGGGCGGATGTCATGATGTAATTTTAATAGCTGGGTACATGTTCTTGGCAACTGGCAGTGGTAAGTAAATTGGTAACTTAATAGAAATTAGGTAAAGTTTTGTACCTTATATGATTTTTTGGTAGGTGGGTAAGTGGTATTAACTATGCTTGAACCAACAATCGAAAAATATCAAACTGCCTATGTGGTAACATATTTGAGTATTTTAAATCGGATAAATAAAAATAAAATTATCATAAAATAATTGAATTACCTTCTTCATCTACCCATTTCATAGTAAATTCTTGATCTGGTGAAAATCGACAAATTACCCGCATTTCATACTTTAATTGATCAAATGTTATTCTTGGATCTATGTATGTTATCATAACTTCCCTAAAATATATATATACATATACGTATATATTAAAAGTTAAAAAGTATTTTATTATTAAAAATATATTATATTAACTTACCCATTGAAAGCCGTTTTTACACGGATTTCAGGTACATCAACGGTAGGCATCCTAAACATTAAATTATAAAAAATTAAAAATATAATATTACAATATATAAAAAATATTATTATATATAAAATTTTAAACTAATAATATTGTTATTAACCACATATAAATGAAACAAATTACTTTTACATAAAATTTCTATTAAACCAACAAAATTGATAATAGAATTTAGACATTACAATTAATATACAATATACATTTTTGAATATTTTTTTTAAACTTAACCATAATATAATTATTACATAGCATTGAAACAAATTGATAACATTTAAGTTCAGTTTCATTAAATTTGATAGAAAAAAATATCATATCAAGCTGATATTAAATTTTCAATAATAAACAAAAAACATTATAAAAATTATATATTCAATGGATTTTAAGCTATTTAAAACATAGATATCCCTACTAGATTAGATATCCCAGTTATCTCAAAAATATACTTAAAATTATTAACATTAAATAGTATACATAAATCACAACTCACTACTAATATAATCAATTTATGAATAAATAAAATAAATATTTCCATTCATAATGATTGAAATGTAACTTATGATACATTTATTTTTTTATCAATAGATCATATTTATGCATAAAATAAAACACCAATTCGTAGACTTTATAGATGTTTAATTGAATTTTACATATTTTGGATGTTTTTCTATTAATTAAATATATTTCTAATTTCCTTATTTATAAACTTTTTTTAAAACCTAAAATTTATATTAAACTTTTTTTAATAAAAAAATGAGAATTTTTGTAAAAAATTCAATTTATTTGAATTGGTTTTTTTTATAAGTAACAATATACCAAAAAATAAACTATGGTATTACACGTTAAAGTGAGTTTGAGCTTATCAATTTACAAGTGTTGACTATAACTTAAAATAATACACAGTAATGTACACAGTATGTTACAATTCAACTTTGAATTTATTATTAAAACAGTATTCACAATATAATCATTTTTTTGTTAAGAACATGAGGTATAAATTGATTAAAAATGCTAGTATATTTTTAAGTAATGCATTAACACATATTGGTCTTGGAAAATATTTTTACATTTTATTACAGTTTAAAATGTTTGATTTTATTTTAAGATTAAAATATATTTACTTTAATACATATATATATACAAAAAGGTAAATTTATTAAATTTACCTGTCATAAAAAAATAATGTAACTTAATATTTTGTAATTTTTAATTAATTTATGTTAACATACATTTGTTGAAATATATCAAAAGAAATATTTTTCATAATTTTCGACATCTTAAAATACAAATTCCACAACTATTAATATTAATCATAATTTAACGGAAAACTCCACAATGTTATACATTGTATATTGGGGGTAAAAAATTTGTAGGTTAACTGTAATTAAAGGAGCTTCAATAAGACTTTTTTTAACTATCAATAGTATTTCCATTTTAGAAAATTAAATAACTAAACATTATTTTGCAGAAAAATTAAACTGATTTCAAAATATATTAATAGATACTATGATTAGTGGAAAATATTAAGGAATCACTATTTAGTATAGATCATTAATGTTTAATTTATATTTAAAACAGATAGATTCTTAAATGGAGTATAAGAAATACAAAAAAGACAAACAATTTAATAAAATTACACAATATTTATATAATTGTATTACAAATAAAGTACATGACAAATTTACAATATAAGAACATTTAACACATACACTAAATATTCACTGTATATATATTTATATAAGAGATGTTCAATACTATCTAACATTTATAATCTTTTGACATATTTTTAAAAATTTACATTCAATGATACTTAATATTATTAAAATAAAAATGTAATATTGTAAGTATAATCATGTTTCTATATCAGAATAATAACAGATAATGTTAAGAATATAATTACAAATAAAAAGCAAATATACTGTAGATACTAAGATTTAAGGTTGTACAATACTTGTGACCTAATCAATTTATTATATATAAACTTACATTAATAATATTAATATTTTTATAAATTAATCAATGGGCAAGTTGAGTAATAAGAGCAGCACACATTTCAAAAAACTCCATAGTATGATGTCCTGCACATTTTTTTTGTGGTTGTACTGCAACTTCTTGTCTTGGTGATTGATTTTCAATTTCTAAAGCTGGTGTAGATAAATTTACATTTTCTAATTGATCATTAGTTAAACTCTTAAAATCCAATAAATAACTTTTATAATCCACTTGATACAGTTGCAACGAAATCATGGTATAACTATCAGTTTTTTGATTCATATGTCTTACTTGAATATGGTAAGGATTTATTACTTTCCACTGAAAATTAAGAGCTTTCATGGCTCTATAAACTTCATTCATAATATCTGTAGGTCTACTTTGAGACCTTATACCTAAATGCCACTTAGCTCTTTTCATTGGTGATCCACGGGCACTTTGATCTATAGATTGAGCTCGTTCTCTCTGAGACATTATTCTTTCAGGGTGTGGTTTAGCGCCTGCAGTTGAAGCTGAAACATCTGGACTTCCAATGGTTGGAGGTGGACTACTAGCAATATAAAAATCTTGTAACTCTGCTTTTGCTGCTTCATCAGCAATTCGTTTATTATCAATAATTAAATGATATGCAATGCCTAGTTGATCATGTGGATCACCACTCAATAAAGCATTGTGAACTTCAGATTCTTTCACACTAAATTTTTCACAAACTTCATTAACAGCATCAGTATCAATCACAGAAGAATCTCGATCAACCGGAGAAGGAAAAAGATATGCAGGTAGTTCGTGCTGAAACCATTCATGTTTTTTAATATCATCAATAGAAGCCCTTTTCATTGGATCAACTTGCAACATATGACATAGTAAACTAACAACTGATTTATTCAAATAATCTGGTATTGGAAAGATACCAGATTTTATTTTTCTGAATAGAGTTGGCACATGTTCGTCATCAAATGGCAAAGAACCACATAACAATGCATATAAAATAACACCACATGACCAAATATCTACTTCAGGTCCAGCATACAATTTCCCTGAGATGACTTCAGGAGCAGCATAGTTAGGTGAGCCACAACTTGTTCGTAAAAATTCTCCATCCATCATCATGTTGGATAAGCCGAAATCAGCAATTTTAACATGGAGATTATGATCTAATAATAAGTTTTCCGGTTTTAAATCTCTATGTACAATCATATGCCTATGACAATAGTCAACACCTGATATAATTTGCTGAAAAAAACGACGAGCTTCAAATTCTTTAAGTTTACCATGTTTCACAATGTAATCAAATAGTTCTCCACCAGATACATACTCCATTATCATAAATATGTCAGTAGGTGTACTGATAACTTGGTAAAGTTTGATGATGTGAGGATGACGGAAAAGTTTAAGATTTTGTATTTCTCGTCGTATCTTTCCAACTACATCCAGACTTTTGATCTTCTGTCGATTGAGTATTTTAACAGCCACTTTATGTTTGGTAAGCTGATGTTCACCAATTTTTACTTTACCAAACGTACCGACACCCAGTGTCTGTCCAAGTATATAATGACCAATTTTAACGATTGGTTGCTGTTGGCTGTTGTTACTTTTGATCTCGGCCATTGTCTTCAAATTATCTTTATCACAACAATGAATCGACACCTCTTCAAATATTACTAAATATGAAATCGACACAGCTAATCATAATTACAACTCAATAACAACGCGTTCATGAATTACTATGATAATTTAAGAACGACGGATATATAATAATTACATCGGAATATTATGAAGGCCAATTTCGTTCCCACTTAAATACAGTGAAAAAAAAAATTACACACAATCATATACACACGAAACATATACATATACACTCGCGCACGTAAACGCAGTGCCTATGAGCTATGGCACATCTTGTAATCAATTCGATTGTATATTATGTACCATAAGCGGATAACCTCATTGAAACACTTTGAAATTTGACCAAAAACGTATTAATTACCTGTATCCTAGAATTGAGTAGCGCCGGTTCTCAAGTACTAAGACCACCTGCGATGACCTATACTGTATAGGTTTTTAATTGAAACATTGTTTTCGTTTTAGATTTAACGTTTCTAAACAAAACACTGTTGAAATAAGAGAAAAAATTGTTTTTATCTAAATTGTTATTGCAGTGTTGTCATCATTGTGGTATGCACTCGGTCGGTTCTGGTATGTGGACTGATGTTGGTATGTATCTAATTAGACCTCCACATTATGCGTATGGTTGGCACTGAATGATAACACATGTGATAATAGATTATGACAATAGTTTGATAACATTACGTTTGCATTTATTATATGTTTTTTTTTATAGCTTACAATTAATTTGTTATCTGATGTCTAAACCTCTCTACATTTTATCATTCTAATCCCAAATTCCCCATAGCAAAAAATATTATTGATTTCATTGTAGGTACTGTAATTTTCTTTACTTTAGGACTTCGTCACCGATATTAGAAGGTATGTAATCTAATATAGATTTGTCAAACCAACCAGTTTTTGTTAATATTGTGTTACATGTTTCTCAAAGTGATACTTAGTCAAGATCATTAACACAATATTTATGTCCCCAAACATGTAACATTCCAAGGTTTTTTATTGATATACTTATGTCCATATTTACGTTAGTTGTCAATTGATATCATAATTATATAGGTATTCAACTAGTATTGATTTTGATGTGTCTATATACCATTTTTGTTTAAAATAAGTTAAAAATTATACCTTTTCAATAATTAGGGGCGGATCCATTGTAAGGAAACTGTGGATCAGGCTATTTAAGAAGCCACTTATTAAGGCTGAAACTGGATTTTAAATGTATACCTTGTAACAAAAAAACAGTATCATTATATAATTTGTGTTTTTAAGTGTATTCATAATTATCATTGAATTTAAACTATTAAATGAGTGGCATAATTTGGAGGGAGATGACAACTGGGGCATTTTCTCTAGTACTTAACCTATAGTCTGTACACTAATATAAGAAGTCTGGAAGAAGTCAACTTTGTCAACAAATATTAGCTGTGAGTTAGTTGATCTGACCCCTTCCCTTCTAGATTTCCCTTTGTTTATAATTGTCGTAGAACATACATTCATCATGATTGTAATAAATAATATATGTAATAATAATGTAATATCATATTATATTTTAACTTTTTTACTAAATCAAACATAATAGAATATAAATAAAATATTAACTCATCAAGAATTTTATTTTATTTTTTCTCTTTATAAAATGTATACTTCATCATTTAAGAGCATATGATTTCAGTATACTCCTAGTTTATGGAATATCTACATTTTTTTTTGTTTATTTCTATAGTTTTTTATGTAAGAAATCATGGTGAAGTCAGGAATTATTCTTAGTTTCAATTTTATGGTACTTTTAAGTTGATGATGAATTTAACAGTGTAGAGAATGTAGAGCTATAAGACCTGCATATTTTTGTATTTCATATCAGTCTTCTAGGAACATGTACTTAATGGTTCCCAGAAAAAATTCCCAAGAAATATTTTTTTAACTTTTTTTTTTTTTTTACAAAAAAGTAGCTGTTAGCTACTATTTTTCTGTTTTTTCTTCTCAAAAGTATTTCTTGAAACTATTGATTTGAAAACCTTATTAAGTTATTATTATTTTAAATTTTAAATTGTTTTATTATTTATAATTAGTTTAAAAAAAAAAAAATACCTAGTATGTAGCTAATTTACAAAATATTTTGAAAATGGCAATTTTCATACAATTTGAAAATCGACATTTTTTTCCAATTTTTATTGGAAATCTAAATTTTTGAAACATAAAAATTCATATCCACATCATGTAAATTTTAAAATACTATAATTTAAAAAATAGCATTTTTCATCAACTTTTATTTGTGATGTAGTTTAAAAAAAATAGACAAATTTCAAATAATATTGATAATTATAGTAATCTATAAAAATTATTTTATATTGTATCATTAATCAATTTCAAATCTATGTATATAAAAATCAAATACCACTCACTCACTGATCTTTGCTACATCTCTTAAATCAGGGTTTCCAACCTTTTTTATTCCATTCCCCCCTTGTACATTTCCAAAAATCTCATGCTCCCTTCCCTTAAATTAGAAATAAAATGACCTTTTTTTAGTAAGCCATTAGAAGAAAATTTTGCAAAATTACTACATATATATTATAATACTATACAAATGTATAATATATTATTTATTTTTTTCAATAATTATAGCATTATGGCTATCCGCAATACTGGACCTCTTTTGTCAAGACTCCGTGACTTGATGAAGTTAAAATATTTAGGAGAACCTATTCACGGCTATATTGTTTTTTCAGAAGATGCTCACCAAGTAAGCCTTTATTTTTATGATTGTTAATTATAATTTTATTATTATTTAATTTTTTCAGAATGAATATATTTCTGCATGTGATCAGCGTCGAGCTTTTATTACTGGTTTCACAGGTTCAGCTGGTGTTGCTCTTATCACTCAAACTGAAGCTTTGTTATGGATAGATGGTCGATATTTTATTCAAGCTGAACAGCAATTAGATGAGAATTGGACTCAAATGAAAATGGGTACTTCCTATATATAACAAACTATTAAATGTTTTACAGAACTACAATAATTAACTATTAATTAATATATAAAAACAAATAACAAAAAATTAATAATTTAAAAAGTGTAAATTTGATTTAAAATATATATATATGTTACAACACTATAAATTTTAATAATAATAAATGATTTATTTTATTTAATTTTATAAAATTTGTAATTTAATGTAATTTTATGTATTAAAAGCATTCAATTCAAATAAACGTAACTATATTTTTCTTTCGTTTTTCAAATATCTGAGAAGAGTAAAGTTTTTTGTAGAATCTCATATCGATTATGGGTCAAGATTGAAATATGTATGCTAAGTTATAATTGCGTTAAAATTAAAAAAAAAAAAAATCAGTTAGCTTACTTACAATCTTAATTTTTTTTTTTTATTCTTTACTTAAAAGTGTATTATAATTTATAATACATATAACAATAATAAATAATTTTTTAAGTCGTTCAAATAATAATTATTGAAATAAAAAATTATTATTATTTATTTTTATTTTAGGCCTGCCAGAAACACCAACTTTATCAGAATGGCTTACTAAAAATATGAAATCTGGCTCTAGAATTGGAGTTGATGCAGATCTTATAACTTACAGTGAATGGCGAAGAATTAATAAAGAAATAAAGCATAAAGGCATTAATTTAGTTGCGTTAGACACCAATCTCATAGATCGCATGTGGTCAGACCGCCCAGCTACTCCATCAAATCTTGTTAAACCACTGAACATTAAATTTTCTGGTATTGTGGATTGACAAAGTTCTAGATACTAATGAACCTAATAACTAAGTTATTAACAATTATCTATCTTATATAGGTAAAAAGTGTGGAGAAAAAGTAGAAGAAGTTCGACAGAAAATGAATGAAAAAAATGCTACTATACTGTTAATAACTGCTCTCGATGAAATTGCATGTAAGTGTGAATAATTACATTATTAGTATTTATTTTTTATAAATTTGATGACTAATATATTAAAAATAATTAATATTAGTTATCATGTGTATCTATGTAGCTAATTATGAATCTCCATACTAACTTTGATATTTTTGTATTTGTGAATAGGGTTATTAAACTTAAGAGGATCTGACATTATATACAATCCTGTATTTTATTCATATGTAATTGTTACACACACAGATGTACATTTATTTGTTGATGATAAAAAACTATCTATTGCTGTTTCTGAACATTTTAAAAGTGAAAACTTATCCGTCATAATACAACCATATGAAAAACTACATTCATTTTTCAGTGACATTGTGAGTATATTTAATATAGATTTATAAGAGCATTGTTTGAATGGAATTCTTAAAAAAAGTGTACCAAATTTGAACATGAAGGAATTCATTTTCTATACATTGAGTGTAAACATTCAGTTTTTTAGTGAGCTTTCCAAAAATTGTATAAAATATATGTATATATATATATATATATCATGGTTAAAGCATTATAAGTGACAATGAAACAGTGTCTATCCTTATTTAAATTAAGAGTCAAACTTGAAAAAAAATTTATTATTTCAATGAAAATACTGATTTTAATTAATTTTTTCCCAAACTCATTAAATATTAGTGTATAGGTATATTTTTTGGTAAGCAAACATTTCTTTTAGATATTTCTACAGATTTAGTTTGTATGGAAGTATATGTGTTTATAAATATGATCTTATTTGTGCATAATGTGATTTTGATTTTATCGAATGGTTCCAATCACTTTTAATAAATAATAGAATAATAAGACATCAGAAATCGTAGTTTTATTGACTTTTTGATGAGTTTTTATTTTGAAACCAGTTAAGTTAGTTGAATAAATATGATAGATATTGACTTATACCTTTTTTGTTTTAGTTGGCATCAGACAGTTGCAAGACTGGAAATGTTTGGGTATCAGCTAAATCTAGTTACAACTTGGTCAACATGGTACCAAAATCTAATCGTATTTCAAAACCAACTCCGATTCCTCTAATGAAAGCTATTAAAAACTCTGTAGAAATTAATGGTAAATTGAAAACGTTTAATTTTTATATTTAAAACTAATTTTATTTATTATAATCTAAAGGTCTTAAAAATGCTCATATCAAAGATGGTGCTGCATTATGTTCATATTTTGCTTGGTTAGAAGAAAACATATCGCAAGGAAATTTAACAGAAATATCGGCGGCTGAAAAATTGTTATCATTTAGAAGGTAGTTTTCATGTTTAAAAAATTATTTTTCTTTAAATAAATACTAGTGTAAATAATTTCTAATAGCTTATTAATTTCATTAGTTTACAAGAAGATTTTGTAAGTCTTAGTTTTGAAACAATTTCTTCATCTGGACCAAATAGTGGAATTATTCATTATGCTCCCACTCCAGAAACTGATAGAAAATTAAGCGTTGATGAAATGTATTTGTGTGATTCAGGCGGTCAATTTTTGTTCGTATTTTATCAATTACCTTATTATTTCCATACTATTACTAGCCTTTAAATTAAGCATTACTTAAATAGGGATGGTACAACTGATGTAACTCGAACTTTACATTTTGGAACACCATCCAACTATCAGAAAGAATGTTTCACAAGAGTTTTTAAAGGCCAAGCAAATTTAGCCATGAGCAAATTTCCTCACAAAATCCTAGTATAATTATAAATTTATGTTTTAAGAATCATTTTTATTGCTATGTGTATTTTGTTTTAGGGCAATTGTTTGGACTCATATGCTCGTAGATTTTTATGGGATGTTGGCTTAGACTATATGCATGGTACTGGACATGGTATTGGCTCCTACTTAAATGTTCATGAAGGACCAATGGGAATATCTTGGAGAGAAATTCCTAATGATCCTGGTTTGCAATCAGGAATGTTTTTATCAAATGGTAATATTTTATTAATTTTAAACTGCATGTGATATTGATTCAATTCATTTTTCAGAACCAGGATATTATGAGAAAGATTTTGGTATTCGTCTTGAAGATATTGTGTTGGTAAAAGATTCAATAACAGATTACAAAATGCCTCAAAGGCCATTTTTACAATTTGAAACTGTTACTTTGTGTCCAATACAAACTAAAATGTTGGTAATTGATTTGCTCACTGATAAAGAGGTAAGAAATATAACAATGAAATAATTATTTATAATAATAAATTAAACATTATTTTCAGATTGATTATTTAAACGAATATCATTCCAAATGTTTACAAACTTTAACGCCGCTGTTAGAGAAATTAGGTGATCAGAGAGCAATTACATGGTTGAAAAAAGAAACTCAGATAATTCAACGATAAAAAATACATAAAACATTTTATTATAATATTAACTGTTTTCAGTTTGTTTATTTCTTTTGGCTAAATTAATTAATTGAACATTGTACCATTATTTTCTATATTAATATTAATATATTATTCTCTGTATTAATTAATACTTTTCTGCTGCATATAATAAAAGTTTATATAATATTAATTTACCAATCTATTGTTTCTTTTCTGAAACTAAAAGTGGGGCTATTAGCACTATAAAATTGCTTATACCATTTTCTATGTGCTAAAAGTGTTGATTCTTGTTTTGAAGCCAAAGGTTTTTCAATGTATTTCTTGTGGTTCCAAATTACTACATCTCTTTCAAACTGCAATTATAATAATAATAAAAAAAAAATAATGAATATTCACTGTTATTAAAAAATAAGATTAAAAACATTTACTAAAATTACTATTATTAAAATATATCCAATTAAATTTTATATGAATGTAATATTACAATTTGTTTTATACTAATATATAGGATAATAATTTATAGTTATCATATTAATACTAGGGTAAAAGTCTACAAAAGACTGGCCTCCTGTAGCCAGGTTCTAATCAATGTTGGTAAGCTTTAACACTATAGTCTATATTTGTTCAACTACTCCACCTATTATTTATAAGTTAAAAAAATATTAATTAAAAATAAAAAATAGAACAAAATATATATTTGAAAATTGAAATGAGTATTGTACTAAACATTCATTATAAAAAAATTAATAAATATATTAAGTATTTAGCATAACATTTAAAATCAAATCTTACCATTACAGATTCCATAAATAAAAGTATTGATGCATATAATGACAAATAAATTGGACAATACACACGATGAACAACTTTTTGAATTAATGGTTCTACAGGTGTGACTGTTTGAACTAATTTCATTGGTCCAAAGCTTGTTTTAAAATTTAAAATCACCAATCCAGGACCAATCTACAATGAGACAAAAGTTTCAAATATTTGTACCCTTGGTTTTATTTTAAATCTTTTACAAAATGTATTGTTTGTGAAAAAAAAAGAAAATATCCAATTTAAATCAACAATTCAATGCTGACTTGGTAATTGTATAAGAGGTATGTAAATGCATACAATTTAATATTAATTATGATTTTTTGGCTCTGATACAGAGCACAATTTTGAAATCATAAATGACCTTAGGGATTCAACTACAAAACTAATTTTTTTAAAGGTTTAGTACATGCTGCTAATGGAAAAACAATGGTCAATGGTAGTTGGTAATGAATGATGGCTAATTTTGAAGTTGAATTTTTTTCATCCTAGAGTCTCTTGATATTTTGTACTCTTCTCTCTCAGTCCTCCTTTGCCTTTTACATACTCGTGGTATTTTTATTTCAATATTAACACTTTTTCCCATGTTGACAACATCATTAAATATTTGATAGTGATTCGCCACAACTTGCATGATAACCATCAAAAAGATAGTGATAATCATGGTAGAAACTAGAAGTATTAGTAATCTGTAATATCTATGCCAAAGACAAACACCTGCTATTCGTTAATCGTCAAAATTTAGTTAATACCAAAGGTTTAAAATACTCGAAAGAAAATAGTAGTATACTAGTTTAGTACATAGATACATTAAACATATAAACACGGCCCACGGGGGGGGCTATAGCCCCCTTAGCCACCCCCTTGGCTACACCACTGAGTTTGAGGGAGTAACCCTTATGGGTCTGTATTATCTAAATAGCAAACCCCTCCAAATGTAAGCTTTAGTTAGGCCTATTCCTAATCAATGAAGAACTTATAAATTAAATTGTAAGATAAGTAGGGTTGGGAATTTCAACTCATTTTGATGAATTAAATCTTTGAACACAGTTCAGTTTAATGAGTTGAATCAATGAATTGACTTTCAATTCTTCCAACTCTTTTATTTCAATCTGAATTAAATCTCGAATGTAAATTCTCAACCCTCGGAATTTGAAGTCTCAGTTCAACTCGCAACTTCCTTTATAAAAAAAAAAATAGTTCATTAGTTTCCTATTATAGTCCACATTTCATTATTCACATGAATCGTTATTAGCCTATCACAATTTCATATTATGAAATAAATAACGATTATATGTTGTCATGGGTTTTTACTCGGAAATCATCTTTGAAATGTATAATATGATTTATTACATTAATTAAATTTTAACACACCAATACCTAATAATATAAAACGTATACGTTTGGCTGTGGCGGGTGTAAGGGGTGGGATGATGGGGGATATATCCCCCCCATGGACTTTTTTTTTTAGTCTTAAATGTTTAAAAATGTATTTAAGAAATACGACGGGGCAGTCACGGTTAAATTGATTGGCGTTAATGAACATACATCAAAACATTCCATTATTTACAGAACAAATAATTGATGAATTTAGTGTAAAAGCCATAAGGATGAATTTCAGCCTTGATTACATTTTTTTTTTTTTTTTGTATAATAATAAAGAATAAAAATTGAAAATAATACATTTTTATTTATGACATCCTCCCCCCATACCAATTTTCTGCGCACGCCACTGACGTTTGGATTTGGAATCTGATAACAACACTGTTATACTGTGGCGTAGGAAGACTTGCTAACGCCCCTGATAAACTGAAAAAAACGCTTTTTAAATAATTAAAATTTTGTCACAATATTTTTTTAACCTTTAATTTTACTAATATTTTTAAATATACAATTTATACTTATATATTATTAGAGTATTAATTTTAAACTTTGATAATTTGCAATTCTCGCTTTATGACGCAATTCATCGATAATTTCTTTATACGAAATTTTTTATTTAAATTTCCTTACGCTATTTTCATAATTTCATCATTAAATTCACACGCAGTGTGTACAAATAGGGAGGGGGTTGTGAATTTGGAAAAAATAAGCATTTTCTGCAGGTTTTTAGTGGGGTAAGGAAGTAAGATTAAGTTAGGTTTATGAGTAAAATATTGCAATTACAAATTAAACTGTTTAACTTCTATTTCATATTATGATACTACAAAAAAAGTATTATACAATCGACTATCGAGAAATTGTAGTAGTAAGGTTATTGATGTTTTAAAGTTGAACGGAATGTTACAAATCGTTCCATATTGTCATGTTATTATTGTTATCAATTACAATACGAATAATATTCATATTTCATATCAATCAGCCGTTTCGTGTGTTCATAATAAACAATTTTTTTATCTGTGTAGAATTTGTAAAAATCTCAGAAAATATGTCGAGGGGGGTTACAACCCCCAAACCCCACCAGTAGTTGCGCTGAATATATACATATTAATGTACTGTAAAAATTAACACTTTTCTAATATAAAAAGTGTACAAAACATCAGTTTCTTATTATACATTTATGTTATTAATGTTACGGCTTTCACTATTATTTGGGGTTTTATATTGATTAATGCTAATTGGATTGGCATTAGGCGATAATAACTATAAACTTTGGACATTAGGTTCAAATTAAGATATATCTCAAGTATCTAATTATATTTTATGATGGTGATTTGATAATAGCAGTAGCAGAGTAAACAGCACTGCTATTTTCTATTAACAATAACAAGTTGCTAATCAAAATTAAAAGTAGTTGCTATTGCTATTATTAAAAATATTATAAAGCTGCTAAATATTATTAAATTAGTCACTCTGTTAATATTTTTATTATGATATTCCTGTACCGATGTTATCACTAACAAAAACAAACATTAAAAATGAAAAATGTTTAGTATATTATTTAATATTTATATTCTTGTTTTATACAAGAGTGACTAAAATAAAGTAAACATAACATTTGAAAGAACATTAAACGAAACCCTGGCTCAAATCGATATGTGGATGAACGCTAACGATCCGTTGCTCGTACCATTGAAATCCGAGTGCGTGATCTTTACTAGTTAATATTTGCAATTGGCAAACAATTTATAATGAAAATGAAAATTATTATTTTATTGTTATCATTATTGTTATATTAACAATATCTCGAATCTATAATTAACTAATATCAATTTTGGGTATTTATTATTTACTATTTAGATTTATTTATACATATTTTCTATTATGGAATGATGAACTTATACAAATAAAACAGCTATAGTAGTCATAACGTTTTTTTTACATAAAATATTGACTGCTATTTGGTATTTGTTATTTGCTATTTTATTAAAGCAGTTTACCACCAATAATATTTAATTTCTGATATTAGGTAATTATATCACAGAAGATAGAACAACCAGAAAAGATTTATATAAGGTTTATCGTAATTTTTTTTTACACAAAACAATATTACTTGAAAAACGTAAAAGGGAATCTTCAATACCTGGTTAATGTGTTATATTTTACAAAATGTCGATTCGGTTTCCAAGATGGTGGTTGTTTGGGACATAAATATACTTACTGTATTGTGAATTTAAATCTTTATGATTATTATTATTTAATGTTAAAATATAATAGTTGAAAATAACCGAAATGAAGTATAACGGGTCAATTTATATGCTAATGAGAGTATACCGTTTAAAATAATATCAAGTTTCTGGCTAGAGGCACGTGTATCCCAAGTTGGCTAACCCTGTTTTAGAGGAAGATGAGAGTCAGTTTGGATTGGAATATGAGTATTTTTACCTGATCTGCTGTAACATTCATTTGAAAAATGACAAAATTTTTAAACACTTTAAGTTTGTGTTCCAATTTTAGTTTAGACAAGTGCCATTGGTCTTTATCGGCTTTCCATTCGGCTTTCCATTTATGGTTGCCCAGAATATTCCACAGAGATGTATTGGCTTGAGCTGCATATTGGCCTCCTAGTGCCATGTCACCGTGCAAAACTGATAAATGCGCTACATCTGCACCATTTTCTGGAATGTCTTGTACGTGTGCATTCACATAGTGTTCACTTCGACCACGATAAGTCCAATTGCTAATCATTTCATCCCTAGGAGGATACCATGAGGGTTTTTCATTTTCTGAATGATACCATACAAATATGAAACCGTTTGCCTCGAACGACTCCCATTTTTTTACCGATGTTTTGGTTAAAATTGTATCTGCACAAACCGAAATGTTTGTTTGTATAATATGAATACGATAATAACTAATATAATACTGTAATTCTAAATTTGCAACATTTTTTTCTTTGTTAACAAAAAACTATAAATCCACCAATAATTATAGAATTTAACTTTAAGCTTATTATTATTAATATGAATTTTAATCTATTTTAAAACTTAAGTATACCATCTGGACAATCGTTTTGTTGTATTTTGTTGACGCATTTTCCATCTGTACCATCAAATTTCCATCCGTGAAATGGACATTGGAGATTGTTTCCTCTAACTACTCCTCCGATAGCCATATTTGCACCCAGATGTGGGCAGTAAGCATCTAATATATTGATGTTGCCATTGGACGAACGAAATACTGCGAAATTTTCTCCTAAAATTAATATTAAAACTAGCTTATAACAAAGCAGTCATGTGTCTAAATATAGCTGTATATACCTACTGGTTAAATTACATACTTATATATATATATTATAATTTTCATAGTTTAACATATAAAAATTTTAATTTTATGAGCTCTTATATAATTTAGTTAAGTATCAACTTAAAATCCATAAATTATAAACTTTATAGTGGCGTAGAAACATAGACATATATTTTAAATTTTTATCAAAAAAAGTTCGTCGCATACCTAAACACCCACGGATGCTGAATTACTTTCACAGTAATTTTTAGAATTTTCACTAACCTTATTTATCTTCAGTTTGATAATAATACTTATAATAGTAATAATAATAAAATAATAGTAATAAAATATTTTTTTCATTAAACATATTATTTAGCTATTAATAGTTATATTTAAAGAAAAAAATGTATTGTTTATGTTTATCTAATAAAAATCTGAAATCAATTTTTATTATATTCTATAAGAATTTAATATTGGTATTATATTATATATTAATTAATTTTTTACTGTGCCAAGTATAACAAATAAAAAAATGCCATTTAAAGAAATTTGATGATAATAAATTAATCAGTAACAACACTAAAAAAAATTAATTTGACGTAGGTACTCTTAATATATTATACACATCTGTGAGTAAATTTTATTATATTATTTTATTTTATTCTGAAACTTCTTAAAGATTTTTGGTCGTTATGGCGTTATACGAAAGCCGTAAGAAATAAAACTAAAAAAAAAAAAATGTTTTAATTTTATGATCCAAGAGTCAAGGCTTTATTCAATTTTATTTAATGGATGTTAATAGTATAATGTTTAAATTATTAATTCTCCATCTGAAAACACTTGTGTTGTCCAACACAACACGCTTTAGACAAAAATGTTAATGAAATCACTATATCATCCATAATACTATTTAAAAGTATACTTAATACCTATTCAGTAGGTGTTTCAACTATGCATATATTAAGTTTTGTAAAAATAAAATAGATACCCATAGCTGTCACGTATTTCACTTGTTGGATATTAATTTGATCGGAATCTAGGAGTGCAAACCACCCATTTGGGTAGACGGGCGGCAACGCTCCTTTTTTCCTGAGACTCATCATGGATCGTATCAAGTGTAATTTATCTTTCGACGCCCATTGTTTTTGTGTGAAGTATTGTTTATAGCCCACGTCCGCCAATTTCTATGGAAAATTAAAATATTACCATAGGGTAACTCGTTAAATAATATATAATTGTATAATTATTGTATTAATATTTAATATAACATTTATCATAATAAGTACTCTATCCATACCCTTTGTATATCCAGTGGTTTAATCAGCAAACGGTAACTATACCAAAGAGTTAAAAATCCAATAACTCCTATTACCAGGTATTTGGAGTTGAATGTTTCTTTTAAATATTCATAACTGTGCACCAACTGAATTAACAGGCATACGACCAGAAAATAAAGTAGAAATTTTTCCATAATCTAAATCAGAATGTTATTATTATTGTTTGGATGAGTGGTACGAGAGACTGTAGAAACACACAAGATCTTCGCTTCACAATACACATAAACTGCTTGAAGTACCTACCTACTAAGTATCCCTAGGGTGGTAGAAAACACATGTTTACCTACATTATGTAAGATTTGTACCTTTTTTTTACAGAACGTTTTTTTATTGAAATACAAAACATATACGATTTATTGTTTACGAATAATTCATTGTATACAGAGTCATTCTGAACTACTGAAAACAATTTTCTTTCTTCAATAGTAGACGTATTTTTTATTATTAAAAAATTAATTATTATATATTATTATAAAAATGCTTTTATTTTGTTTTAAGTTTCCAGAAATATGTATTATTGGTCAAATAAATAGAGATAAGTATTAACAATTCTAGAATCAAAAGTACATTTACTTTTATAATAGTATAAAATTAGGAAATGTTTAAAATATTTTATTATTATTAATTTACTTAAAATAATCATGTAATAAAAAAATAATAATAACACTACGTAGTTTTGATTTTAAATTTAAATTATTTAAAATAAATTGCATCACTCGGTTAATGGACTAGTAATAATTTAAAATAATCTGTATGAGTGTATCAAAATAATATGCTACGTAATATTTTGCTTCAGAGTAAAACTTAAAACTCGGTGTTGATATTTGGTTCGTTGAGTTTAAATAGTATTTCGTTTTTCAGGATAAAACTAAAATAGGCAGGTAGGTAATGTTAAGATTTAGAACGACTCTGTATACGATAGGAATATGCTTTTCCGTATACATACATATACATAATATATTATATACTTTAGTCATGTAAGTAATAATGACAGTTTAGCAGCTGAGACTACGATGACGTAAAATCATATCGGTCCACATAAGCTTATTATAATTTATAATATTCTATTGAATCTTTCACTGTCCTAATATATATATACTTGTGTATATTTATTCATGACTTCAATCGAGTAAAAAATAATGTATGCATATAGCTGCCGACATAATATGTCAATTCTAAGTCCAATGTATAAATATACACTTTTTATTACACAGCTGTGAGTATAATATTATATTATACATAGAATATATTTAGTATAGTTCAAAAATAATAATAGGTAAAAATATATATTATGAGTATATCATATATATCACACATCCGAACTTGAAAAATTTAAACACGTAGTGCTGAAGTGAGTGTGTATGTGTGTTCGTTTGTATGTGTGTGTGTGTGTGTGTGTGTGTGCGTGTGTGTGCGCGCGAGTGCGTGAGCATGCACGTGTAACAGCAATAAACACGTTTGCAGTGTTAAGGTCAAGGGTAAGGACGATTATGCATTTTAACGAGTAAAAGAAAGAGAATTCAAGTGTAGAGCTGGTTGTATTAGTGTGAAAAAGTAAAAAGAAAGAGAAATAGCGGTTGGCCTATACACCCATGAATCCATGATGGGGCTCGTCGCACGCAGATTTTCATAACTGGCTGGCTGCCTCACTTTATACATATTTATGTGTAAAATATATTATGCCTATCTTCTATAAATTACAATATCACGGGCGGCGTTACTGTTTAATATTCTTACTATCATCCGGCAGGTAAAAAGGTAGGTAGGTGTAAGTGCACGTGTACAAACGCGGTACTTACACACCCTTATGTAAAGGTATAATGCAATCCGTAAGAGCATTGTTATAATAGTGCGTTATTTTTTTTCTTTCTTTCTTTTCACCACCACCCGTCGACAATATGCTCACAACATTTTGATATCCTTTTGAATAATATACACACCATAATTATTACCGTATTATGACGTTCTACACTATAGTACGATAATATATATAATATTCTTATAATGCACCGCAACCGTGTGATGTACAACATAACATTATGCTACCGCACTATCTGTTCTGAACCGTGTGCGTACCATACACGACAAACCCACACGCACTCGGGTATATTATAATGTACTGGATTACGCAACGTGATGGCTAGTGGTTTTTTTGTCGTTCATGCGAAAATCGTTTAATGTGTTAGTCCGGTGGACGAACGCGACGCAAGGAGAGAGAGGTGATGACACTATATAGTAGGCCTACAGAATATTATTTATTTTGTCTTCGTATGATATTATCAGCACCATAGAACTATAGCGGTGTAGAGTACCATTTAAAATTCTAGCGATTTTATTTAGGTGTTATTCTATGTGTAAATAATATTATAAATTATAGCTTAAAAATGTCTCATGGCATTACAGTTTTCATGGTAATTAATATACCCAAAAAATATATAACTCGAAAAAAAAAGATTATTCGTTATTAAATTTTTATTTTTTCAATATATATATATATATATATATATTATTTTAGTTAACCCTGCAATATTTTTCTATTGCTAAATTTATTATACATTATTGCCCTTTCTACGTGTATTTATTTACATCAATAAATATCAATATGGCTGATCTGAAATCTAAAATCCATAATTCATTGTAGAGAAATATGGGACATAAAAGATAGCTTAAAATAATAAGATTCCATTATTTTATTGAAATAAATCGATGATGAATTATAGAAACTAATACAATATATAATTTTAAACGAAAAAAATTGTTATGACTATTCCATGACTATTCTATTTACTATATAATTGAACTAACCTTAAATATAATCTAAGCGTATGCTTACATTTAACGTAACGCTAGTGGATAACTAACCATGGTAACCATTTTTATTTTATTTTTTTTGACGCTAGTATTACAAAAATAAATGTATATGAATGCATGGTATGCAAAAAAAAAAATACAACTTGACGAAATTTGAGACATTCCAACAAAATAACAGTTAAAATAATTATAAAAGTTTTTTTTCCTTATTACCGTATGTTTTTTGGTATGGTAGTAGGGACTATCAAAGGATTGCAATGGTCAAATACCTTCCCCAGAAAACGCAGACCATTTTGCATAAAACCACGTAAAAATCGGTCAGATAATTATTGAGTATAGTAACTCATTCATTTATATATATGTAAATAATAAATAAGATAAAATACATACATATCTATCTAATGAAGTTTCTAGAAACTAAAGAAAACTTTAAAGTGATATATTTATAAAGATACTGGGAAATTATACAGTTACTTAGTATAACATAGTGTAGAAATATTTTTTCAGAGTACTTTCATTTAAGATAAAATCATTTTATTTTTCCATATATTTAATTATTCCTAAATAGTTTTTACATAATCACCATAAGTAAGTACTTATACTCATTTCTGATCGTAGTATAAGTTCTAAAAGTATTCAGTGTTTAGCTTTCAACATTTTTCAAGTACAGTAGGTATGGTTTCGTATGTGTAGTTTCTAATACGAGAATTATATTATACTCGTATTAGACAACTATAGAATCAAGACTAGACCATATG
This sequence comes from Sipha flava, assembly GCF_003268045.1. Classification (NCBI taxonomy): domain Eukaryota; kingdom Metazoa; phylum Arthropoda; class Insecta; order Hemiptera; family Aphididae; genus Sipha; species Sipha flava. The sequence continues at coordinate 501,012 of NW_020273227.1, forward strand.
GTCTAGTTTTGATTCCAATGTATATGAAAAATGGTTAAAACTACCACTAAATGTGGATAGTTTTAACTATATTAAAATTTAATATAGACTATATATTCTTCGAAAATATCTTTAGGACAAAATTGAAACTTAAAACGGATCTGCCAAGTTCTTTATAATGTTAAATTGTTAAACAATTATGAGTGCCCAAATCAATAATTGCAAAACTTCTCAGGAAAAGAAGAAAATGTTTTATGCAAACTCTGAAATTCAAACCAAACATATGGCTAAAAACGTAAAAAGGTAAAGAAAGATACCAACGTTTACAAAGCTTCAAATAAATAGTTTTCATTGATAACAATTAACAGAACGTGGTGTTAGGGTTTCTGGGATCGTACTGAAAACCAAAACCTAAGAATTTTTATAATTTTTTTTTATTAATAAAATTGCATTAAAATCTATACTTATATAACATGAATTTGTTTTGGAGGCAACTACTCATTAGTATCATCTTAATCGGAGAGTAAGCACAGAAAATGGATAACGAGCAGTTTATTGCCAGTGATAGTTAGTAAGTGTGTAGAAAAATAGAAAGGATATCGAATTAAAAAGTGTGCACATAATGAACAACTATTATTAAATATAAATTTGTTATGTATTTTATTTAGCAGTATTTGATATTTTAAATTTTTCGGTTCACTTGTTACATCAAATATACTTGTTTTATAAAAATTTAAAAGTCATGTGGATTTTTTTATACTTATTTTGGTTTTTATGGGCAACCGCTTAATATGGGCAAATAAAACTGGTTTTAAAGTATCCACATTAAGCGGGAATCACTGTTCTCACCAGGGCACCAAATATCACAGTATAGCTGCACATATTTTTTTAAATCAAGCTGTTGGAGGTTTTTTTTTTCATAAGAAAAGGCCTGGCGTTAGAAATGATTGGCTTCTTAAATTTTAACAGCATATGAACATTTTTTAACACTGTTTTCATTATATTTAGCAATATTTTTATTTAGTGCAATACCAAAAATTTGTGAGATTCTTAATTATATATATTTTTTTAAACCGTACTTATAATTATACAATTCTCATTTGTCAACGTGGGTACTGAGAGTTTCAAAAATTAACATTGGAACTAATTTAGAAGCATTTTAATGAAATTGTAATAATCTTTAAAAACTCCGAACCAAAAATTATTAATCATACAAAACAAAACAAGTTATTCTCAACATTTTATAATTGATCTAAAAAAGGAAATTTTGTGCGATTGTCTAATTACAATAATAGATTTTTAAAATATATAATCTTGAAAAATGCTAAGCTTTTATGTTTATTTTTCCCTATGTGAGAATTAAAAAATGGATTAAGCGAATGATTAAAGAATTAAGGGTTACTATGCATCATAATATTTTCATTTATATTGTTTCTATAATTTTAGAATTCCCGAAAAAAATTATCTGTTTAAGCCTTTAAGGTTATCCAAGGTATAAGTTACTTAATTTTTTAAGTAATTAGTTATTACATGTAAATGTTTTAGTACTAATCTATGCTATTTAAAAATATGGGTGCAGGCTTTAATAAATAAAAATCAATATACATAGATACCTATACATAGACTAAAGTGCAGTTCATAGTATTAAAAAATAAATTTAAAACTGATATATTTCTCACTTAGTCATGGTTTAAAAAAAGATTTTATATAAGATATTTTTCTACATAACCAATTCCTTTTATTTTTACTTTCCAGTGTCATGTGAGTTACAAGCAATTTAAATTATTTTCACATAAATATAATTCCCTTTTATCTCATGGATTCTTAAATCTAGATACTAATTTAAATACTAGAATTAATAAAACTCGTTTGAAATAGTTTAACATTAACATATACTTGTGTAAATTAATAGCTAACTTTATTTTGAATACAGATGTATTTCATAAACTAGAGATGAATATGTAAGTAACTTCATAACTTTGTCAGATATATTTTCCAAAACCATTTAGACGTTCTTAATATACGTCAGGAACTATTTAACTATGAAGTATTGTCCAGATATTTATACAAATTTGTATATTAATTGTTTTCAATGTAAAAAAAAAATGTTATAAACGTATGTATAAGCATATAAACATAAAAACTTTATTCTATAATAATAAGTCATATAATTTTTTTTATTTAACTAAGAAACATTTTTTAAATATATTTTTTACTTAACATAGATTCCAACGAGACTTTTGTTTCATAAAGAATTAACTTCATGTTATTTATTAAACCAATATCGTTATTTCATATTTAGTGTATAAAAAACAATTAATCGTACATGCATTTTCTAGTATTATTTATATATTTACATATTAATTGATTGTGAGTTTGCATTACCAGTAGCATAGCTGATAAACGTCATAATCATCCTATACTTTTTAGTATTAACCGTTAATTGTCTAGTATTTGATGAACCGAAAACTATCAAATTATTCACCGTGTATCATATTTTATTTTTATACAAACTAATTACAAATATGTATGTGAACAAGTGTACTCTTTTCATTATACGTGTACATATACTTAAATGTATATTTGTGTAACGTATTCCAATATAGGTGAAAATATATTCAGTTTTACTGATGGTTTTTTTCACTCGAGTTGCCGCTTGTTATTAGAAACAAAAATCGTTGTACAAGTGGTTGTCCTTGGTGGCACTATTATATTCTTTGGTTGTTTGGTGTGCTTCATTATACATCTTTAATCTTGACCTTGGCCACCCTTCGATAGCTTGATTGATTGTAGCCACTGGTCAGTTTTTTACGGTTGATGATGGAGGCTACGTGTATAGACATATATAATATAACAACCCTCGATAAACGTGATCGTCTTTGTATGTTATTAAAACTAATTACTCTGCAGTATTGAAAGTTGTCATGGTTGTATTAGTAGTCAGGGTGTGTTCAAACAAACCTACACAATCTCTATTTTTTAATATCGAGTACAAGCCCAATTTTTATATTCTAATTATGTATAATTAAATGTATTCAATAGACACAATCAAGGTTGTCAATATTTTGATTGTACAACAATAAGTATGCGTTAACGTTTTTTCACAAAAATATATCTATCCATGTATATATTTATTGAAATCTATTTGATATGATCTATTAAATCAGTGGGTTTTGGTGAAGTATGAGTTAAAAAAATTAAGGTGAGTGTTGAAAACGAGAGTACCGAAAAAAATTTAATTAGGACAAACGTTCATAGTAAAACAATGTCAACTGTTAAAGTAAAACGGAAGCGTCATTTTTGCTAATTACGTAGAAAATTTGAAATATTATGAAAAAAAAAAAATTATGTTAATGACTAAAATAAAATACAACTTCAAAAATAGTTGTTGACATTAGTGTTTTGTATATTATAAAAGAGATTACTTGCTTAAAAAATAACTATAATATTAAAAGAAATAGGTAATGAGAGGCATAAACAGTGAATGCTAATGCACACGGTGATGATAGTAAAAACGGCTGAGGCCAAGTTCAAGGCTATGCAAAGAAATGCTTTCATAATAGCAAAAATAAATTATATTATTTTCTACATCTTTCGATTATAGTTAAGGTACCGTTATTGAGTCATGACCACCTATTGATAAATAAAAAGCAAATAGCTTAGTAATAATACCGTAACGGGAGAAAAGATAATTTGCAAATCGGAACAACTATCATAATTGTATGGCATAATGTCAATGACAAGACATAGCGTGGCGGAGTCTTTAATCGGTCGTGGACCATCTGAGAATTGAACGATGAGGCACGCCATGTCTCTGTTAACAATACGGCAATACAATTGAATCTTCTTAACATATTCGTCGAGATGTAGTTATATATGAATAATCTTGTGCATAAAAAAAGACGTTTTTATGGTTTCTTATGCGTTATAAATATCTATTGTGTTCATATCTTTTACGCAGTAAAATTGCTGTTATGTGCAAAAAATAAACACACACTGGAATAACGGTACATAGTTGCTAACATGTCAAGTGTCGATGTTTGTATTTACAAATTACAGGTATTTACATTATTGGAAGAATATTTTATCCCATATCCCACTTTAGAATATAAATATGTACCAACCTACATTATCATATTAGTATATAAGTAAATGTATAATCGTACCAGTTAATTCAAAACATGATTCCGTTCGAAGATTAACACATATTTAACTGAAACAATTTAAGTAATAAGTAGAATAATGTGTTTTCTGTTATTAAATTTTTAATTTGCTATGCCTTGCTTAGAGATATATGTTTTTTTTTATTATTTATTATTATTTTATTATTTAATAAAAACATATCATTATAATATATACTTGCTTTATACAGTGGTATACTTTTATTTTATTTAGGAGCGGAGAATTAAATTGTAAACGTGGTTATAATGTATTAATATCAAAGAGATATTTTTATAACTCCTCGGACGAAAAATTAATATTTTTGTGATTCCATCATAATTGATAAATACTAAATTTTATACACACGTTAAAATATTCATGATGTGAATATTTTTCATTTTAACCATTTCAAAACTGAATTTTTTTTTTATAGTCCTTGGGGAAGGGAATTATCCCAAAACTCCCTCTCATTTTTACATCACTGGTTTTATATATATAGTTATTAGATAATAACAGATAAAGTAGTAAGCAAGTAGGAAAGATATTTAGTTATTAATTTAACATCTAAATTATCTAATTAAATTTTGATAAGTAAAATTCCCAATGCCTACTTCTAATATAATTCATTTTATTATAATAAAATAATTTATCATATATAATAATTCAATAAATTAACATTGTAATAAAATAAATAAATTAAGTATTAGTATTAATGTTAAATACTTATTTTAATTGTAGTTTATACAATTATATTCAATAATATGTACCAAATATTATTAATGTAAATTATATATTCAAATATATTTTTGTATGTTAAATACCTATTCTTAAATGTGTTAATTAATAATATTGATAATATTTTGGCTTATTTTAAACATATTTAGATAAATTTGGTAAATATTTATAAAAGTGAAGATCAACAAGTGGATAAAAAAAAAATATACCGTAAATACTACCAAATTGTAGTATATTACATTTTTTTTTTTTTTTTTGATAGCAGAGCAAAACAATATTTGATTAATAACACATTCATTTTCTTTATGAATTTTCAAATTATTTTGTAAAATAAGTTAACACTTATTAATTTATATTACACTTATTAAATATAGTAAAAAAATATATGTTTATGTTAATAAACTAGGAAAATAATGAATACTTGAATTTCGGTTCTTATCAAATCGAAAAATAATAAATATTTATTTATCTTATTTGTTATGATTAAACGGGCGAACACAATCATAATAGTTATGTGGAAATATCAAATAACAAAATACAGTATATTTTTGTCCAGCGATGAGGCCCATTTTTTGGCTTGATGTGTACGTTAATAAGTAAAATTGCCGTATTTGAAATGAAAATCAACCCGAAGAATTTTTTTATTTGAGGATACGTAAAGTCCAAAGTTTAAGTCTACATAGTTAAAACAGTTACGTTAGATTTAAATCATTTTCAATTAATTGTTTAATAATATGTAAATGTTTAAATATAACAGTAAAGATTTATATGATATGTGAGGCAGATGTAGAATATTACATTTATAACTTTTGAGTCTAAGAAAACGATTTTTAATAGCTTCAAGAGACTGAATAGTACCAAAAGAGTAAAGATACCAAATTCTAGAATTTTTATCTAAAACTGATCGAACAAAAACTCAGTAGGATGACTTAATGCTTATTATATAAATATAATTCATAAAATAATCTGCGTAGTATTATGTTATATACTATAGTTTATACTCAAGTATACACAAGATAAAATTTAAGACTTACAACTACATGTAAATAGTTCATATTCATTTTATAATTTATGTTAACTGTCCAAAAACAAAACTACATTTAAATTAAATTATTAACATCTAAAGATATTTCCCTTTCGTTTATAAATTAAGAGTGTAAACGTTCCCTTAAACGCTATTAAAACTGGGCCACTAGAACATAGCCTTGATGCCTTGATTCATTGTAACCCTTCGAGCATTGTTCAGCTTTAATAATAACCAATTATATATATATATAGTATATCAAATAATAAATGTATAGTAAGATAATATTTTTTCATCTCAGGTCGAACGTATGCAAAGAGGATACAGGATAAAACAGCGTCCAAACCTTTAAGGAATAATAAACAGGTGTGCTGATTGCCTACCGGTTTCACCATATGAATAGAGCGACAGCATGAAAATCATTACAGGATCACAACTAATACTTATGTAAAAAAAAAAAAAATAAAATAATAAAGAAGGAATACAGAGATAATGAAAAAAAAACGAAACTGACTTGTTTTATACCTGTTCCTTGTTTCTACCCTTATGAAAATACAACATGTTATACAACTACAACAAAGATAGGTATACGTAGTAGTATATATAACTATAATGCCTTTTGCTAAAATGAGTTTTTAAAAATCTTATTTGAAAATATTTACAATTCAGTACTTCACATATTTACTGTACACTAACACAATCTAATTAATATATATTAAATGTTATAAATAACTATTCTGTTATAAAATAAAACTATATGTGATCACTGAATAGTAAAAATAAGTTATATAAATTATAATAAATAAACTATAAATAAGTTACTTTATATATTTTATAATAATGTAGTTCTACGAAATATCACTATTATAAATGTCATCTTTATTTAAGAACACTTAATTTTACTTGAACAAAATGTATAGTTACATAATATACTTGGCATATTTAAAAAATATTTAAAACAGATTTTAATAAAAATATTAGATTTGAAGTCGAATTATGTAATCAATATTAATTTTTATATGATAAGATTTTCATTTACTGTAAGTACACATTTTATAGTATGAAAAAAAAATAATTATCCCTATAACTAATAAACTCTCTTTCATATACAGCTCAATTAAGAAGGCAAATCATAAATAAGAGATCACAAATAATACAGGTTAAAAGCGTTAACCATTTAAATCCATTTTTACTATCTAATTTTAGTCAAATATAATTTGAGTAGAACAAAATTTGCTTATTTTATTAGAAAAAACTAAAAAAAGTATAAATTTTACTATAATGTTTTTTCTGGAAAACTAATTTTTAGAGTTATGAAATGTTTTCATAACTCTCTTAAGTTATTGAAAAAAAAATAATTGTCTTTTTAAGTTGATTTCGATTTTTAATTATATTCGTCAAGGAAATGGCAAGTGACTAAGGTGAAATTTAAAAACTTTACTGAACTTAATTAGTTTTAGAATCACTATTTTAATGTGACAGTTATAATTTGTAATAACATAAAATATCAATATGTAGGTAAATGTCTATTAAAAATTATCAATAAACCAAAAAATTATTTTTGATTTAAAAGAGCTATTTATAATTATGATTATTTTTTTTTTATGAATCATATTAAATTAAATTATTTTCCAATATATGTATTACTTATATAATAAAGTTAATAATAAGTTTTAACTAAAAAAGAAAATGAATTAATAATTTTGTTGAACCATATTACATGATCGTAATACTTGGTGTTGTAATAGTTTAATTAATTAATTAAGACGTTTGCAAATTGCGCCCACATTAAGAAGATAATACAAATACTTTAATAAATTACGCCCGAGATTTTTCGGAGTCTAAAATGGGTAGGTATAGTAAATTGCGCCCATAGATCTACTATCTAAGTGATCTTGAATTCATCATTACCTGGTATTTTTAGAGCCAGGAAATATTTGCGATTATTTTAACTATGAATTAATACTTATAATGCCTGAAGATAATCGACTTAGACAATTTTCTTACTATATTTTAAACACATATATTTTATTCGCTGACTTTCCTCCGAATATTTGGGCATAAACTTCCACAACATTAATTCGGACAACTTATGCTTGTGAATCTTTTCACAGTCATTTTAATAAAAGCTTTTATATACATTTCTAAACACCAAATTATTTAACAATACAATGAAAAAACTATTATGAGGGCTAAATATGTGAAGATGATGTATCATTATTATGCAGATAACTTATAACTGTATTTTTTATTATTCAAATTTTTAACCTAACAAAAAATATTTAAAAAAAACTATACCTAATTAATACCATATTAAAAAAAAAAAAAATTAATTTTCGTATTTTTATAAATTAATTTATTCATCTCAAGTAAACCAAAAAAACTTTTTTGGAGGACAGTGATAGTCGCCTCCTCGTGGTGTTCTCTGGGTAATGCTAAATGATTATCACAAAAATAATATTTCTATTGGGCGTAATTTACCATACAGAAATTTGTATCTGAAAAATACAAAGCGCAATTTAATACACAAAACTTTATACCTGAAAAATACCGGGCGCAATTTACAATTGTTTCTCTTCGTTGAACGCAATTTACGTTTGCCCATTAACTATCACATTGTTATTGTAAATCAATAAATCGGAACAACTAAAAAACAAAATCGAGTAATATTTTACCTACCATTATTGGTTAATTAACTCATTCGAACTCTAAAGTATAAGAATAAAATATATGTAAATTATGTTGTATCCCGTGGTCTATTATTGGTATGGTTCTATTTCTTTCGGTATCGACCGAAACAGTTACATACGACGCATTTCAATTTCAGGTCATCGAAATGAGTTCATAATAGATAAAAAATTCAATTCAGCTAAATTTTTTCAATTAGTAGTATAAATAATGTGTAATGTTTAAAATAATTAATATTATTCTAGGAAAGGAAATGGAGAATCATTCAGTTTACATCGCAAAATATGTATAAACCGATAAAACATCATGTAATAGAAATATATATATATACACATCTTGGATTATTTTATTTGAATCGTAGACGTCTATAAAATGGTATACGTAATATTTCACCATGTACTATGTTAGATATTTTGTTGTACCCGCACAGCAAAACAAAGCGCTGAATTTGTGTAAACATTTACGAAATTATCGTGTGTGTGTTCCTAGGATTTTAGCACGAAACCATTTAAAAACTTCTACGTTGAAATACTACTTTGGCAGGAAACACACGCACAAAATGTTTAAATGTTGAACGGAGTGCAAGTGTTTATAAAATAAGAAGGCAAACGCGCCGTGCCTAAAGTCGTACCGGTGTTATTAGAACTTACCTGCACTATTCCGGTTTGATGAGTCGACAAGAGCAGCACAAAAAAGGAGGTACGTGTTACAAGTCCATCGAAAACGGGTTGGCCGTTGCAATACTAACTGCGACTAGTATGATGATGATGGGTGCAATAGAAAAAAAAAAATCGAACATTAACCACGACGACGATGCATTCTACACGCATTATTCAAATGATGCCTTAACAATATTTAAATTTTTGTTTTTTTTTTATTTTTCCCCCTTCTCCTCCGTCCGAACCCTACCTCCCCTACCAAGGTTCTGCTATGTTCGCGTTACAGAGCTGAAGAGGCGAGATGGCGGTTGAAGAGCAACTGGAAAACCCGAACAAAGTTCTATAATTTATTCAAAGACTGATGCGACGTGCTGTCAGCCGACCGCGCTCGTTAATGTTTATGGTTTTCGGGTTTTCGGCGCGACTCGACATTTTTTTCTTCGACAAGGGAAAAAAACGAAAATAACATAGTAACATTAATAATAATAATGATAATAAATAAATATAAAAATAAATATGTTACGCGTATAGTAGCCCATAAACGCATCGCTCTTCGTTAACCCCCTCGTAAGCCGAGTGGCATTGCAACGCCGCCGCCGTCGCCGCCGGCTTCACGTGCTGCTGCTACAATCCAACCTAACCCACAATATCACGGCGCGCACCAGCTGAGCCGCGGCAGTGCATCATCAGAGCGCTGGCCGCATCTCTCTCGTCCTTCTTCTCCCTCGTCCAACGCCGTCTCCTCCTCCGCCGTCACGCGCTCTCTCGCTGTTGGTTTCCGCCGTTCAGCCTACAGCCATCGCCCGACACAACCGCATCGGTTGCGGTGGTGGGAGGCGCGTTACCACCGCCGAAGACGCAGCGGATGAGTGGTCTCCGGGGGCGCACTCGCGCATATAGGACAGCCGGCGGTTGGCGGCCGGCACAGAGTGGCTATGGACACCGTGTACAGGGTAGTGGCCGCTGCCGCAGGTACCGACGTCGGTTCCGTTGCGCTGGTTATGTTGATTGTGCTGTGGGTCTCGTACTCCGAGCCCGGCTGGTGGCGTCCATCGCCGGCCGCGCCGCACCCTGTGCTCGACGGCCCGAAGGCGTACCCGATCATCGGGGCCATGTACGTCATGGACGGGCACCGGGACCGACCGTTCCGGCGGTTTACCGAGCTGTCCCGCCAATATGGGCCCGTCTACGCCTTGACCATGGGCTCCGTGCCGTGCATCGTGGTCAACGATTACCCGTCCATCCAAGAGGTGCTCGTCACCAACGGTTCCAAGTTCGGAGGCCGGCCCGACTTCATGAGATACAACGCGCTGTTCGCCGGTGACCGGAACAACTGTGAGTATAATTCATCTTCAGTTGACCATATACAGTTCTGTCTGAAATTTACATAACATTAGGTATGTCGACGAGTTTCTATACGAGAATTGACAATGGTTTTATAAAATTCGTTAGACTTACCTTATTACAGTATACGTTTACTATCGACCATCGCGTTAGTTTTACTTCGTTTAACAATTATATTATAATAGATACCTTTCTTTATAAACCATAATGTTATACGCTCAACTCCATTCACAGTTCTGATAAAGTTTTTTTTATTTAGCTCCAACTATCTAATAAATTATTCATTCTTAACACTTAATCTAATCAAGAGTTATTTGTTTTTCATGAAATTATTTGATTTAAAAACAAACGGATTTCATTAAAATGTATGTCAATTTTTTTTATTAACTTATGCACTAAGATTTACAGTATAAATATTATATATTATACTATATTTATTAATTATTAAGGATTTAGTATGAGTTTATAGATAATAAATAACAATATGCAGCTTAAACTATGGTAAGTATACGTTATTCAATAAACTTTACAAATACTAATTAATAAACAATAATTATCTGTTAACTTTAACTTCAGTGTAACTATCGTGTTACATAATAAATAGTTGTCCAGTGTGATAAAGAATTAGTAGACCACTAGGACAAATGTCCTTACATTTTTAAACATTTTTATTTTCCATAATATTGCATTTATTTTATTTCAAAAAATTTTAAACTTAATTTTGTTAACAAAATAGTTAGTATTGCACATATAAATATTATGTACCTATATTATAAAGATATTCTTAAAAAAATAAAAAAATTAAAAAAACATAAATGTCACAGTAAAAATTTTTTTCTTTTAAGTTCCATATTATAAATGTAAAAATATGTGATATCTAGTCAATTCAATAGCTCCTAGTCAATTTTTCGTATTACAGTACAAAACAATAGTTATCAATACTCATTACTTCAAATTAAATTTATATATTTCCAATCTCAAACATCTAACCATAATAGTGATATTAAATTATACAATGATAAATTACTTTTTAGGTATTTTTATTAAACAGTTGTACAGTGTACATTTTTAAATGTGATAAAAATTGTAATTTGTTTATTATTTATTACATGTCAGTATATCTCGTAGATTTGTTTATAGGTAAATTTATTTTCCATTACTATATCACAGCTACCAAAGAAGCAACAACAGCAGAAAATGACTTTTTTTACTGGTAAAATTCTTATAATGGTAAATTATTTTAAAATTTGTTGATAAAAGTCCAAAAACTACCGTTAATCGAATTTTTGTTGTAATTAAAAATAACTTTACAGTTAAAAATAATTACAAACATGGTAAAATTAAAAAAATCAAATAATTCCCGTTCAACTATTATAATTCTTAGATTTAATCATTTTGAAAAATCACCAAATCCTGTGCATTTATCACATTTAAATTCATATAATATACATAATTGAAAATTATAGTTAGTTAATGCGTGATAATTATTGATATTGTTTCACTTGCTCATACAATCTCAACAAAAACATATTTTTTCTAAGAATATATTTCAGCTCAGGGGTTCGAGAATAGGCAAAAATGATACACATATGTCGTGCAACTAGTTGAATGTCATAATTAATTAACCTAACCTATCTAACTTAATGCATATAAAAAGGTTTACTAATTTTTGTTGCCGATCTTTGTTGATTAAAAATAATAATTTTTGGTAGATATAATTTTCCACAAAAAATGATTACCAAAACATTTTTACAAAAAAAAAAAAAAAACAAACTGTCAGTATTATCGTATCAGTTTTACATTAGATAAACAGGGAAATCAAAAATTATGTTTAATGATTTTCGTTAGAATTGATGAATATTGATAATATATGTATAGAACCTTTTGTTTATCATTGTAAATGAAATACTATACATTTATAATGAAATGTTTGTATTTAGTTGGGTATTATTATCAATTTCAGATTAATTCTTAATTTTAATAGTTTTCAATTTCGAGTGAAATGAAGAGTGTGTTTTTTTAAAGTTACATAGTTTTAATATGTTTATATTAATTTCACAAAAAACTGTAAATGTGCTTCAAAAGTTTCTCACCGCGAATTTCTAAGCAAAAATTGTCAATTTGGTTATATTTTTTAGTCATTCAAATATTAAATCTTAAAAAAAGGTAGAAACAAAATGATTTGAATTTAAAAAAATCAAAGTTTATGCTTTCTTAAATAAAAAAAAAAAATGTATGCTTTTTAATTATAAATGTTAAACATTTTATTCGTTATTCATAAAATTTTTTTGCACAAACATAGACATTGATTTTAGTAAAATACATAATCAGATATATATATATATATATATATATGACCACTTTTTATATTTAAAATTTAAGCAGTATTACTATGTATAAGTATTTTAAGACAAATAAAATATTAAAGAATAATTTTTTTTACATATTTAATTATTCTAGTTATAATAGAAAATAAAAATAATTTTAAAAAGTAGTTATACATCGAAATGTATTTTTTTTTTTTTAATGTTTATACAATTTAAATTTTGATTTCAATGTTATTTAATCATACAGATTAGAATTTTTAGAAATTATTCCTTATGGTATAATATCCATTCTTCTGGTTTATATATTTTTCTTACATTTTATAAGTGTTGAAATTGAGACATATAATAAATTACAACTTATTAATTTTCAACGAATTGTACTATATTTAATCAATTTATTTGATTACTTAGTGAAAAAAATAACTATTTTAAAAACAAGCATATCATTATAGGAACAACTAATAGCTCTTTTGCTTTGTTTGTCAATTAAAGAAGTTAATTTTAAAAATACTTTATACGAGTAGGTAAAAAATTAGAAAACAATGTAAATTTTAAAATGCTTTGTTAGTAAACACACAAACCTACTAGTATTTCCGACTTCCGTATAAATCTAAGACTACTGTTATCCACTTATTTGTCTTCGAAGGTATAGATATAGGTACTAATACCAAATGACAACAATAATTAATAGGGAGAGAAAGAGATGAGTTGTATATTATTTTTTTATCCACATAAATGAACTTAAAAAATGGGGAGCAGCATATTTGGGAGTATAACATTACTTTTACCTGAAAATTTAGAACACGTTTGGGTACAGATGCTAATCACTAGGGAACGGATTTAATTGTAATAAAAAACCCAAAATATGTACTTATTTTTATTGAAATATGTAAAAAAAAAATCAAAATATGTAATAACTGCTTAGCAAAAAAAAAATAAATATAAAAGTCTTATCTCTTATCTAATTATTAAAATAATGTGAAACTACATATTCTCTAAGATTTAAAAATGTAAAATGTCGTAAAATTACAATGTATATATTTTGGATCCCTCCCGAAAAAAATGTCTAGATACGGCCTTGATTTTATGATTACATTTATCTAACTGCTCACAATTTAAGAGAAACGAACTATTAGGCTCAGAACTAAGCTTACCAAAAATAACATTACCCACATATCTACCATTCGCATCGGTTGACTCTTCAATAGAAACCCAAATGGATCCATTCTGTATATTTTGTCAAATTGATGTCAAAGTCTTCTCATAAATTAAATTTACATATTTTTTTCTTATTGTATTTTTGTCTGCAATTGTCTTCTTTCCAGTATATTGTTCTAGAAAATCCTCCAATGCTGGATTTTTTAGTTTAAAAATTGGAATATCAGCACGATTGCTCGTCATAAATCAGTATAAAATGTTGGCGAATTATCATCAGAAGTGTAGAAGGCGAAGATGTTAAAAATTATTGCTTAAATTTATTTTGACGCTCTTTATGTTGTTTATGTTTAATACTAGAAATATATTGACTTATTTGAAAGCGCTGGCATAGGCCAGTATCAATAGTGATACTGATTTTTCACAACATTTACAGTACAAAACTTTCCCGTCGCTTTGAAATGTTTCATTCGGAAATTCTTTTAATATGCGGCAAGTTTTAGCGTTCAGACGTTCATTAAGTTCAATTCAAATTTTGATTTCTTATCGAAAATAATTTTATTTTATTTGTTATAATATTTTTGACGTGGATGTTTTTCATTTTTTAAAAATTATATGTGAGAAAAAGTGCGTTGCGATTAACGATTATAAATTTAGTAAATTTAGAGAAATCAAAGATAGGTACAACTAAAGTTTTACGTTGCCCAAATCATTATACGGATTAATAATTGTCAATAAATAATGTCAAAATTTGTATCAATATGTAACATGTATTATTTTTCTAAATATGTAATGTATCCAAACGTGTTACGGATAGGTAGGGGGATGGATAGTAATCGATTATTATGATAACAATTAAGACAATATTAAAATTTAAAATAATATAGCTATTTACGAGTAATAGGTAAGTATTTTTTGATATGATAATATAGATTCTAAATTTCATAAAATTAAAAGCACGGAAGAGGCAAATCATTTATGTTTCTGCGAATTTGCTGAAATAAAAATATTGCCCTTTATTTCTTACTTAATTAGAGTACTACATAAGAAACCACATCTCATAAATTAATCCATCTGCGTTTTTCCTATTCACTAGGTACATATAATTAGAGGAAATGTTTATACTTGATAGTATATTTTCAATATAGTATCCATTGTGAATCTAAATAATATGCAATCCAATAACAAGCAAACATTAATTACAGTAAAATCTTATTTAACTATTATAAAAATTATAATTTCACTTTAAAGTTTAATTAAGTCTTTGTTTTGAATTAAGTTATACTTCAAAAAATTAATATTAAACTTAATAACAATTTGGTTATTGGATTAATTTCATTAAAAAATGAACAATTGCTTACCAGTATTCGATTTCGTAATATTTTATATCAGAAATTATTCATTAAAGTTGTATTTTTTATGTAGAAATACGTGTTTGATTTTAATCTACTTCCGTTGCGCATAATTATTTTTTTTCTTATCTATATTTTGTTGAATATCTTGATGATAAGATACTACTCACAGATCTTATACCATCAAAAATCGGATTCAAGCTTAAAAATATAAATTCATTAAATACAAAAATAACAAATTCTGAAATGTTAATTTAAATGAAATGTTATTTTTTGCGAATTTCGAGTAAACTTTAATTTTGGTTGGTTAAAAATAGTAACTTCAAACCTTTGAGTAATACAAATATCAACTCTTAAGAATTATATTTGAAAGAATTATGAATTTTTAACTACAAATTTCAGTCAAACAACAATAAAACAGATGATTATGGTCAAGTTTTGCAAAATGTAAACATCCAAATTCTTTTATAAAAATTTGTGTCTATGTATATTCGATATGTTAGCATTGAAATCAGCTTATTAGGAGTATTGCGTTATACATTTTTCGTTTATTAAAATGAAAATAATGGCACGATTAACATTAAAATATTTCGAAAACCATGTACCACCTTATATAGGTACTATTTTTATTTATTTTTAATTTACATAATACGATTTTTGAAAACTTCCATAATAAATTCCGAGTTTCTTTGTAATTTTTGTAATTTAATCTAAGTAAATGTATATAGCAAATACTTACGCAAAACAAATCAACTGAGAGGGTGGTGGTCGTAGACATGCGACGCGATCATGATGGGAACCGTTTGTTTGAAATGTTCTAGCGCTGGCGCTGTGCGACTGGTCGTGGTTACAAGAAACAAGACGGAAAATAGCTCGAATGTACTGTTCGCCGAAAGTGTGCTCGTCCAATTACGGGTTGCTGGATTCGATAGCATCGTACGAGGTGCGCGCGTTACTTGGCTCGTTGACCGCGGCCACGGCGGGTGCGTCCGAGCGGACGGTGCAAGTGAAACCGATGCTGATGATGGCCAGCGCCAACATGTTCGTCCAGTTCATGTGCTCGAAGCGGTTCGAGTACGCGGACGCCGAGTTCCGGTCTATGGTGCGCACGTTTGACGAAATATTCTGGGATATCAACCAGGGCTACGCGGTGGACTTCATGCCTTGGCTGCGGCCGTTCTACGCGGGCCACCTGAGAAAGCTGTCCGACTGGTCGGCTCACATCAGACGCTTCATCATGGAAACGGTCGTCTTGGAGAGGAGCACGTACGCGGCCGCGGCGACGGGCGGCGGCGGGACGGACGCGGACGACGACCAAGTGCCACGTGATTTCACCGACGCGCTGCTGATGAGCTTGCGCACGGAGCCGGGCCTGAGCATGGACCACGTGATGTTCGAGCTTGAGGACTTCATCGGCGGCCACTCGGCCGTCGGTAATCTGGTCATGCTCGCGTTGTCCTTGCTGGCCATCAACCCGCGCGTGGCCCAAGCCATCCGGGACGAGGCCCATCGCGTAACCGGCGGCCACCGTGAGGTCCGCCTCTACGACAAGCCCGACATGCCGTACACCGAAGCCACTCTGTTCGAGACCTTGCGCGTACTTTCGTCTCCTATCGTCCCTCACGTGGCCTCCGAAGACACTACAATCCAAGGTAACAGAGCATTTTTGTACCAATTCCTCCACCCATCTCTCTTATCCCTTAACCTTGGATACTTCACGCCATTGTTCTCACGGGTTATGTGTTGCGTGCACTGTGCTGCACCCGTGTACTATTGATTACATTATTATACGTATCTATTCGTTTTTCCTCGCGTAGGGTTCCAAGTTAAAAAAGGCACGTGCGTGATCATCAACAACTACGAACTTAACACCAGTCCTGCGTACTGGGACCTACCAGAAGTATTCGATCCGAATCGGTTCATACAATATAAACCCGACGGTATGCCTTACATTAGAAAACCAAAACACTTTTTACCGTTCAGCATTGGCAAGAGGACGTGCATCGGACAGCAGTTAGTCACCGGATTCGGGTTCGTTATGCTAGCCGGTATACTTCAACAGTACGAAGTAAGAGCCACTGATCAACTGACGATACCCGAAGCGCGTATGGCTCTACCGCCCGATACGCACCCCTTGATATTAAGACCTCTTGATGTATCTCAATAAGATCCGAAGGTCACATTCATCTCACTCTAATCTTCTATATCTCTGCCACTAAACTAAATCAGTATATTATGATTATCTTTGTACTTTTAATCGAATAATATTTGTTGTACATACATAAACACAATTAGATTTCATTTTACAAGACTGTTTGATTTACATTATTGTTTATCTTGAAACTTTACAATTATAATATTATCCGGCATGGTCGGTGTTATAGGATGTGATGTGATATTGTTTTTTTTTTTTTCAAGTAGACTGAAATTCATTGTTTAGCTGGGTTCCAACACTGTCTTATATAATTATAATATTCAGTAAACTGTTAATTTAAATTTTTTTTATATAAAGTAGGTATACCAACTATATAATTTTAGATTTTATTTGCACTTTTATCATAAGTATAAAGTATTTATTAACTTATAAATGAAAACAAAACTGATGTATTAAATAACTTTTTCCGCAAACTCAATATGCGTTTTATATCAAATTTAGTTATTTTATATTTTAAATTTAATTTCGTGTAAAATTAATAAAATGTTCAATTTAAGTTCTTTGAAAACATTTTTAAATATTCTTCATTTTATCTATAATGGATATGTGTATCTATCAATAATTTAAATTCTATAAATATTATTGTAAAAATATACTAACAAAATAAGTTCTGAAATTTAAAGAAAGTCATAAATTAAATGAACAGAGGCATTATTTAAAGACTAATGCAATAGTTTATGTTTTATTATTTTATTATTTGAATATTGAAAATAATTCATTTTATTGTTTTTTTAACTTTCATAGGTCAAACTAAATTGACTTATTTAGAATAATTTTTAATAAATGTTATATAAATTTGTCTGATTTTTGCACAGGTGCCATAAATTATTAAATTTGTGTTTATTAAAATAAGGAATTGATGGCAATATTTTTAATAGGATATCATATAATAGGTTGGCAGATTTACATTAACTTCTTAAAAATATGCTCCTGACTTATGAAAGTTCCTGGTTTTAAAATAATTTTAATAAATATTTAAAAAATATATATTAATAAAAATCAATTTTAGTATATTTATACATGAATACATTTTAATATAATAAATAAATAGAACACAAACATGTATATGGATTTATTTAATTGCTTAAACATTTTCGTTTTATAGGTTTATACCATTATCAATTTTTCATAAGATAAAAAAAATATTATTTTAAAAATTTAAAATTTTTATCTGTAATATTTTTAATTTTATAATTTTAGTGAAACGAACTATACAAAATGGAGTAGTAATAATTTTAGTATCATCTGTAATTTATTATAATAATCTTACATTTAATATTAAAGACAAAGAAGGCAGGTAATATCTATATTAATTTATAAAGACGAAGTCGCTGACTAATGGAAAGAATATGTAGAATCCTTTATGAAAATAATAAGTAATATAAATTTAAAGGTCTTCTCAGACTAGAAAGTGAAGACTCTTAAAAATGAATGACGATGATGAAATCGAAAACTGAATATATCTTAAACCTATCCAGTGACCAAATAACATAAAAACAGAACTATTTCAGTACCTATTTCAGCAAG
The DNA here is from genome assembly GCF_003268045.1 of Sipha flava. NCBI lineage: Eukaryota > Metazoa > Arthropoda > Insecta > Hemiptera > Aphididae > Sipha > Sipha flava. The sequence continues at coordinate 520,178 of NW_020273227.1, forward strand.
ATGGAACAAAACATTGAAATTATTAAAATTAATACATGAAATATAAAAAAAATTAACACAATATCACAAAAGGTTCACTGATATTATTACCTACTTAAAAAAGCAGTGTCAAATCATTGCGATAGTTAATTAATCTTATCATATGCTTTCAAACTGCTGACCATAATCAAATAAGTAAAACATTGGGAATGTAATCAAAGTACATTTGTATTATGACCAGTATGATTTTCGAAAAATCAAAGGAATGAGGGAAGCAATACTAAAATTAAAGATATTAATAGAGAAATAATTAAATAGATAAAAAAAAACTTTTATGGCTTTAATTTTATAAATTTAGGAAAAGCTTTTAGTAATATACATTTTAAAATACTATTTGATTTAATGGAAGATGTTAGCATAAATATTAAGAATATAAATATTTTATATGGAGTACATAGAAATCAGGAAATCAAAATTAATTTAACTCTACAATAAAAATAGCTAGTACCTATGAAAAAAGAGGTGAGGTTGTGGTGCTTATTGTCATCCTCTTTATCTAATATGTATGGTAATCGAGCAATAAGGAATATAAAACCAAAGCTAGATGAGAAAAGGATAGTAGGTAGTTATAAGAGCAGTCCTAATATTGATGCTACAATTGACGAATTAAACAGTTTTAGTGGCTACATCAGGAGATTTAGATTAAAAGAAAACATTTAATTAAAATGTATATTTAGAATTATAGCAATAATAAATCTATATAAATATAAAATTATTAGCATTATATGGATGTGAAACATTGATTTTAAATAAAAAAAAAGATGGAAACATGCTAGAGGTTCTATTTATATGAAGCTGGGAAAAAATGGAAAATATAATATAAAAAGAAATTAAGATAAAAAAGAAATTTTAGATTTGGTAAATAAAAAAATAATTTTGCTAAAATGTATAAGATCAAGTATATAATACTTATACACTGAGACATAAAAAGAAACTCTATACCTACCATCATATTAGATTTTAATAACAAGAAGGTATTAATGTTAGAAGACAAATATGGGAAAAAAGCCAAGTATATAATACCTATATGAATCATTCATCAAAAAAAGCAAGAAACAAATTGTAAAAACAACTCAAGAATAAGACAAATGCAAAAGAAATGTGAAAAAATTATTTTATCGCAAACAATAATTATTAGGTACCAACAATTAAAAAAATATATATTTATCTTAATGCAATGTACTTGTATACATTTAGTGAGAAATTTTTGTATGAGTAGTATTGAAAAATTAAATAATGATGAAGCAAACCACATGAATTTCGACTGCAGAGTCATTAGACTAAGAATTTAATCTAAGTCAAGAATAAAGTCAAGAAAAAGTCATAAAATCCTAAATAACTTTTATTTTTCTTAAAAAGATCAAGGTATTATGTGGTATTTGATTTTCTAAATGGTTTCTGGATTAACCTCCCATTAACTAATATGTGTACTAATACATTCATAATACAGCATTGCTACATCTAAATAAAAAGTGAAATTAATTAATAAACATATTTACATATTTATGGAAATTAAAGATTAATTGTCAATATATATATATATATATTACTTTATTGTTTTTTAAAAAAATGTTGTGGTTTTATTAATTTACTTTTAATTGGATTAATTTTTTTTATCCAAAATTCTATTATAAACTATAGAAGAAAAAAAAAATATAGAAAGAAAAAAAAGGACAGAAGTATTTTTTTTACAAATAATGCATAATAGTAAGTACTGCATTTATTTTGTTATTTATAGTAAAAATTTATCTTATTTTACATGTTTACAGTTAATTATTCTCATAGCAGTAATTAAATAAAAACAAAACATTTAAACCATAATATATAGAACATATTATTTTTAATTTTATTCAAGCTTTAATGAATACAAAATCTACTAAAGCTGCTATTTAAAAAAAAACTAATATTTTTATACTTAATAATTCAGTTTTATGTACAAAACATTTTCTAAAATATGTATATTTATGTATAACTGTATTAACTTTATTTCAATGGGGACCAGAAAATATCTTTATTTAAAAAACATTTTCAAATAAGGAACAATATATTTGCTCTTGTATTCAACTTTAATTTCTTCAGTTTTTTAATTAAGTTCACATAGTATAATATAGTAAACAAAGTCTAAAAATTATTTATTTATTTTTCAGGTCCAAATGAAAAATAATAATTTTACCTAAATGTTAAAATAAAACTAATATTAACAAATACAAAATTGATTTAGACAAAAATAATCCATAAAAACATATACTATGTAATATATTTGTATAAATGTAATTTTACCTATTTCAAATTTCCCATTTTGACTTATCACAATAAATTTTATTTTATTGACTTAGAAACAATAAATAAAAAAAACTATTAAAAGTTTTGATGATATTTTTAAAAATTTATAATAAAAGTTCAAATTATAATTTAATCAGAAATCTAACCTTTATATTAAATTTATTAGAAAAATAATTGAATGTCACATTTTAAAATAAATACACTAAATTAATAATAAAAAAGGAACTTAATTAAGAACTAACTTAAATAATATTACTATCTATCCACTGTAATATCACTGGTGGTAATCTATAATATAGGTTTGAAGCAGCTTTCATTTTATCCAAATTGACTGATGATTTGTACAGTCGATATTCTTTTAAAATATTTTTATTCTCAATAGCAGTAACAGGTTGAATTAATTCCATAATCTAAATTTTTTAACATACAATTGAGAATAAGTAAAGAAGTCAAAAAAAAAAAAAAAAAAAATTCTATGCAACTTAACAGATATTCTTTCGAAAGCTTTTATAATAACTTGTCTTTTAGTTACAAGCAATGAAGAGTTGCGTGATGCAAATTTACAGTAGCGAGCATAAATCATTTCAAAATTAAATGGTTCTTTATTATAAATTTCTGAATGATGACAAATTGAAATCATTAAACATAGTTCTAATACTGATAGGCCTATAAAAAAAAGAAATTATACAATTTATTACTCTAATAACAAGATTTCTAGAAAATTACCTAGTAAATTAACCAGGGTCAAATCTTGTTTATATAAAGAATTAAAACTACAAATCAAATTTTCAACCATCAGCATTTTATCTTTTGATAAATTTGAAAGTGCCATAAACTGAAATCATACAAAATATTAGTATTTTTTAATTAAAAAAAAAATATATATATATATATATCTAATAACTTGAGTACTTACAACAAGCATGTTTAATTTTGTATTATTATTACTTAATTTTAGGAGATCGTTCATTAAATCTTGTAATTGTGGATCTGATATCAACAAGTTAATATTGTTATTCCAGTTTTTACGTACATCAGACTCTATTTTACAATCTTTACTTAATTGAAGTAAACATTTTAATCTTCCTAATAGTTCATGAGGTTCAGAAGGGGGTTTTATCATCAAAATATTATGGGAAAATCTGGATTTTACTCGTTTTTCCAACAATTCAATAACATCAATACGTGATGACACACCAATAATACTTAATGGATTCTAAAACATAGGATGCATAAAATAATACATAACTAACAGCATTTAATTAAAAAAAATACCTGTTGAGATTGAACAGCATCAAATAAGTTATATAATAATGTTTGATTCGTATGAGAACAAAACATATCAAATTTATCTAATACCATAATAATTGATTTTGAAGCCATTTTATTTCCAGCTCGAAAACTCTCCAGTAAAAAACATATATTATCTAAATAAAATCATTAATATTAAACTGAATTAATACATACAATAATTATTTATTATTTATAAATATAGTAATAATAATTATTAATTTAAGTATAATTTCAACAATTTTTTTCTCTGAATAAAAATTGAAAAAAAAGGATGTTCCACAGTACAATTAATATATCTTTAACTCCCTACATTCTTGTACAAAAAAATTATGAATAATATAACATTAAATAATCATACAAAATTTGTAAATTTATATTTGATATCCATATATAATATGATATAATATATCCAGAAACAATATATACAATTAGAACATTTAGAAAAGAGTTAATAATTTACAGCAATAATCAATAAATAACCATAATGTAAGACCAACAGTAATACAATATCAGTCAATCATGCTGCAACAAGATGACCTATATCAGTTACACTCAGAGAATACATCATGCATAATTAATTTTAATATTGAATTAAATTAAGACAATTTTTTACTTTATAGTACTAAAATATTACAAATAAAATTTATACTTAATACTTTTATAGAATATGGTTAATATTGATAAGATTTTTTAAGAATACAAACCAGCGTAAGATCCTTCAACATAAGCTCCATCCAAATTTTTTATTTGAAGTTGTTGAATAATACTTTTAAGAGCCAAATTATCATCTGTATGAATAAGACCATTTAACATTACAAGTGTATGTGAATCAGGTAAAAGTTCTTTTATTACAGATTCTATTAACTGGAAATAATAATATATTTAAATTAAAAGGTCAAATAACAATTGAAGCGCTCGGCCGAACAACGGGACAAGCGCCAATCTCGGCAATATTACGTTTATCGATGGAGTATCGGGGCACGAGTACAATTTATTGTATATGTTCACTACCGCATTGAAATTCCAATAAAAATAGATTAAAAGGCAATAATAAGTTTAGTTTTAAGTCGTGGAAATGGTCCGTAATATTTTAAACACCTCCATTGTAAAATGCGCTCAGTGGCACTTGTCCCGTTATTCGGCCGAGCGCTTCAATTGTTAATAGTATTATCTGTATAATGTATTACCACAGATTTACCACAACCTCTAGGTCCAAGTACTATTACAGAGTCACTTTCTCCATAATCAATAGTTTTCTTAACTATTTGTAAAAGTTCACTTCTTTCTGTATCAAATCCATAAAGCTGATCATTTAAAATTATTTTTTTCTTTATATTTTGTATACAAATACCAAAATCAGTTCCCATAATCTATAAAAATGTTATTTATGAATATAAATTAACTAACGTAAAAAGTATATGGTAATATGATGCAAATATAAAATAAAGTATATTACCATAAAAAATAAGCATGTATTGTACTGAAAATTAATTTTATATACAAATATCTAGTTAACACGAAAAATACTTAAAATTACATTTCTTGTCATCAATGTATGGTAAATTAAAATTGATAGTAACTTCATAAAAAATAATTTTAACATAATATGCATAAGCAATATATACTTACAAGTTATAATATTTAATTACGTGCTCCCAAAAATAGACATTCAATGATAACTGTTTACTTGAAATATTTGAAAATGATTTATTCAACACAACATAAATAACAATTTTAAAATGTGCAATGTTTAAATAAACGAATAGATAATTTGTACGTGTTAAAAGTAGAATTACGAATATTCCTCTAAAAGGGCTAAAAAATTGACTAACATCAAGTTCATATTATTTAAAACTGAGCAAATGTGATTGGGAGAACAAGACTTCAAAGATGAGATCTAAGGGATAGACAATTATTATTTATAAGTGATGATAAGGAAACATTTGGCGGTAAAGGTGAGGTGATAACGTAAACTAAGTGATTGGTGTTATCAGGTGGAACCTGGACGGGCGGTGGTTTATGCATAGATCATTATTATCTTTTTGGGTTGGCGACACTGTGTTTGCACATCCATATGGTACTACGCAAAATGGCGTTTCCCAATACGCACAGTGCGCTGCTACAGTGCTACGCTACCTTCTATACATTCACCCCCCCCACACTGCTGCATCAGTCGTGCGTCTGCTGGTGTTTTTTTTTTTTGTTCACGTGAAATGTTATTTTGTTTTCGTCAAGAAAAACAAAAAACATAAAAAAAAAAAAAAATGAGTTATTTCTATAAATTTAAAATCTCTGCTTGAGTTCTTTGCAATAATTTTCCCTGCAGCACGCGGTAGTGTTGGTCGTTGAAGAATGGACGCGGACGTATCGAAAAGGTAACAATTTTGATAAATAACAAAAACATTCGTGTCGACGTGTGTGCTATAATGGCCAGTACATTGTAGGACACAACCTTCACTCTTACCGCGATTTTGTAACTTAACTACTGCGTTATCTTAGTATAAACAACTTAATTCCCTTCATCGTTCCCCAACGAACACGTAACGTCATTAATTATTATATTTCCGCCTATAGTCGAAATTCGCGTGCATGTTCATTCTGAAGCCGTCGTGTTCATTGTTTTGCTTCTACTCGTTCCTCGAGAGACGGAATACATTTTTTGCTTCCTCTATACGATCTTTAATTTGATGAAACTATCAATGTTATTTTTTCTATATTCAATATAATTTTCTTATTTTATATGATTGACATCAAAGTATTGAGGTATGAAATGTATCTTGATATAAGTTATGAACATAAGTTTGCGTATATACACTTTCTATTTATAATATACATTATTCTGTTCCTAATTTTTGCATTTTTAAATTTAAATTCGCTTACATTTTTCATTTTCTTCTAATTAAATTGTTGTATGTCAGTATCAAAGTGTTTAATATGATGTAGGTATATATATATATATGTACGTAGTACATTTTTGAAAAATAGGATACTTGGTTTTAGAAATAATATACTGAATATCTTATTTAAAACATAAAAAACGAGAAATTTAAACATTTCACTTTGATTATACTTTAAAATTTACCCATAAGCACTTATTCATTGTACTTTAATATGTAACAGTATTTATTGATTTAATTGACATGTATTTACATATTGTTTTGTCTTATTTACTTTTGCTGAAAACCCCTATTTTTTAATATGTTCCTATGTGTAGTATTTGCCCCTATACTTTAATATATACCCCTATATTGTAATAGTCAGGATTTACTCATTATATCTTATAATAGTTAAATAAAAAAGTTGACCGAATACAATCATGTGAGTTATATTCATACATTTTTCCTTGCTCCCTTATATTATTATTTATACTTATTAAATAAAATTGTTTTAATTTTGTTAATAATTTCCATTTAGGTAATTTAGCTAAAATTTTTAGTACTTCTCTGTTTTCTAATATTTAGTTTATATTCAAATTATATTAAAGTATGTATTGCCTTATTATTTGAAGAATTGTATGATAAATAATATGTTTTTATTTTATTTTATTTTTTGTACCTCCATTTTTAAAAAGTATTGTTATTAATTTTTAAACATAAAATGTAATTGCATAGTAGGTAGAAGAGGTACTATACACTTTATTAATTTTATAATTTTTCTTTTGTGATAATAATTTGTTAATATTATACATTTATTTTTATTGATATCGGAATCTTAAAATATGTATTTAATAAAACTTGATATAAAAAACAAATATTTATATTATTAAACAAAATAATTTTTTATATTCCTTAGAAAATAATTAAAATTAAAATTGACCTTACAACTGTTTAATGTCTGCATTTGATATACCATTAGATGATATAGTGTTTAAATAATTGATTTTTATTATAGCTATTTTATCTACTGAAACCATTATGTATGTTTGTATCTAAAAGATTTTATTATCATATTAATATAAAGTAAATAAATAATTATCAATCAATTATGTAATATTTTTCTTTATTTGTTTTCTATACCTGTTAATCTTTTTTTCCAAAAATTATATTTATGATCCAGATTATACATAAAAATATCTAATTATTGCATAAGCCACAAATTGTTGATTAACCTTAAAATCTATTCAGAAAAATAGTTTTTATTCTGGATAATATTGTCTATGAATAATTTAAAAGTTTTAAATTGTAGATTAATAGATAATGTTCAACAAATATTCATATTTTATATTAATATTAATTAAAAAAATATAGTTGATATTATATCATCATGTTTGTTATCATTTAATGTGATGTAAAATTGTTTTATATTATCATTTCTGGTGATTTTATACTGTGTAGCACTATAATGAGTGAATGACATTCAAGATATCACTATTTTTCGTTAAAAATGTAGAAAACAATTTCATTTGATTCACAAAATAATTTTTTCTACCAATTTAATAATTGTCTTTCCCCTCTCCAATTTTAATGACTAGAAAAAATGTAATGCTTAATATTTTTATGTAATTTAAGTTTAATATCATGAACATTTGCCAGGGTTATTTATATAATCCATTATCGATCTATCATCTATTATATCATTAATTATTACCAATTATTAACTTGTGAAATAAATACATTTAAATTTGTGTTCGTAATAATATTGAGCCCCCTCCTGATAAAAAAATTTCTAGGCATACCCTGATTATCTTATATTTTTCAAACACAAGTGTGCTCAATATTTATTTATATAATTAAGTTTTGTTCTGTTTTCAGGTGAAATGAGTTGATAATGGATTTTCAGCTTTGGTTATTTGGTGACTATTTCTGCTGTTATCTTTGAAACTTATGTTTTGATCTTTACCTTTTGTTTTATTTGTTATCCTTTGTTCAATCAATTATATTATCCTTATTCGGCTAGCTCAAATATTTTTTTTTCCCAATGGCGGATCAGTTAAATGAAACTAGCACTACAACCTCTAATCATGGTGATACCTGGTCAAGTACTACAAAGATACCAGCAGATAGTGATGTTCCTGATAATGTCCCTAATGGTCAAGAAACTCATAGTTTTGCTGATCTATTGAGTACTGCATTCACAGCCACTGGACCTGTACCTAGTCCACCAGCAGATACAGAATCAAACATGCAGTTAGGTCAGTGTACATTTACTAATTTCATTTTTATTTTTATTTTTTTTTATTCAAATAATTTTTTTGATTCTGAAAATAAAATATGTTTAAAATCTTGTTAAATACAAAGACTCTGGTTCTTTATGTGATAAAATGTTTGCATTTATTATAAAATAATGGAATTTTAAATCAATAACTCAATTATTTCCTCAAAGAATATGCATAGAAACATTGACTTGCTAAATTTGTTATTTACTTAGCATCTATCATTTTTAAATTTGTTACTCTAAAATAATCACTTTGTATCTCTGAAAATTTTTTATTTAATTATTTTAAATACCTAGGTATTTATTTGAATTGCAGTATTATTCACATCTAAATTCATAAATTAAAGATGTTAGTGCTGTACATTGTAGTTTTTATTATTTTTATATCCTGAATTTAATATTTGTAATTATACAAAAGTAAGTATTCTTTGAACCATTATATCTTAAATTATAATCTCCTAACTGTTATAGTAATGTTTAGACTAAAATTGCATATATTTTTTTGTTATATTTTATTACTTAAAATGATAGTGTTATTCATTGAATGCTATTAATATTTATTGTTACAAACAAAGCTGTGGTCAAATTTTATTTTGTTTTCGAATAATTTATAAATTAAATTATTTTATACATATCTCATTAGTTATTAATGAGAATATTTATAATTATAAATTTTAAATTTAATTTACTAATGACTAGTATTTTAAAATTTATTATTAATTTATTTCATCTTAAATTTAACTTGTACAATTCATCTAAATTATAAATATTAATTTACTTTATATTTGATTTTATAATAATGTTTTACTTGAAACTATTTGCTGTAATGTTTATGGCAAAGGTAAAATAAAAAAAAATTTGAAAATCTAACTGTACTTAAGGTGGAATAAAACCTAAAATTATGTTATATTACTAATAGTATAAATATCTGATATATTGCATTTATTATTTTCTTTTGATGGTTGTTTACATTTTCTTAATTGATTTATTTGAATGGAAATTGTTGGGTTTCAACTAACTATTTCTTGTTAAATGTTTCAATTAATTTAACTAAATTTAAATTAATGGTGACATAACATATTCAAATACATCATATTCAATTAAAACAAATAATTATTTTGTTGGTAATAGAATATTATACTACATTATATTGAATGATTATTTTTACCTACTAAATAAAATATATGTTAGTATATTATTTAGGAAAATTTAAATAAATTCTTATTTTAAAAAAAAATGTAATATGAATTAAAACAATAGATTAAAAGTATAATATTATATACCCTAATACCTAAGTATTTACCATTAGTACAAGAATTTTTTTTTATTATAGTTATTTTTTTCGTAATTAATTAAATTCTTTTCAATGTATGGACATATTGGCCCTTAATTGAAATACTACTATTAATTACCATCATACATATATATTATTTGTAGTTAGAATCCTAAACAAATTACTTCATGTATTCATTGATTTAAATACATATAATTATACTTTTTATAGCAATATCAGGATTTATAGTTTAAACACCTTTGTGTGTTTGTTAATTTTAAAAAAAATGTTTCAACTGTTTTTATTCTTAGGGAATGAAATGGATTATGACCCATTATTTGCTGAAGGAAGTGATTTAGAGACTGAAGATACACCTCAAGAGTTTTCTCCTTTAAACTCTGATATATGGCGGTATGGAAATACCCTTATAGAGACACCTTGGTCTGTTCCGCGTACAGACGATTCATCCAGTCGAACTGTCAATCATCCAGTCCCATCTACTCAGTCGTCTGAAATGGGAAGAAAAAGGTATTTTTAATATAGTAACTTATTTAAAATTTAGTTTTTAATTATATCATATTGTTAGATCATTATTGTCCGGTGATAACAATTTACGAATGAAAACTGGTAAACCTGATACAAATCGTCCATTAACTTATCCCCGACATCATCAAATGTCTAACCGAATGTATAGACCACAACGTTTTGGTCCAGATCAAATGTCTTCATCTGCATATACATCTATTAATAATCAAGGAAATTATAAATATACACAACGACCACATTCTCAGATACATACTACTACAGCTCCAAGTGATCATTCTATAGCAAGTTCTTCAAATCAAACTAGAATGATAAATCCTCAAACATCATCTGGTAAGTTAAAAATTATTATTTAACTGTACTTAATGTAATCCATATATATTGTTTTAGCTAATGAATTTCCTGTTTATGGTACGGGAACTTCACAACCCATTCGTTATAGTAGTAATGATCCTCGTATTAGACCTGAATGGACAAATGTGATGGATGCTGATGATGAAGATAGTGGAATAGAATTAGTAACAGTCAACAACTATCAACAAAGAAATATTAATCAACTTGTAAGTAAACTTGTATTATAAATGTAGAAACTTTGAACTAACTATTAAATTCACCATATATTTATCTGTGTTGCAATTTACTTCATAATTTTTTTATTTATATTTATTCTTATTACCTATATTTATTGTATATTTATTTAGATTAAAATTGTTTTTGTAAATAATAATATTGGTTAAATTTCATTATTAAATTGTTAACAGCCAACTGGTCCACCCATAGTAGATTTAACTCAAGAATCTGAAGAGATTGCTGATCCTTTGATGAATCATTCAGGAAGAACACCTCAAGCTGATATATCAATGGGCCATACAATGTATAACCGTTACCCAATAATTCAACCACAACGACAATATGTTGGTCATTCTAGCTTGCGTTCTGTGCCTAATTACAATCAGCAATTTCCTCCTAATCCGTCCCCTCTTTATCGAAATGATGTAATTTTCATGGACCAACCTCCTCAAGCTCCTTGTGTACACTCAACACACCCACCACCAGGAACTCCTGGATGGCCACCTCTTTGCAATCAGTGTCATAATACTTCAAGGGTTGTTTTTGGAATGGGTAGTCATATACATCCAGCACACCACCACCATCATGGTATGATGGCTACACATCCAATTCCTCCATGTGTACCTTCAAATGTACCTTTATATCATCAAAGACTATGGTACAATCAACATAGAATACAAGAAATGCAGAGAAGAAGAATGGATATGATGAATGGGTAAGAACATTTTAATATATTGTTTCACTTATCATTTATAATAAGTTCCAAAGTATTGTGTATCAATAAAAATTTAATTTGTATTAATTTTTATTTTATCTAGTTTATTATGTATTTTTTTTTATAAAATGGTGATATACATATATATAATGTAATTATATACTAGTTCTTAAACAAATTTTTGGATATAGATAGTTACATTTGTCCTGTAAAAAAATATTTGGCTCAAAATATTGTGTATCAATATTTATATTATACATATAATATTACAATCATAATTTAATTTTTCAGTAGTTCTGTGCGATCAATAAGAAGTATACCACCAGTTTCATGTATGCAGGGATATCAACAACCTCCTCAAGCAACACCTGTTCATCCATCAATCCAAACAATTCATACTGTGTTGCCCTCACCTCAACAACCAAATGTGTTCAGCCGACCAGAAGTTATTACTTCACGTAGGCTTGGTCCTACTGCCGTTATTGTAAGTAAATCCATATATAATGTTCAATAATTTTTCGAAATTAGTTTAATTTTAATTTTAAATTAAGTATTTTTATTTATAAGAAATATATATATATAAAAATACAGACTCACTATAAGATATTTGACTTAAGAATTTAAAGCTCATGAGATTTTTTTGTATAACTATAAATTCAAAAATAATTTAATATTTGTGGCTTAGATCTATTTTGGCTTATTTGTTTTTAATAGTTTATTCGGCTCAATATGTATGTTGAGTTTAGACAACAGCAAGTTAATTCTTAATACTCATCCGTAATTTTTTTTCTTATATTGAAAATTTGAGAGTTCATATGTTAATGAGTTAAACATTTTTTTTCACATAAAAACAAAAAAATGGTACTCAAGTCCTTAATTTGTTAGTATGTATTTTAAAAAAAGATTAGCCAAAATGTTAATAGTTTATAATATTTAAATAAAAAACTCTGTGAACTCAATTTATTAAACTAAATTTTTAAATTTGAATTTTAGAGTATGAATTACAGTTCTACCAGTATTTTTTTTATGTTTTGATAATTTTGGTCTTATAAGAAACTAAAAATAATCAATTAATAATTTAGTTATTTAGCCTGGAGTATTATTTATGCAATGTACAACTATTTTCGAATTAACAAAAATGTATTTTTTGATAAATCAATTACATTTTTAATTTAAAACCGGTATACATTACAAATATAATAATACTCTAGGCTTAGCATTTATTTATTTTATTTTATTAAAATATTAAAATTTAAATGAATTATTTGGTTTAGTATTTTGATTAATTTGTAAAATTCTTTTCATAATCTGGATTTGGACCTAGACTTGTTTCAATAAAACTGCTTATGTTAAGAGTTATTTTCTTTATTTTTCATACTTTCTGCATTGCTCCAAGATATGCTTGATTAGCATATTGGTGGGTTTCTTTTTACTGTTTGTTAAATTTGATTTTATTTGTTTTGGTGTCCTATTTATTTTTCCATCGCAAGGTAATGTTTTCTGTAATCTGTTATAATATATCTGTGTATGTGGAATTTTAATATATTATAATAATGTATTGCATGTTTATTTTTACAAAAATATTTTATGTACTTTTTAAAAATGTCCAATATTACTGGTTTCACTATATCCTTGTAAAGTGTTAGTTAAATAAAAATGTATGTCAAATAAAGTTAATATTTTCATTTTAAAATGTAATAATTATGTTCTTTTTATAACCCTTATATAGTGAAACAATTATCAATTTAACTACAATTTTTAAATCTTATGTGATAGAATTAATCTCAAACACATATCTCATTAGTATTTCTTGAATATTTTAGACCTTATCTCCTCCAACTGATGGAATAGAACAAGTACCTCCATCTTCATTACAGACAGAAATTGTGGTCCAAAGTGGTTCTTCAAGGTAATTTTTGTATTTTAATTTTAGATCAATTAATTAAATATATTTTTTTGATTTACTTAATTTTTTTAGCGACGGTAGTCATCCTCATATTCATCATTATTATAATTATCATCCTCCTGGTCGAATGCACCATGTACGCATTAGTATTGGAGCGCCGTCAGGCACTATTGTTAATGTAAGTGTTAATTATTTTATTTTTTATAACTATCTTCCATTAAAACTACTTGATTCAACAAATATAGGCAACTCCGGGCTCAACAATACCATCCCAGCCAAATGCTGATATACCTCAAATACCACCACAAATAGGAGCATTACCCATGTTAACACGACACTTATCGTATCGACTAGAAGATTACTTACGATTAATGGAACAACGTCGTATTCACATGATGAACCGTGGTGCCTCTAAAGACACAATAGAAAAGAATACTTTTCCTCATAAATATAAACGTGTAAGTAATTCTATTAGTTTTTGCGATAAACAATTTTTACATAAAAATAAATAATTATTAATGAGTAATTTATTTGTTGATGACAGATTAAGAGATCTTCAGATGAAATGGAAGATAACACGGAGAAGTGTACTATTTGTCTTTCAGATTTTGAGGATACTGAAGATGTAAGGTATGTATAAGTTACATTTTAATAATAAATAATTCATAGTTGACTTATAAAATAATCACTTTATAGGCGTTTACCGTGCATGCATCTGTTTCATATTGAGTGTATAGATCAATGGTTGTCATCTAACAAGCGATGTCCAATATGTCGTGTAGACATTGAAACCAAAGAAACTAAGGATGCTGCCTCTGGCTCACCTTTATCATCTGAAAATCCATTTATTGTACCGACTTGACACGAAGAACTGGTGGTTTTACCACCAGCTAACTCGTGTTCCACCTCTTCCTCTTGAATCATGTGTAAAAAAGAAAGAGGGAGGAAATGATTGTTTTGCTGTAATAGTATTCCACTGCTAAATATTATACTTCTAAAGGTTTTATTGTAACCATTAAATTAAATTTGTTACCCTCACCATACACACTTTAGGGTCTTGCGTGTGATAAAATATGAAAGAAAAAAATCAATCACACTAGTGTGCGCGAGCTTTTCCATTCATAATGTGATAATTTTTTCGTTTTTTTTTTTAAGCATTTTGCATGTTTTCGTTTTTGGTAGAACTTATAACTTATGTGTTTTATCTGTCGTGCAATTAATTCTCCCTACTCCTTTGCCCTTTTTTAAAGAAGCGTGATGGGCATTTATTCAATGTTGGAGATTTTAAAGTTGTCTTTTAAATAGTATTATAGAGTTTATCCACTAAATAATACTTTTAATTTTTAAACACTTACAAATACAAAACTTTTTGTCAATTGTAAAGAGAAAATTTGTATTTGATTTTCTTTAGGATTTCAGATTTTTATTTACTTATTTTCAACTTATTTCTTAATAATCCAAGAGTACTTCTTTTGAACTGTGACAATATTTACTATTCACTTTGTACAAAATGTAAAACAAAATCATTTTACGTTATGACTTGTTGTTGGCAGAGTTAAACTTTTAAATTCAGTTTTAATCTTTATCGTTCATTATAAATACTGAATCATGTAGATTTTACTTATTTCTTTATATATATATATATATATATATATATATATTGTAACAATTATTAGCATTTAATTTTTGTCCTCGGGTCCCTTTATTGTTTACATTAACTGCACATATTAAGTTTATAAATAATGTGCAGAAGACATATCCATTGAGTTTTTTTTTTCAATTATTAGTGTTACTCGATAACTTTGTTATAAAAAAAAAATGTGGTCGTGAGTAGCTTCTATGTTGTTCGTAGTGATATATATTTACATATATTATATATAGTTTAGGTATTATTTTTACTATTATTTTATTATTTTTATTATTATTATAAATATAAAATATTATTTCATATTTTTAATTAATTAATTGTGTCACACTTATCGAATTTACCTATACCCTAAGTACCTGCAATATAAATTATTTAAAAATAAATATCAAGTTTTAACTATTTAGTGACGGTCGCTTTAAATTAATCTTTGGATATATATAGTTATTATAAACATATATTTTTTTCATTTTAACAAACCATCGTAAATAATTTAATAATAGATTTATATGAAAAAATATTTGTTAACTTGCATAATACATTTAGTGAATTTTCAATTTAAAATACCAATGAAATTTATCAATATATTCATGTATTATACTTCCTACTATTATGTATATGCTCGTTAATATTAAAAATAACGCTACAATATAGTGAATATCTGATGTTTGCATATTAATGTAATTATATACAGCTAATTGTTAGCCATATTGCTATAAAAGTTTTCTGCTCAGAGTGATAATTGTCGTTGACTACTACTACTGTTCCCTTGTCTTTTTTTTTTATTGATCTCTTTAGTTTTTAAGCACATTTGGATTATATACTAAAAGAAAATAACTTGCGCTGCATAACACTCAATTGTACCAGTAACTTGATAAATTAAAATTGGTTTACAAAACTCCCTATCTGTATTAAAATTGTATTTTTTTTTTTTTTTTTTTTGTTTAATAATGCCAAGTGTATTGTGATAACTAAAAACTTAAAAACAAATGTATATGTTCTTTTCTTATTATTATTATTATTATTATTATTGATGAACACCTCTTCCAGTTTCCATGTGAATGACAATGTCGCTTTATTATTATTATTATCATAATTATATATATTTTTTTTTTACTAGATATTCGTATGTATTTATTTTGTATAACTATTGTTATATCTATTTTAACAAAACGATAAAATGGAAATTAATTAGACTAAATCGCATACTTATGTGTATTGAGACCAATTGTGACCCTGAGATTAATGATTTCATACTAAGCCAAAATCATCACTTGTAGCCAATGTATGGATATATATAGCTAACATAACATATAAGCTATGTTAAGAAAAACACTTTAATTAAAAAATAATTTTGTTTATTAAAAAAAAACAACACTTATACAGCCATACACCACTGCAGTTAATACATTTATATGTTAATATATGATGTAACAGAATACAATTATTTTTTCGTTGCTATTGTGATCATCTTGTGTAGGTACGACAATTAATTATAACATCTTTGAATGACTAAAATTTATAATTATAACTATTTTTGTTTGTTCATTACTAATATGCTCAAAAAAAAAAAATGATAATTACAAATCATTTGTTTTCACCTATAAAAAATTAATATAATCATACATATCATTGGTGTTTTTATTTAAAAAAAATATACATAGGTAATGAAACAAGTTTATAATAGAATCCTTGGTAAGTTTTCAATTTTGGTCGTTGGCTGACATCCGTGTGTTAATGCTTCTTATTTTTTTTTTACTTAAATGTTTATTTTCAGGCCATTTTTTTTTTTAGTCTTCATCTTCACCAGACCCAGATTCTGAAAAAATAGAATTCCATTTTTCAGTAAATAAATTTTAATAAAAACCTAAATTCTCAATAAAATAAATTTATGTATAAACACTAAAGGGTGGAACTCAGATAAAAATATATGAGCACTGAAGGCAACTGTTCATTGCTTAAATTCCTCCGTTAAGCATAGGATCCTTTGTAAAAGTAACTAAAAGCATTACCCAAAACAAAGGTTATTAAAGATATGATCTATGAAATATATAGATTTTATTTTTATTGAGAATATCATACACTAGTATTATGAAGACCACAATATTGTCAAACTGATTGTTTATCTATTGACTAGATGTTGCAATACTTAGATTAGAATCTAAGAAGTTAAATATTATCATTAATTAACAAATTCTTGTTCTAAAGGTGTACTAAATATATTTCATTATAGATGGTATTTTCAAATTGAAGTAAATTAATAATAAGAAAAATAATTATTCTTAATTTAATATTTAGTATTTAATAATATCCCATTTTTATTTTTAATGTGTAAGTGCAATGGTTTTTGTCAAAATAATAAACATAATAACATTTTAAGCAAAAATAAAATTATCTAAATAACACAATGAGAGTTGTTACTTGATTCAATCAATTATTTCACTAACAATAGAAAAGAAGAATTTTTGTTTTTAAATAGTATGTATATATTTATGTGTTAAAAAGTAGTGTAATTATCATTTTCTTATTATTGTATATTTAAAATCGATAATAATATAATAAACGTTTTGTAAAATTAAATTTGCTGCCAGATCAAGGACAAAAACTGAAGTTTACAAAAATGTGTTCCAATAGTTTTAAATATTATGAAAAACAAGGAATTATATCAACATTTCATCATAAATATGTTATAAATTTCAGATAACAAAAAAAAAAATTCATATCTTTAGGGATTGAAACTTTTACATGCATAACATAGGCTACCTATTCAGACTTAAGCCATAAGGTCACATGCATATTTTAAAACACTTTATTTTGTTGAATAATTATAATTAATTATAATTATATAAATTATTATAATTATAAATAAATTATAATATGAGACCTACACTATAGTTAGTAGGTACATTAAATTCAAGTAAACTTGTTTTTTGTATTACGATGTACTGTGACTATTTCGATAGTGTGGCAATATTTTAAGACACATATTAAATTAGATCACAGCAGTGATATAAATGTACAATTGTATGAACATAAGAGGGTGGAACTCAGACGAAAATGTGCGAGCACCGAAGGCAACTGTTCAAAATAAATCAATATTTTTCTGTTAAGCATTAGATCCTTTACAAGAAACAGTAAAAGCATCACCAAGACAGAGATAAGGATGTAAAAAA